>NC_133596.1:6257178-6606531 GCF_964106895.1 Numenius arquata
CCCCGGCGGCGCAACCTACCCGTCCACTTCCGGTTTTAAAGTTACCTTGAGAGGGTTTGGAGCTGCGTTCCAAAATACGAGTTCCTGCTGGAAAATAACGAGTTTACAGGATTTTATGCAGAGCGGGCAGAGCTAAAAAACACCCTACGAAGCACTAGTCCCGCAGATTAAATTAGTTCGGGTCAGGGAGCAAGAAGAGATTGATTTAAAAATGGATCTTCCCGGTGATTTATTAAATATAATGGACTAAAATGCGTCTTAAAAAAATACTACTGTTTAGCAACGCTTTGTTCTCTTCCTGTGTCATTCCTCAGATAAAAGCAAGGGTCTCCGAGCTCACCGGAGGACAAGTGCAGGTGTAGCAGCAGCAGCCTCGTCCGAAAAAGTCCCCTAATTTCCAGGTTTACGAAGGGCAGGGTGAGAAAAGCCGCGCCACGTCGCCAAGGGCAACCGCGGCAAACGATGGCTGCCGGCCCAGGAGCCCTAATGGATGTAGGGCAAGAGGAGAAGTTAACCACACACTCGCAGGCTGTTCACGCCGCACTGCAAGGGAAGGCAGTCGAGGCTTTCCTTTCAATTGCCCGCACTCAGCCAGCCATCCAGCCAAGGAGTATTTATTCATAAGCACGTGGAGAACACTTTCCTCAACAAGTGTCTCCAAAGGCAACGTGAAGAGTCACATTCCAGAAGTAGCCAGCACTATTGCTTTTTTTTTTTTTTTTTTTCCTTCTGTGAGCAAAAGTTTGCCAGAGCTCCGGGCTCCGGAGCCGGACACGACTCAACCACCATGGAGCGGGAGCCAGCCCTGCACCCACCCCTCAGCCCTCAACACCCCACGATGTGGCCGGAGGACCATCTGACCCCACTCAAATCCAGCCCAGCCAAAAAGAATTCAGTTTCCACCACGCTGCTGTTAACACATAGCAATTTACCGCTCACTGTGGGGCATTTCTTTCATTGTCTTGCCTCGGGAAAAAGCCCAGCCTAGGCAGACCACGTTTATGTGCAGGTATTTTGATAGCTCTCAGCGCCCCTGCATTTCCAGCACAGATTAAACGATCCCTCGGGGATTTACCGGAGACCCACAACTCGTCTCCCACCGCTTCCCCTCGCGTCCTGCCCCGCCTCCCCCCCCCAGGCGCTGGGGCAGACCCTGGAGAAGCCCCCTTAGGGCTTGTGGAGCCAAAAAAATCCCACAAATCGGTAAAATTCGGCACCACCAGCATGTGAAACCCAAATGTCTCGCAGCAAACCCCCTCATCGGGGCCCGACAGAACGGGCCTGCCGCCGCCGCCTGCCCGGGAAGGCCCCGGGAAGGCCTCCGCGCCCTGCCCAGCCCACCGCCCGACAAGCAGCGCCTGCCCCGGGCACTGCTCGCGGGTCTCGGCGCCCTGCCAGCCCCAGGCCCGCAGAGGCCTCGCTCCGTTCCGGCGGGACCCAGCCGCCGCCGCCCCTCCCCCACCCCCGGGGCCGCGCGGGGAAACGGTTCGGTTTCCTGTCCTCTCTCCGGTCCGCTGCCCCGGCAGCCAATCAGCTCGCAGTTCCCCTCGCCCGCCTCCCCCGGCGCGGGCCAATCAGCGAGCGCGGTGCACATCAGCCAATCGGAGCGGAGCTACCGGGGGAAGGGGGGGGAACCCCTCGGGCCGCCCCCGCCCCGCGCCCCCTCACAGGCCGCCCAACTGCCCCCCACCGCCGCCTCCCGCACGCCCCCCACGCACTCACCGGGCCGGCCGGCGCCGCGACCTCCGCCTCCTCCGCCCGGCGCCCGCGGTGCCTCCGGCCCGAGCGGTGGGAGGCGGAAAGGAGGGGGAGGGAGGGAGGGAGGGGGGGGGGCGGCCGGAGCAGAGCGAGCGCCCAGTGGCCGAGAAACAAGATGGCGGCGGATCCGTGAGGCGGCGGTGCGGAGGCCCCGCCCCTTTCCCCCCGGGGCCGGCGCCACTGCGCAGGCGCATGACCCGGTCTGATCTCGCGAGAGCTGCGCTGGGGAGAGGCGGGGGGGGAAGTGCCGTGAGCTCAGGAGGGGGAGGATCCACCGGACGGGGGTCTGGACAGGCTGGAGCAGGGGTCCGGGCCTCGGTGTGAGAGGCCCCCAGTGCCTCGAGGGGCAGCCAAGCCCCTGGGTGCAGCAGAGCCTAGCCCAGGCTGTCTCCGGCCTAGGCCTGCCCGGGCCTGGGCTCTAGCAAGGCCTAGGCCTCGGGCTGAGGCGGGCCGGGGCCTCGGTGTGAGGGGGTCCCGGTGCCGGCCGTGCCTCGAGGGGCAGCCAAGCCCCTGGGTGCTGCAGGGCCCAGGTCATCACCAGCCTAGGCTTGCCTAGGCCTTAGGCCAAAGTGGGCTGGTGTGCGGCAGTCCCCTGGGCAGGGAGCCCACTGACCTGCTCCCAGTCTCTCACCAGAGGTGTTGAATGAAGCTGTTGCTTTCTGTCTCCCAGGTCCTGGCTCTACCCTGCCTGGCAGCAGATGGGTTCATAGCCCAAGCATCCTCACAGGACCCTGCTGCTGGGGGTGGCAGGTAGAGCTCCGTGTCCCACAGCCAGCCCAGCCACGGTGAAGGAGTTGCTCCTCCATTAGCTTGTTGGTTCACCCAGGGAGGCTTCCAGCCCTGCCTGTCGTGGCGCTGAGAGCTGTCCAAATTCAACTTCAGTGAGCTGTCCAGTACTCCTCACGCAGGCCTCTGATCTATCAGCACAGGGTAACGTTCGGCTACTATTCTACCCGAGCTGGAGCCAAGTCAAGCAAAAGTCTGTGCTCCAGTTTAGCCAGCTATCTCATTTCCCAGGGACTCTTTTTTTCTGGCTTGGGGACATGTTATGCTGAAGTGTGACTCATCCTGCTTCAGTATTTTTCCCATGAAAAAGTGCATCCCGAAAAGCGACTCCATCTTTGCCTCCTTACTGTCTTTCTGGTGCCTGAATCGTTTGCACCCGATTTACAACTAGGAAGGGGATTTGCCTGCCTGGTGCTTTAAATGCCATTTGAGATGGGAAAGGAAAGTCGGGTCCTATGTGGCTGCTGCCCTTCCCCTCGCCTTTTTCATGGAATTTCCAAAATAGGTGATGTCTGGTGGTGAGGTTTCTGGAAGTGGGGTGTTTTGCTGCAGCGGGGCGGCTCTGCACCCTGTGCGAGACAGAACACCCCTCCTGCGGCCTGCAAACACGGAGGGTTGGGGTCTGTGGTTTCTGGTGCGTGACATTTGCCCAAATCATAGAATCATAGAACTGTCTGGGTTGGAAGGGACCTTTAAGATCATCTAGTCCCAACCATAAATGTAGGAATGGGACAAATGTAGGAAACGGGGCAAATTTCTGCGTGTGCTGCGGTTTCAGAGCTCGGCTGCCCAGAGGGCTACGTGTTGGCACTGAAGCGGGAGAGATCTCGCAGCAAATTCCTGCAGTTTTATTGAAAGTCTTGCAACTTCGTCATCTCAGAGCACTTGCAAGGCAGCCAAGAGAAATAAAAGTCATGCTAGTTGTTGGGTTGGTTTGTTTTTTTTTTTAAAAAATTAATTCTCCTCCCAATTTCTAAGCTAACCTCCTTTTGTTGTCACCTTCGAGGGTGATGATACGCAACGCTAGGCGGCCCTTCTTCAAAACGACTCATTTATAAATCAATTAGCCGGTGCTGCTGCTGACTTTGCTGCCGGGCACGGCTGTCAAACCAACCAGCTGTTTTTTCTTGCAAGGTCCAGGCCCCACTCGAGGGGTTTCTGCACAACACCCCGCTCCTCCTCCTGCCGGATCCTTTTGTCTGCCGTCGCGCTGCGCCCGTGATGCTCCGTTTCCTCCCCACCTGCTCTCCCGCCGGCAATGGACGCATTGTCTGGAGCCGCTCGGCTTCCCCCTGAGAAGGATGGCAGCCATCTGCAAACACAGAGGTCTGTGTCAGCCTGCCCGAAACGCCGAGCGGCCAAGAAAAACAAGAAAGGAGGAGGGAAAAAAAAAAAGAAAAAAGAAAAAAAAAAAAGAAAAAAGAAAAAAAAAAAAGAAAAAGCAAGCGCTTTTCCACTCTCGGCTTTCTCGGAGCTTGCATAAATTTGTTCGTGGTTTGCTGAGCTCGCACTTCACCAACATCTGCTACCTGCTCTGCCGATTCCCTCCCGCGCCAGCAGTGGGACCCCGAGGAGCCGTGCCGCGCTGGTGGCACCCCGGGGCCGGGTTCTGGAAGGGCTGAATTTGTTTGGCAATTAAGAAAACGGGTTCCTGGAGCAGAGGTGACGCGTCTAGCACCCTCCTGTCCCCTGGGACACCCGTTACAGCAGTCACTCCTCTGCACTCAGCCCAAAGAAGCTGCTGCTTTGGGGCAATTATCCCCAAGCAAAGAAAAAGCTGGGTATAAATTGTGCATGGGCACAGACACGCTGCCTTGTAGATTTGGGAGAAAAAGAGGGTATTTAGGGCCAGATTTTGGGTCCTGTTAGTCCTTCAGGCTCCCGCAGTGTGTCACATCTCGATTCACACCTGATGCCAGGCTGCAAACCTGGCTCCTAACCCAGCTTGCAAGTGCCACATCCCACCTGGTACATCCCCCGGTTGGGGACCATCTGTATGATATTTAAATATGTTTAATATATATATATTTAACATATATCAACATGCCTGTATGTGTAGACACATTTCTGGAGGCCGTGTAGAAAGCTTGTCTTCTGCGTTGAAAGAAAACCCCAGGAAGATACTGTGAGGCAGGAGAGAGGATGGTTTGGCTGTTGCCAAAGGGCTCCTCAGGAGACCAAAAGACGGAATGACCATCCCGTGGCAGACCCGGTGCCGGAGTCACCGGCAGCGTTCGTACCGGGGTAGTCTGAGGTTTGGATTCTGCTCCCAGAACATCAAAGTGGTTTCACCTTCTCCAACCCGGAGAGGAGCCCTCAGGCAACCATTGTGCCCTCCCTAGTTCTCCCAGCCCTCCATCCCCCGGGGCAGAGACAACAGCAGTCATTAAAACCCCTCAAAATTACAGAATCTAGAAATCTTATCCCCAGAACAGCAGAAGAGCTGCTCGGAGCCGAGACGCTCATCCCAGCTCTAACTGGGAGACCCCATTTGCAGCTCCCAGCTGGGCGCTGGGATTCAGTCCAGCGTCCGTGGTCCCGCCGCAGGACAGCGGGTTCCCCAGTACCTGCAGCATCCTGAGGAGAAGCAGATGGTGCGCTGGTGCCTCTCGCCTGGCTGGTGCCCAGCACAGATCGACCACGTTGGCTTTCCCAGTAGGATACTGGTGAGCCCACGTGACCCGGTTGCTCCCTGCAGAATGGCAAAAAAAAGGAGGTTTTACAGCATCTCAGTGCAGCTCCTTCTCCTGCGAGAAGTGGGACACGGCGCAGGAGCGAGAGAAGAGGCTGCAGAGCTGCCGCAGCACCGGCAGCAGCCCTGCTCCTCCCCAGGGGCCAGGGCTCCGGCGGTGCCAAGGGGACAAACACCTCTGCCCACCCAGAGCCCACCCCACAGCCCGGCTCTCTGGACAGGGGCCTGGGGTAGAATTATTCTGGAAAACCCTACAAAACACGCTGGGTCTACCCAATCCCAGCGTAAACCATCCTCTCCCCATAACCCTTTGGGGGTGCAGCCCTCTCCCTCCCCGAACACCCAGCCCCAGGGCAGCCCCCGGAATTTCTGCCCCCTTCTTTGTGTTTTTTATTACATGTTATGTCCACCTCTCTCCGGGACAAGCAGTGGCCACACCAGGGGCAGATCTCTGCCCTGCAGGGGCAGGGTAAAGGCAGCACGTGGCACCCACGGGGTCTGCAGAATCCCGGGGGTCACCTGTGCAGGAACACAGTGGCTTGCAAATCCTCCTCCGTGCTTTCCAGTAACCCACGGCCAGCTCTCTCATCCCCCCGCGCCACACGCTGCCGATAGCCCCTGTGGCACCATAAAGCCGAGCCCCACGAATCCTCTTACTTGGGTTTTACTGGAGTAATCGCATTAAACCACCCCCTTTTCGCTGGCACAAAACCAAAATGTAAAGGAGAAGGTGGTGAGGAGCCAGCAAACCTGAGAGCTGAGCTCCTTAACGAGTTAAGAGACGTTAAGAGATGGGAGAGCCCTGATGGGATCCCAGTGCAAGACCAAGTCCGGGGGGTTTTTGTCCATCCCGCTCCCAAGAAGCGCTTCCCATGGGATTGGGGCTGTTAATGCCACACACCCCTGCCCCCAAGGGCATGAGGACAGGCCACGAGTCTTCTGGCAGGAGGTCAGCAAGGGACCCCAGAGCAACCTGCCAGGGGAAGCAGAAATCCAGAGTTGGTCAGAAACTTTCCTACCAATCGAACCCAAAACATTATCATTACTATTTTATTCTTGCCACGAAACTTCATGTTTTATCATCAAAATATGGTGGTTGAAAAAAAAAGCAAGTTGAAGGAGAGGCTTTTCACCATCGAGTCACGTGTTTTCACTATCGCTTCCCCCGAAACAATATGTTCTCAGGACTGACACTTTCCCCACAAAGCTGGAAGTTTGCTTTGATGAAATAGCCTTCCCTACCGAGATATTTTCAGCCAGTTTTTCTAAATATTACTCATAAAGGCCCCCTCCAGACAACCTCTCTCCCTCCCTGAGTTTGTTTATATGCTTTGAATTCTGTTAGGAAACCATCTCCCTACTTCAGCAATGTTTTATCCAAGTTTCCATATTTAGTTCTTTCAGCTATTCCTGCTCCTTAACCAGCTTTCCCGTGCACAGTGCCGGGACATGCACCATCCGGCTCTCCCCGGTGTCCCCTTCCCCTCCAGCAGCCGCCACAGGGGGAATTCTCCCCCCACCCCATCCTCCCTGCTCCATATCCCCCATCCCACCCCGGGGCTGCGGTCCCAAATCACCCCCCAGGTCCTGACCCTGATATGGGGAACCCGTCGGAGGCTTTGCCCACGAGGACCGGGTGGTTTCCTGCAGCCCCGGGTGCCGGTGGCAGCCCCAGGACCCCCGGTATGGTGAGGATGGGGAGCCCACCCAGTGGGAAATCCAAGCCGGGCATTATATTAGGGAGGGACAGAGTTAAAATTGGCGAAGGAGGGTTTCCTCCTGGCACGTGGCTCCGTGTCAGCCGCGGTGTGCAGCCTGCGGAGGAAACGCAGGGAAAGCACTAGAGGAATTTACCATGAGGAAAAAGAGACACTGCTTAGAGAGAAATTAGCGTTGGTATTCAGGGAGCCAAGGTGAGTCCAAGGGCAGCACGAGAACCGGGGCTGCTTCTCCCCTCAAACTTTCTCCTTCGGAAGGAACCAGTCCCCTCGGTCCCCGGCCCCCCCGGAGGGCCACGCTTGCTCTCTGGCAGCAGCCAAAAGGCTGGGAGCACGAGGAGGCGGTGGGGATCGGAGCTGGGAGGTTTATGTGTTCCCGAAGGAGCAGGCACCGCGGCCACCCAGGCTGAGCAGGGACCAGCTGGCAGCACTTCAGGTCTGGCTGGGGGCTCCCGCGGTCCCGTGGGCAGCCCTGGGGGGGTGGTTGATGGGTGTGGGGTCTGGCTGGTGCCTCTTGGGGTCCGGGTGGCAACTCTTGGTGTCTGGGTGACAGTAGTGGGGTCTGGCCAGTAGTTCTTGGGGTCCAGCTGGTGGGAGAAGGGTCAGGTTGTCAGCTCTTGGAGTCCAACTGATGGGTGTAGGGTCTGGCTGGTGACTCTTGGGGTCTGGATGGCGTGCGTAGAGTCCAGCTTGAGGCTTTTGGGGTCCAGTTGATGGGTGTAGGGTCCCTCTGGTGACTCTTGGGGTCTAGCTGGCATGAGTAGGGTCCAGCTGGTAGATTTTAGGGTCTGGTTGATGGGTGTGGGGTCTTCCTGGTGACTCTCGGGGTCTGGATGGCATGTGTAGAATCCAGCTTGAGGCTTTTGGGGTCCAGTTGATGGGTGTAGGGTCCCTCTGGTGACTTTTGAGGTCTAGCTGGCATGTGTAGGGTCCAGCTGGTGGATTTTAGGGTCTGGTTGATGGGTGTAGAGTCCAGCTGGAGGCTCTTGGGGTTCGGTTGGTGGGTGTAGGGTCCAGCTGGAGGCTCTTGGGGTCTGGCCAGCAGGAGAAGGGTACAGCCAGTAGCCCTTAGGACCCAACTGATGGGCATAGGGTCCGGCCGGTGGCTTTTGGGGTGCAGCTGGCAGCTCACGGCATGCCAGTCAGGGGAGTGGGATGGAGCCGGCAGCTTTCGGTGGGGAACCGGGCAGCCCCGGGTCGGACCCTCGGGGGGGACACCGACCCCTCTCGGCGGCAGCCCGGTCCGTCGGGGCCGGGCCCGGGGCTCCCCCGCCCGCCGCTCCCAGCAGCCCGCCGGGGCCGAGGGGAGGAGCGGGCACGGGCGGCGGCAGCGGCGGCGGCAGCGGCGGTGAGTGCCCGCGGCGGCGGCGCGGGGTGGGGCGCTCCCGGTGGCCCGGGACGGCGACCGCCTCGGTCCCCGCGGCCACCGGCGGGGAGCGGGGCCGCACCTGCCTCGGAGCATCCCCCGCCGGCGGCAGGGATGGGGTGGGGGGGGGGCAGTGATTTTTGGGGGGATGCCCGTCGCGGATGCGGTGCCGGGGAGGAGTGGGACGGGCGCTCCGGTAGCCCTAGGGGGGTAAAGGGAGAAGGGGGGGTCCCGACCCCCCGTGGGACCACCCCGGTGCCCCTCTTGCACCCCACGGCTGCTGACAAGGTGCGCCTGGCACCCCTAAAGCATACTCCAGGCTCCAAGCGGAGATTTGACACCCCAAAAACATCGCTGCACTGAAAGCGTGGGGGCTGCAGCTGTGCTCCCCCCGTTCCCGAGGGCTCCGCGGCCGGGCGCTGCCGGGACTGGTTTACCGGAGCCCTCCCCGGCTCGGGGCGGCAGGCAGGCAGCGTTTCCCAGCCAGCGGCTCGGGAACGGGAGCGCTTTTCTGTGCCATCCATCATCCCCGCTGAAAGCCTGTTGACGTCAACCCCGTCCCATGCATGCTGGTCCCCACCACCGGGAAAACGGGGGTTAGGGACCGGGGAAAGCAGGGGGTCCTGCCTGGGGAGGGCTTGCCTCGGGGGCCTCATCCTCCCACCGAGCAGCCCACGTAACTCCGGCGCTCGCCTCTTCCCGGCGTCTCCAGTCTGTGCTTCGTACATCGATTTGGTTCTGCTCGATGCGGAGAGCCCGTTCTGCCCTCCGTGGCGTTTCGGGCAGGTGCTGTGGCTGGTTCTGTAGGGAAACCTGTTAAAGAACTGGTGAGAAAGAGTGAAGTGATGCCCCGGGACGGGCAGGGGTGTAATCCCTGTAACTGGGATTACAAAAAGTGGGGAAAAGCCCGAGGGCAGCACGGGCTTATTCCCTGCAGCAGAGAAGGACCCAAATGGGCATGGGCCCGCCTGGGCCACCGTGTCCACTGAGCTGCTGCCGAGCGATGGCTGCTCTGCACCTCGAAATGGTCCCCCCCAGAGCCAGGACCACCATGTGGGTGCTCTCACTGAGCGGCAGGGTTGTCCCCGTGGGAGGCGGTGGCCGTGCCAGGCTCTGTGATGGCCAGTGCCTGTTCCCCGGGGTCTGGGAAGCGTCATGAGGGGTCTTTGGAGGCTGAGCAAAACAACTAGCCCTGGGCTGAATTGCATCACTCGGTGCACAGGGAGCATCCCGTGGGGCTGCGCTGCTGATTTCATTAGTGTGCTGAGAGCAGGAGCCTGCGATCCCCTCGGGCCGACGGTGCGGGGATGGGCTTCGCTTGCAGCACAGACCCTGCGGCTTCGCTGCCGGGCACAGCAGCCCGGGGACGTCCCTCCACCGCAGGACAAGGGGCCACTTGCCCAAACCAGCCCCGGCACGGCCGGCCGCCTCCCAACCCCTTCCCTGAGCGGTGGAACGGCTGCTCCCACGCCTCTCACCTCCAGCCCCAGTTTAGACATGTGCCCATTTCTCTCCACGTCAACATCTCGCAGAGGCCAGCCCTTCTGCCGTGCTCACGCGTCTCTCCCGAGGAGCGATGTACCTTCTCCGACATCCCTTCGCGAGGGCAAACTCCTGCCGCCTCCCACGTCCCAGTGCTCCTCTCTCTCGCTTCGTCCCCATTTCAGCCCCGTCCTCGCAGCACCGGTCGCAACGGCCTTCGTGGGACACGGACAGAGGATGAGGTGGCGTTGTCTTGGTCCACTCCTTGCACCCCAAACTGGAAGGCAGATCCTCACAAGCTGCCCCTCGAGCTCAGCCCCTGCGGATCGAGCCCTTGGTGGGCTCACAGCGGCTCTCGCTTCCCTCTGGGAAGCATCCCATTGATGCAAGATGCAGCTTTAAGGTTATGAAAACACCTAGTTTTCCTGCTTATTAAAACCCAAGCCGCGTGGCACCATCTCCTTGCATCCATTTCAACGCACTTAGCAATGTTTTGTCACAGCATCTCAAATAGCAGGGAAACAGGCTCATTTAGTAATTATTTTTAAAGCGATTTAGTGCAGGATTGACAACCCCGCTGACACACCGCGCTGGCTGCCTGTCACCCAGGGCTCCCCGCCTGCCCCGGGATGCTGTGTCCGACCGGGCAGGGATCACGGTGGGACCCTCCCTGGGGGGAGGGAGACAAAGGGACTCCCGGAGCTGGAGGTCCTTCAGCCCGAAAAGAGGAAATTGCACCTATTTTAGTTGCTGGGTGGTGGAGCCGTGCCAGAGCATTTGGCCTTCGCCCCGGGCACGCTCGTGTGCTGCCCCTCTTCCCAGCCAAGGCATCCGTGCTCCGGGGAGCAGCATCCCATCAGCCCGTCCTCACATTCTGCCGGGGACACGGGTGCCGGTGCCAGCCCAGGAGAGCTGCCCCGGCTCCTCTCACCGGGTCGGGCACACACCGTGGCAGAGCGATGGGTGTTTGCCGTGGGCAGTGCCAGGCTCCCACCATCTCCTGGCATCACTGCGGCTCACAGAAGTCTTCCTATGGCAAGCAAGATTTCTGCTGATCCCTTAAGAAGCTTTGCTATAATAGTGCAGCCTTAGCATTTAAAAAGCAACTTTTTTTTTTTCCTGCTAACAGCTTGACTTACCCCCTTGGCTCCCGCTGGGCTCAGGAGCAAACTGGGACCTGCAGGCTGGATTGGACCTATTCAGATGGGGTCTGGGCTACTGGTTCCAGGCTGTCACAGGGTCATGTTGACTGTCCTGCTGCTGGACATGGAGCTGGGGGGACCCATGGGGGATGTGGGTGGGTTTGGTCGCCCATCCTGGAGCTGCAGGGCTGGCGGCTTGGTCCTGGGGAGCCCAACACGGGGCCGTAGCGTTGGTCATCTCTGCTGAGAGCAGGACTGAGCAACCGCAGGCAGAAGATGGTGAGATTTGAACCTGAGGGGACTTCACAGCTCTTGCCCCGTGTGGGACACAGGGCCCCTAAAAGGCAAAGTGATAGTTGTAAGGCAGAAAGAGGAGGGAAAGGGGAGGGCTGTTAGGTGCTGGCCACCGGTGAAAGGAAATTGGATGTTCTCTGCCAGACGAGGAGCGCTGGTAGGAGCAGCAGAAATCCAGAGCTGATAGCAGTCCTTCCCCTGGAGGAAGCAGCTCCATGAAATATTGATGGGATTCACACACAGCAGACGAGCGGTGTGAGCTGCATTGCAGAGCTCGGAGCCGTGCAGCCGGGAAGGCAGCGGCTGCTGGGTAACGGGAAAAGCTCCTTTCCACAGCCCCTCCGTGACGGCGGAGGCTGGTACCAGCCCCAGCCCCATCACGGTGGTACAAGCCCTTGGAGCCCAAGCACCGGTGATGGGCTGGGGTCTGGGTGCAGCTGATCCCATCCCCAACCCATTCCAGGGGCCACCGAAGGCCCTGGAGCTGTTTTTTTTCTGTCCCCGCTGCCTCCCCATGGAGGTGGCCCGGCTTTTGGGGCCGCGCGGCTGCAGCATCACGCTACCCAAGGTGGCTGCTGGCAGCAGCCACATCCCTGCTCCTGTGTGTCCTCAGCGAGGTCCTGCTCCATCCCAAGCTGCCCATCATGGCCAAAACCAACCCTGGGATGCCACCAACACAGAGGTCCCGAGCTCTGCCTGGCGGGAGCCCGGTCCGGACAATGTGTCTTCAGGATGAGGCTAGACCATCAGGGATGCCCCGGTGCTTGCCACAGTGCCTCGTCCCCTGGACAGCTAGCCCAGCCGCCTGGGCTCACTGGGAGCTGGCCGTCCCCCAGTCACAGCCCTGCTGGGTGGCTTTTGCTCCTCTGATTCTTTTATGTTGCCTTGGAAACGGCAGGATTCAGCACAGATCTGATTTAACCGGGCGGCAGACGTCATGCAGGGACACGGGGGAAAGGGGCAGCGTGGTCAGGGCACTGACATCTCGGAGGGGGTTTAGCCCAAGATCAGGCCACCAGAGAGAGGCAGATGTGGGTGCCCCCCGCTCCCACACCCGACCCCAGTGAAGGATGGCTGCCAGGTGGGTGCGGGAAGATGCCGTGTTCCTGCCTGTCCCTCCTGGAGACACTTGGTTTCCTGTCCCAGTGCTCCTGGATGGATCCCATCTGCCAGGAGCATCAATTCCAGTGGAGCTGCAACACCCAGCCTGGCTGGAGGTGAACACGTGCTTTGTGAGTGGGGATGGCAAGGAGCTCACCATGGCCGAGGTGCATGTGGACGCAGCCAGGACTGAGGAAGATGCTCCAGCACGGGACAGTTGGTTCTTGTGTATTGCTGCTGCACTGGAGACCCCCACGCAGGGCTGTGGCTTCAGTGATCTCTTGCTCTGGGTCCCAGTGGTGCTCCCAGTCTGTCCCTGTGCACAGGACACGGAAGAGAATACCTGGAGAAAAAGGCTGTTGAGACCTGACCCACTGCCAGGCTTAAGGAACACCATCCCGCTGCTCATCCCAGAAGAGACGCAATGCATTGCTTGGGTCGCTGGAGGAGCTGGTCTCCATGAAACCATCTCTCAGCCCTTGGGGATGTCCCCAGGCCACACCATTGGCCGCTCTCACCACCATCCCTTCAATAGGTCAGTGCAGGAGACCAAGTTCTTCACCCACACCACGACCACCAGCGCTCCCCATCCCAGTGGAAAGCCCATGGAAAGCCACAGAGAGACCAGGCTTGTGGTCGCCTTCTCAGCAAAGCCCTGTGTGCCGGGCGCTGCCAACACAAGCAGCTCCTGGTGCTGCTCCACCATCCCTCCCGGAGAGCGGCTCCGGCTCCCAATGGAATGGCTCAGCATCTCCGGTGCTTTCTCCTCCCGCTCCCACCCAAGCGCCGGCACCTGCCTTTTGGAGAATCATCCATCCTGGAGCAACCTGGCCGGAGCTTGCCACGGAGTTTGCCCCATGGCCCTCCTCCTCTTCTTCCTACCGGGCACAGGGTTGCCAAATCTTGTTTGAACAATAGTTGGGCTTTTTCCGGGTGCCCAGACAGAGGCTGGAGCATCCTCGGGCAGGAGCTGCTCCAGGAGGATCCCCGAGCACAGCCCCATCTGAACTTCTCCCCTCTAAGCTCCACTTTGCCCACAAACGGAGCACACTCGGACCCGTCCTTTAACGCCAAGGTTTCCGTTTCCCAGGAGGTTGTGCGGGAGGGTTAGCGCTGTGCCTGCAGCGCGTTTCAGCCAGAATATTACCTTTATAACCCGCCCGAGCAACGAGATGCGTAACTCCGGCAGCTGGAGTTACTTGCAAGTTCTCAGCTCACGTGCACTGAATTATACCTCTTGCT
The DNA here is from genome assembly GCF_964106895.1 of Numenius arquata. Lineage (NCBI taxonomy): Eukaryota > Metazoa > Chordata > Aves > Charadriiformes > Scolopacidae > Numenius > Numenius arquata. The sequence goes on from NC_133596.1 coordinate 6,270,760, forward strand.
GGGCAATTACATTTATATGAGCAACCGCCTATCAAACCTGAAGCAATTAATTAGAATTAAGTACTTTTAGGGGAAATAAGCCCTTGCCTTACTTCCCAGTAGAAGGAGGAGCATGTGCTTGCGAGCTGTGCTGCTGCAGCTGGCCCCAGCGCGTTGTGCCCTGCTCACGACTGGTGGCAGCGGCTCTAATAAGCCTTTTTTTTTTCCCCAAAAAAGTGCTGATTTTAGGGCCTACCTGCTCCAGATGTTGGCAGCATTTCAGCATTCTCCCTCCAAGCTGGAGGCAGCCCCAGCATGAGGGGCAGCCTGGGGGCAGGAGGACCTGCCAACCCCACTGCTGGGGCTTTCCAACCCCATCTCTCCCTGGGGACACCCACCTTGGGGGCTTTGAGGGAGCAGACACCCCCTAAAATCCCTCTGCCCCCTTCGCTGGTGAGGCAGCATCCCAGCCAGCTCCCCCCCCCGCTGGGTGCTCATTTATCACCTCCCTCCTCTTCCTCTCCCCACCCATTGTCAGGGACTCTTCCCCACCTGTGTGGGGACACCCGCCGGGACCCTCCCTCCTTCCCCACAGCCTTTGCTGAAGCACCTGATTTTTTTCCATCAATATTTTGCCCCCCCCCCCCGTTTCTATCTCAGTGGGATCTTTGGGGCCAGGGTTCCCTCGCAGCCCCGTCTTGTTCCTCACCACTCGCAGCCCCTAACCCCTCCTGGCCACTGGGATGTGCTGGCAGCTCTGTTGGCTCTCTGGGGTCACCTGTGACCCCCCCACCCTCGCTCCCCACTTTTCCCAGCTCCGTCACTCTCCCCCCCCGGCAGGTCTGTGATGCCAAGCTGGGGGGAACAAGTGGGGTCACCAAGCACCTGAAGCCTGGCACAGGGGTGCCTCCAGCCCCACTGAGGCACATCCCACCCCCCCCGGACTGCTCTGCCCCTGCTTGGGGCTGGGAGGAGAACTGGGTCAGCCATGTAACCATGGAGATGCTGAAGGAGATGCTGAAGCAGCGCCCGGCACAGCCCCGCTCTCCAGAACCCTTTAAAGATTAACCAGCCCCGTCACCCTCCGTCTCCAGCTGGGGACGGGGCTGGGGGGGGCTGAGCCTCCTCGGCGGGTGGGTGCTGCCCAGTCCTCCACCTGCGCAGGGCGGTAAGATGCCTCCGTCTCCCCTTTTCCTTCGGGGTGCCGGCGCGGGGAGGGCTCGGCCCCGGCAGCCTCGCCGCAGCGGCGATGGAAATGCAACAGGGAACCCGTTTTCCTGCCGATGGGGCTCGTCTTGCGCGTTGTGCATGGGTGCCGGGCGCTGGCTGCGTGTCCACCCAGCAGCCGGGGAGGGATGCTACAGCCATGACACCTCTCCCGGCTGCTCAGCCCGTGCCCGGTGGCTCCCTGCATCCCGCAGCCAGCCCGGTCCGGGGGGGAACGGGGCCTGGCTCGCTGGAGAAGGACGGTGCGTGGCAGCGGTAAGGGCTGGCGGGGGGCTGCGGGCTCTGCCCCCCACCCCGGCTGCGCGGGAACGTGCTTCCATGGCAGGGAAGGAGGGGGCTTGCATGTGATCCAGCCGCTGCCGGAGCGTCGCGGAGGTTTGTACTGAGAATCCCAGTGTTTTGCAAGATAGAGGATAAATAAAATAGGGAGGGTGGTGGGGGGTGAAGGGAAGCGTGGTGCCGTTCCCTGTGTCCCCCACCCGCTGCTGGGGGAGAGGTGGCATCAAAGCTGGCTGTGCCGGCTAAGGATGCTGTGGTGGTGCCGAGGCCGGCTCGGTGCTGGGAGCCACGGGCTCCGCTGCTTTTGGTGCTCGGGCTCCGGCTGGGCAAGCGCTGGGAACCTCCCCGATCCCCCCATCCAGCACCCACTCCCCGCAGAGGCCAGGAGCAGATTGGGAAAAGAGATAAGGGGGGAAATGATGGGCAGGATAAAGAAAATCCTTCCTTTGGGCTGAGGAGCGTGCGCTCCCCGTCCTTTGCAGTGGATTATCCCCGTGTGTGTTGCATTGGGAATGATCCCATTAGCGCTGTGCTCTCCTGATCTAATTTGCTCCCACCAGAGCCCGGTGCTCTCGTGACGGCTGAAGCGCCGAGCGGGGAAAACAGCCGCGGGAGCCTTTTGTGTTTTCCTGGCCGTGGAAATAACGGGGCTGGGCTGCGCCAAAGCCCTTTTCACCTGTAAATCCTCCCGGAGAGGCCTGAACTGGGCTGAGCCCTCCTGCCAAAGGGATGGGAGATTGTGTAGGCACGGTCCAACGTCAGGTTTGCAGGTGGGGAAACTGAGGCACGGGGAAGGGAAGCTGAGGCTGCGCTGGGGCTGTGGTTGGGATCCATTCCTTGCGTCAGGCTGAGAAACCCCAGCCCCTGTGAGCGGCCGTAGCGGGTTTGGAGCTCGGAGGCTGCCTGGAGAGCGGGGGGTGGCATCGGAAAATGCTCATCCCAATGATCCCAAAGGTGGTGGCTCAGCCCCGACTCCTCCTCGAGGGGATGCTGAGCATGGGGCAAGCGCTGTTGGCTGCTCTCGCCCATCCGGGCTTGCCATCGGCGCAGGGCTGGGCTGGGGCAGCTCCGGAGCTGGTGTTCACCCCACGCCGACGGCTTTATCCCAGGGGCTCGGGCCCTCGGGCAAGTATTTGCTCAGCAGCAAAGGCAGGAACCCCCCCGTGCAGTGCGTACACAAAGGGACACACGTGCTGTGGTCGTGGTGCACCCCCAAATCTTGCCAAACTCAAGCGGCCGTGATGGGGTCCTGCTCGGGGACAAGCGGGGCTGGGTGAGAGGAGTCGAGGGGAAAGCAGAGCGTCACCCCCGCACACTCTCCCGAGGGACCCTGAGCAGAGGGGGGGGGGGGGGGGAAAACACCAGCCAGAAGGGAAACGTGGGACGGCTGCTGCTCTCTGGGAGCTCATTAACAATATTAATGACTAATCGCCCACTTGCCCCTGTTTGCATCCCTTCTGTAATTGATAAATCCGTGGGTTCAGTGGCGCTGGAGCCGAGCCCGCGGCTCCCGTCAGGTCTCAGCCCAACCGTGCCCCTGCAAAGCTCCTTCCCCTGATGGCAACGGGCAACAGAAGCCCCCCTGGCCTTGTCCCCCTCCCCGTCCCCCGCCATAACTTATCCTCGGCGTTTGCAGCCGTCTCTCTCTCTCTCTCGGAAGAGAAATATTTTTCCAGGCACTGCCTCCATCCATTATCATAAAGTGGCTTCACTTGGCCTGGAGTTAATAATTCACCTTTCCTTGGAAGATGGATGCTCCCATCCCGCCGGAGTTTAAATATTCATGGAGAAGGGAAGGAAGGCAGCAACCGCTGCTCCCCACGGGAGGTCTGGCAGCCACGGCACAGCCTCTGCCACCAGTGAACGCCCTGGTCCCCGGTCCCCAGCACCCTTGGTGGGAGTCCTTCCAGGCTCTGTCGGCTGCCGGGGCTCCATGGTGGACCCCAGCAGCATCCCAGGTGGCAGGCAGGCGGCTCGGGGTGCAGCAGGGACGCAGCCAGGGTGCGGGGAGGCTGCAGCCGCCGATCGGAGGAGGAAATGCACGGGAGGAACTTGGCCGGTTGCAATTTTGGACACTTTCAGCGGGGATGGACGGGGCTGTCCCCAAGCCTCAGGGTCTCCTCTGGCTCCCCAGCCGGGTGGGTTGGTGATGCACCGAGCCCTCTGCCCACTGGTGGGTCCCTCCTGGCCGTTATGGGGTCTCCGGGTCCCATGGGACAAGGCTGGTGGGTCCACCCTGTGACCCAGCTGCACGGGGGGTGTGTGTGTCCTGCACCCCTTCCCGCACCAGCCCCAGGTGGGGAAAAACAGTCCAGATGGGTTTTGCCACCTGAATTTCATGGCTTTGAGACACCTTGGGGGACCGTCCATCCCCACATGGCTGCTCTGGGTGGGAGCTCGGTGACGTGGCCAGTGCCACCACCCGGCGTTGCTGGCCTTAACGCGTCCCCCTGGCTTTTTCCTGCCCCCCCCCCCCCCCCGACTTCCCCACAGCTGATCCCACCCAGCAGAGCCGGGGCCGGCGAGCGCGCCAGCGGCTGACCATGTTCAACGGGGATGGCAGCTCCTCGGCGGCCCGGAGCGTGGTCCGCAGCTCCAGCATCAGCGGGGAGATGTACAACCTGGAGAGGAGCGCGCGGGGCAGCGCCGACTCCGTCACCATCACCGCCAGCAAGAAGCGACGCTCCAGCCTGGGGGCCAAGATGGTGGCCATCGTGGGGCTGTCCCAGTGGAGCAAGAGCACCCTGCAGCTCAACCAGACCGGTGAGCCCCCCCCACCCCCTGCCGCCACCCCCTCTCAGGTCCCCCCACTTTGCTCCCGGCTGCCCAACGAGCCTCCCGTGTCTGATGGAGACACCTAAAAAAGCCCAGTATAACCCCCACTCCAGTATAACACACCCACCCCACCCCCCCAGCACTTCTCCAGGTGCCAAAACCATTGGCAAACCTGAGGTGGGGGCTCTGCCAGTGTGTGGGGGGGTCTGGACTCAGTGTGTCCCCCCCCCAGTGACAGCCAGTCCCGGCTGCAGGGCTGCGGGCAGGGAAGGAGCTCGGAGAACGGACTTGTCAAACGCTCTGTCTCTGGGAAATATTTAAATGCTTAAAATAGCTTTTTAAAGGGTGGGGGAAGCAAAAAGCTCATTTTAGTGCAGACTTTCTCCCTCTAGTTATTGCTTTTTTTCTCCCGGTTCTTGTTGGCATTTCGTGATTCGGGAGATGTTCTATAAGGAGAGGAGGTAATTTGGAGCCCCGCACATCGGAGGTGTTTCTGAAGGGGTATCATTATCCCCAGAGGCCACGTGAGAAGTGCCGGAGCGGGGCAGAACCGCACCTGGGGACGGCAGGAACCCCCCCTCAGGGCTGATGCTGCCCAGGAGAGCAGCACCCGCTCCGGGGCGGGTGTGTGCCAGGATCGGGCAAACGATTCCATGGGGACAGCCCCGAATTAGCAGGAAAAACCTGGCTCCCCCAGGAGCAGCCACGGCACGGTGCCGACGCACACATGGTCACACAGCGGGAGCGGTGATGCCAGGGATGCCGGCGATGCCAGGGGTGGATGCTGGGTCCACGCTCCTCCTCCTGCCATCTGCCACCACCTGGGACACGTTGCAGCGGGGACGGTGTAACCGCATGGAGAAAGGGAGCCTTCGCTGATCATCCCCTATGATGGCCCGTGGGACACCCCTCCCCTGCGGCACGGGGACATCGGCACGTGTCGACGGGGCCCTGGGGGTGCTGGAGGCCGGGAGGTGGCCTTGCAGCAGGGCTGGGATGGTGTCAGCACACGTGAGCTGAGTCTGGCAGGTCTCAGCACACAGGGGAGATGACTGAGGTGCCGGAGGGGGGGAGCTCTCAGCCATGCAAAGGCACGATGGCACCGGTGCTGAGACAGGGCTGGGACACAGGGGACTGCGGGCAGCCCGTGGCTCTCCCAGCACGGTGTGAGTGGCACCAGGACCTGTGCCCATCGGGGGAGTGCTGCAGGGTTTCATCCCCAGGGAAAGGCTGCCTAAGTCACGCTGAGTAACGTACCGAAGGTGGGGAGCAGCACACGGGGAGGCTCTGGCCGTGCCTGGTGTCCCGGTTTGTCCGTCTGGTTCGACACCCGTCCCGCAGGAGGGTCTGGGGGCAGCCGGTGCTTCCTGGGCTCAGCCCCCGTCTCGGTTTCCAGAGGGTGGCCCCAAAAAGCTGCGCAGCAACATCCGCAGGAGCACGGAGACGGGCATCGCGGTGGAGATGAGGACCAGGGTCACCCGGCAAGGCAGCCGGGAGTCCACCGACGGCAGCACCAACAGCAACAGCTCCGACGGCACGTAAGGACCCGTGGAGTGGGGGGAACAGGAGCAGGGGCTGGGCATCCCCCCTCCCATGCTCCCGGGGGATCTCGCTTCAGCCCGATGCTCCACGAAATCCCTTTGCCCTCCCCGGCACAGGTTCATCTTCCCCACGACCCGGCTGGGTGCCGAGAGCCAGTTCAGCGATTTCCTGGATGGGCTGGGGCCAGGCCAGCTGGTGGGGCGGCAAACGCTGGCCACCCCCCCCATGGGTGAGTTACCGGCCACGGCGGGGTCCCTGCCCGGGGAGGGGGCGTGTGTGCCATCTCCGGCCCCACAGAGCAAGGGCTGGGGCTGTGTCTTGGCTGGTGTGGGGCTGGGCAGAGCAGAAGGATGCTCCAGCGGGAGGGAAGGGGCTGCTTGTTCCTCCGTGGGACACCAGCTCCAGGGGACAGGCTCCATCCTGGCAGTGTCCCATGCCAAGGACACACCAGGTGGGTGTATGGCTTCCCCACTGCCGGCTCCACGAGGGGAGGGAACGTCACAGGAATGTCACACAGTGCTCAGGGCAGGACACCCGTCAGAGGAAGCAGCAGCTCTGCCTTTTCCCGAGGCCCCTTCTTCCATCCATCAGCTCCTCCGAGCATCCCGCCGCAGAGGGGACCCAACAAACCCGCCATTTGTTCCATTTTTCCCTTTTAAATCCAAGATGTCTACAGGGGCTGTCCCGTAAGTCTGGATTTCCAGCCAGCAGCAGTGTGTCTGCCCCGTGTCCTGCTGCGGGGCCAGAGCTGCCAGGAATGGGGCGAGCTGACCCAGGGGGGGACACAGTAACCAAGGTCCCCTGTCCTGTCCCCCCCAGTCCCTGCAGCACAGCGACCTGGTCCTGCTGGCCCCACATAAACCCCCAGGAGGAAGGAAGGGAAGGAGAAAGGGGGCAGTTGGACCCTTCTGGGTTTGCCCACCTTCCCCAGGAGGGGACACCTCCAGCTTCCCTTGGGACATGAGATCATGAGGTGCCTGGCCACGTTTTCTCCCACGGGGAGCAGGGGAAGGAGCCCAGTGAAGTGCCCCGGGGAGATGGGGCTGGTGGGTGCTGGCCCCCGGGGGTGCTCAGCCACTGACCCTTCCTGCCCCAGCCTCTCTTGCTCTTGCCAGGGTCTCGCCTGCCCCCCCAGCTGAGGGCATCGCCCGGCCAAGGCTCAGCCCTGGTTATCCCAGACCTTTCTCCCATCACAAGGGAAAAAAACGCCCCTGTGAGGCTGCCCTGGGATGGAGCCAGCAGGGAGGAGGGGCTCTCACCTGCTTCTCTCTTTGCTGCTCAAATCCAAGCATCTTCCCATCAGCTCAGCTTTGTCCTTCCTCTAAATCCACAATAAATCACGCTCCCGGTGGCGGGATGCTGGGCGCGCTTGAGCTCTGGGTGCTGAGGACGGGGAGCGGGTGGTGGTGGGGGGGTGAAGGGGCTGCTGGCCCCAGAGACGACTTCTCCCACCGAGAGGGAGAGCTGGTGGGGACACAGGGCTGGGGCTGCCCCCAGTGGGAGGTGGCCATCGGGGATGGCGTTGAGCACGTCTTGTCCCACCATGTAGGCGATGTCCACGTGGGCATGGCTGACCGGAACGGGCAGCTGGAGGTGGAGGTGATCCAGGCGAGGGGACTCATCCCGAAGATGGGCTCCAAGTGCATCCCTGGTAGGTGGCTGGGGAGGGAGGGGGACAGGTACCGTGCTGGGACCATCACAGGAGCCTGCTCCGAGTCAGCGTTCCCTTTCCCACACAGCCACCTACGTGAAGGTTTACCTGTTGGAGAACGGCGTCTGCCTGGCCAAGAAGAAGACCAAGGTGGTGAAGAAAACCTGTGACCCCTCGTACCAGCAGCCTCTGCTCTTTGAGGAGAGTCCCCAGGGCAAAGTCCTGCAGGTGACATACTCCCCGCACAGATACTGGGGGAGAAGGGGGGATTAGGGGAGCAAGGGCATAGAAACCCACCATCCTCACTGCTGTCCTTGAGACTGGCCAGGTCCTCCTGGCCAGGCATGCTGAGTTTGCTGAGTTTTTCCCCCAAAATCTCACCCAGCGAGTGGGGCAGCTCCACTAACACCTTCTCTGCCCCACAGGTGATCGTCTGGGGGGATTACGGGCGCATGGACCACAAGTGCTTCATGGGGATGGCCCAGATCGTCTTGGAGGAGCTCGATCTCTCCAGCGTGGTCGCCGGCTGGTACAAACTCTTCCCCACCTCCTCCCTGGCCGACTCCAGCATCGGACCTCTGACCCGCCGGCTCTCCCAGTCCTCCCTGGAGAGCTCCACCAGCCCCTCCTGCCCATAGTGGTGGGAGAGGGGGGGAGGTGAAAGGAGACGTCCTGACCTACCAAAACTGTCAGTGGATAGCTGTAAATATCCCGTCCTTATTTTTTTTAATTATTATTTTTCCTTTTTTTTTTTTTTTCTTTTCTTTTTTTTAAGTTTCCTTCCCGAAACAAACCCTCTCTCGACGCGCTCCTCCCTGAGCGGCGTGCCGGGGCGCAGAGGGGGACGCCACGGAGGGAGCCAGGGCCGTATGTTTTGAGGCAGGGGGAAGGAGAAGCAAAAAAAAAAAACCCACCAAACCACAACACCCCCCGCCACGAGGCAGAGGGGGGGCTGGGAGTACCGACCGCCCCCCCCCCCGGACTGTTCCCCCACCTCCTCCCCTCGGAAAGGAACCAACCGACCACCCGGCGAGAGCGGCTCGGGCCGATTCGTTCAGCGCCGCCGCAAGCAGCACCTCCACGAGGTCGCTTTTCCTTGGGTTCCATTTCCTTGCCTCCGAGGAAAAGGTAGCTTTTCAAAGAAAAAAAGAAAAAAAAAAAAACCGAACTCAGAAAAAATCCAACTCAGCACTATTATTACTGGGTTTTTGGTTTTGGTTTTTTTTTTCTCCAAGGAATGTAGCATCTTCTCTTATGTAGCTTGCCACGTGCTAACGACACACTCACTCTCTGCAATATCCAAGAGACTCCGGAGGGGCCGGAAACATCTGCCAGTCACTTCCCATTTGTTCGTTTTCCGACACAAATCCTGCCACACTCCGCAAGCACTTCTGGGGGCCATTTTTCTTTTTTATTTAACTTTCCCCTGCCCCCCTCCCTCCCCGCCCCCGGTAGCATGTAGCCTGTGACCAGTGACATTGCCAAAGCGAGAGAGGACAGGAGAAGGTGCACTCGCCTCACCTAAGCACACGCTGGTCTCATCCTCCTGTCTCGCCACCGACCGTGGTCTTGTGCAGCCAAAGCAAGGCCCGAAAGATAAACTCTGTGATGCCTCAACGTGAAAAAATTCGAGTCAGGAGAAGGTGATTCCACAGAGCAGGAAAACCGTGATGCTGGTGGATCGTCTGGCTCCCAGCCCCTTCCTCCCGCGAGGGCCAGCTCGGTGCAGGATGCTCTCCTGGGGTCTGGGATGTTCTGCTCGGATCTGGGACACTCTCCTGGGGTCCGGGATGCCCTGCTTGGATCTGGGACACTCTCCTGGGGTCCGGGACGCCCTCCTTGGATCAATACTTGAGTTTCAAGTAGGAGCAGAGGTTTTGCCAGACCCCATGCCAGGACGCACCTTTCTCCAACTCTCCTCTTGTTGGTACGCTACAGGGGAACATCTCAACAGCATCTTCTGCTGATCTGGAATTTGGGTGACTGAGAGGTTACGAACAAAGGACTAGATGCTTTGACTTTATTATCAGGATGAGTGTTTTGGGTTTGTTTTTTTTTGTTTGTTTGTATGTTTTGTTTGTTTTTAAAGCAGCATTTTGGTTCCCCCCAGAGGGACCAGTTCTTGTAGCAAAACCAAGAATTACGGAAGCTTTTTTTGAAGGTGCCTAATGAAATTTGCTGAAAATACTCAGGGGAGACACCACTAGAAACTCTGGTTTCTTCATAAAATATACTTAACACAATGACTGTCCGGAAGGATCAGTTTCCAAAAGAGAGGGGGGGGAAAAAAAAAAAAAACCACAACACACCAAAAGCTGAGCAGTCTTGAGACTGGAAGAGGACAAGAGGTTAACGGGGAATTTTTACCGACCAGATAGCTCTGACCTTCAGCCTTTGACACAAGAATCAACCCACGGCACAGCTGGGATTTTTCTACAATTATTTATTGGCGAAGCAGAGCATTTCACAATGCACAGAGCACAACAAAACCAACCGGTGGTTCTCCTGGTGACGCTGGGAACGATGAACCAGCTCGAAGCTGTTGCCAGGAGGGAACAAAACCAAAGCCGAAGGAAGAGACCGTTGGAGTGAAGCTGTTCCCTCCATGGCCCCGAGCCTGGGGGTCAGTGACCCTCCACTGCTCGGTGGCTGGGACCCGGCACCGCCACGGTTTTAGTGACATAGTGACAAGGAATTTCAGCTGCTGGCGTGATCTTTACAAATCAGAAAAAAAAAAAAAAAAAATCACTGTAGAGCTCTGAGAAGAGAGGGGGCTGGATGCTGCTGACCGGGGATGGAGAGGGGTCTGCTCCAAGACCCCAGTCCCGCCTCCTAAAGGATTAAATCCTCGTTTCCTAGAGTGATAAGTGCTTGTTCAAGGAATAGGCGCTGATTTTGTGCAGAAGGGCAATGTACAGGACTGTGGGACGCGCTAAGAGTCTGAAATGGTTTGAGGAAGCAAAGTCGGTGCCCTGACTCCTGAAACGGGGATAAACAACGGGCTGAACACGACGTTCCTTCCAGAGCACGGAGCAGTTACACGAGGCCAACGACGCCTGGATGAGGCTAAACTTCCCCTGCCCTGGCGAGCTGGATTTTTTGAATATACACGAGGGAAGGCATCTTAAGAGGAAAAGCTTTCCGCTCCTTTAAGCTAACGTTATTTGCTTTTGCTTTATAAGCTCTATTTCAACTGAAAAAAGGAAAAAAGAGAATCTGCCTGCGGTAGGACAGTACCCACATCCACAGGGAGCGGAGTCGCAGCGTGGGCAGAGCGGGGAGCTCTGCGGGTATTTTCTGCTCCCGGGTGCGGAGCCGGCATCCAGCACAGAGCTCGCTGGCTGTACGCCTCTCCAGAGAGCTGCAGAGCTTTCCTGCTCCCTCTTCTCCATGAGGAACCACAACGCTCTCCTGGAGACAGAGGAGAGAAGCGGAGGAGGAGCAGCAGGAACACCAGGACAGCCAGGCACGCACCCATGGCAGCAGACACCTGAGATCTAGCAAAAGGCTCACTGGTTCTGCACCAGGTGACAAACCTGCCTTTGCTGGCACATGGGAAATCCAGAGAGAAGCCCCTACCCCACCTGGGTTCTCCGGGGAACACGGAAAACCCAGATACTTTGGCTTTTTTTTTTTAGACTGAGGGTGCCCGGGAGGATAACGGCGAGGCTCACACCAGAAGACACTGCACCCCAGTTCTCTCCCAGTGGAGTATTCCCATCTCCTCAACGTAATGGGGTCACGGGAATGATTCCTCCCACTCGATGAGAGACCGGCAAGGTGGAGCCACCATCCCAGTGACTGTCACTCACTGGACAAACTGAAATCCATCAAAACCTTAACTTCTTTGCTCTCAGCACTACACCTCCAGTCCCCCCAGGGAGCTGGTACTCACTTCTCTGGGGAAGCATCTGGGTCCGGACCCACCTTAGATTCATGTGGAGAAAAGCAAAAACGTGAGAAGAGAGGGAAACGTGCCACGATCCCACGGCAGCATCAGCTCCTCCTCATCTCTCCACGCCGGGGACCACGTGCCAGATGTTTTCCCTCCTCCAACAAGAACAAAAAGGCCAAGACACCCAGTTGCTTTCTACACACGACACACCAGAAAAACCCACAAGCTTCTGGACTCCAGGTTTTTTCTGGGGGAATGTTTTATTGCAAAGGGCATTTTTTATTTAAAAAAAAAAAGTACTATATGATTTGCAAAAGGTAGCTGCACCAGCTAGGTATTATGCATTAGATTATTTCCTCCCTTTCTTCCACCTTCCATCAGGAAATTCAAACTATTTGACTTTCCAGGTATTTTCCCCTAGAAAGAATAATTAATACTGAATTAAACTTCCAGCCTGTTTTATGCCCGGCGCTCCTGGCAGTCAGTGAGCAGCCAGAGCACGCAGAACCCACCTGAGCCACAGACAGACCTTACTATAGCACGGCTGGTATCAGAATCAAGGCACCCTACTGGAGTAACAAGGGTGGATTTTGCCAAAATAGCCTTGAAATGATACTTAAACATCCCCTAAACTCTAGTGAAAAAATAAGAATCTCAGCCACGCAGCAAAGCACAGAAAACACTAGATGATTTCACTCCCAGACCTAAGTTATCTCTGGGTTTTCTACAAGCCTGGAATGGGCTTTATTTGGCAAAGTTGAGTGACTGAAAATTTTCTAGGCCACCAGAAGGTGGGTCAGGCCTCTGGGCTCAACCAGAAATGAGCTCCTGTCTCATCAACACCATAGCATGATACTTAGAGTTTGCCTGAAATCAAGCGAGATACAGAACCAGTTACCTGGCAGCAATCGGAGAACTAAACCTACTAAGTGGCTTTGGGAAATGCCACAGAACAACTGAGACGGTGGGAAATACTCCCTCCACCACCACATTTTCCAGCTCTTAAATACAAGACCAGAAATTCACACAGGAGTGGGATGAGGATCCCCTTCACTGAGAGGGAATCACTGCTGTTCACTCTCATGTCCCTGCTCTAGCAGCGATGAGACTTGAAAAGCCAAGCCTGTATTTGTGCACATGAGAGGAATTAACACACTTAACACCTTTGCTTATTTAAGTGGGCTTGCAAATACTCAGCAGCAGTATTTACAATTTAAGGGTCTTTACCGATATAAGGCAATTTATAAAAACATCACCAGTGATGTTTTTTCAGGCATAAGGAGCCTACCTTCTGTTTTCTTCCAGTTGACTCAGACACTTCTTCCCGGATTGATGTGAAACACTTAGACAATGCACATCTGTAAACTTCCTTAAGGGTGCGGATCTGGTTACTGATTTGGAAAATAACTGCATTTTAAAGGTCAAGGAACAGTGTTCAGGCACCGTTCTTCTTGATGGCTGAACTCAAAGTCTAGATGTGTTTCGCATCACAGATGGAAAAAGATATTAAGAGCTCTCTCTCTTTTCCTTTGGGTTTCCATATCACCAGAGAGATCTGTAGAATTACCTTCAGAAAAGCAAGGTTTGCATCCCGTGAGGTGCCAAAGGCACGACAGCTCCAGCGGTTCTCTAGCAAAGCTGTTTCAACTGGAAGTCTTCCTTCTGCTCCACCTTCGCAGGCACAGAAACCACCCCAACCCTTGGCTGGGTGTTAGAGGTGCAGGAGTTAGGTGCGTGAGCTAAAAAGAAGGTTGAGAGGCTGCAGGAAAGACTTCCTATGGAAAAAACGTGTCTGGAATAAGCATGGCTGGAATTGGTGAGGTAAAGATGGGCTACACGTAATACAGCTGAAGTCCTACAAAACACACTCACTGACCCCAGGTGACAATTAATGTCACCTTAACCGAGCTGGTCCCTGTTTGGGGAAGGTGTAGGTTTTAAAAAGTAGACTTAGAACAATGTACAGTAAAGGGCCTAAGTGTTTGTCTCACTGTCTGAATAACCGCCACACTGTTTAACCCCCATCATCTGCCTCGGGCACAGACACCGGGATGGAGCACGGTGGCATCGAGGAACCCAGGAGAACGGGGCTGCCACCGTGCCCCAAGCGCTGGTGTCACCTCTGTGCCTGTCTGCAGCTCTGACTATTGCTATACCTCATTACTTTTTTTTTCCCCCTTTTTACCTTTTCTCCTCTTTTCTTTTTTTAAGAACCCGAGCTTAGTGCACTCGATCACATTCAGGTTTTTTTTTTTTTTTGTTGTAACTGTGCAATGAAGAGCAATCCCGCGGGGTGTGCGTCTCCCACCCCCTCCCCTGCTGGCTCCTGCCAGCCCAACCTCTGCTTCGCTCGGCGCTGGCACTAGTGATCCCGGAGCTGAAGGGCAAGGGAAGCAAGAGGCCAAAGTGCTCCTTTGGAGGGAGGGATGATTCGGCTGGACAGTAGGTACCACCCTGTTAAAAAGGATGTAGATAAAAGGGGTCCAAAGGCTGCCCCTTGGCCTGACACGGGCGGGTGTTTGCAGCCCTGCTCCCCTAAACAGTCCCCCCCTCCCTCCCAGGAAGGGCTGGCAAGGAGGCCAGCATCTGGGGTGCCACGAGCTGAGGACGGCGCTGCTGCTCTTGGAGGGACACTAAACCCTCACTCAAGCTTTTGTCCGTAGTGTGGATGGAGCGAGGGAGCCCCAGAAGTGGGCAGAAAGGGCGTCCCTCCAGCGGGAGGACAGGTATGGAGCACGGATCCCATTTCCCAACAGCATCGCTGTGTATAGCTAGAGATCCCAGCACTCGCTAAAAAGAGGGAGCTTTGCCCTAACGCTCGCAGTGAAGCAGCGCTTGGTGTCAGAGGGGCTCTGGGTGGAGCAGCACCCCCCTCCTTGTCCCCAAACTGGCCAGGGACCCTGGCAGCGGATGCCTCTTGAATGTTAGCACTTTGAAGTTGGTGGCCTTGTTTTCTTAAAAGGGCTTGATCTTTTCATGCAGTTAAAAAAACCTAAATAATCTTCCCCATCATGTTGTCCTACTCCCCACCTCAAAATTAAGCGATGAACAAGCACCTGGACCATTTAAGATATTGTCCAGGACTCAAGAATCTGTCATTAATCTCAGAAGTTTATACCTCAAATATTAAAAACATATACATCTGTCTTGGTAACAACACTTGGTAAAGTAGCAGCTCCAAGTTTGAACTGAACTTTGTCCTTGAATTTGCTTACTAATGGCACCAGGAACACCACCAAACCAAACCCACACAAGCACACAGAGAAAAGCACCGATGAATTTTTTTAGAAGCACCCAAACCGAAGCATCCATCCTATCAAAAAAATTCAGAATTTATATTCCTAAAGAAGGCACCTAAGGAGGAATTTTACCTGTACCTTACAGATCTTTAAATACAGCCTATGCCTTTGAAACTGTTAGTCCCCCCAGAAGTACGAGGGGCCAGAAAACTAACACACACTGGCAAAGAAAATGCACATAAAGGGTCCAAGACCGTTAAAGGTACAAGGTGATGAGATACGCACCCAGAACAGCTCAGCCAGGCATTTCTATCCACAGCCTTCTCCTCCCGGTACCTGCTTTGGGAGGCTCAGAGGCGTACCTTGACAGGGTGCATCCTACAAAAGCGATACGACCAGGCAAGGACACAGAAATCTCAGCCACTTCCCATTTTCCATCCTTAACTCCCCAACAAGTCACATTGAGAAGAAATTTCCTAAACCGAGAGAGTCCCGTAAGATTGGGAAAATGTCAGAACTCCATTATAGCCACGAGTTAATTGCTACTCTGAGCTTAGCCTTCCGTCCCTAACGAACTAAGTGAGCAGACACCTCACCCTTTGAGGGGCACACGCCAACCTTAGGTCCTTCCCTGTGCAGGCGTGAGCTGCGGGGACAGGAGCGGTCGGTGCCGAACTCGTACGGGACACACTCACCCTGGGGAGCTCTGTCCTTTTGGAAGCCAGGACATAATGGCATTAGTGAACAAATTCGGCTGCCTTCACTAGCCCACTCGGATTTTGTGATAAACTTTGCTTTGATGACAGATTCGTTCAGCGTTAACAACTCCACCTTAAAATAAACGCCGCAGAGGGCTGAACTGGGGGGGGCCTTTAAGCCCCAGTTCCACGTTCAAGACAAGGGGATGGGCTTGTGATGGATACTTGAGAATGGTAATAGATTTAAAAAAAAAAAAGCAAATGGCAATTTTATACCTGTGTTATGTAATGTTTTATATGTGCGTGGTCTTTCTTAATGTAAAACTCTTGTATTTTTGTGGTTTATATGCAGCAGGACTGATGGCTGTGAGGGTGCACGCTATTTTGTAAAATATTCTTAGCCAGTTTTCCCAAGGAGGAAAAAAAAAGAAAAAACACACACACCAAACCTGAAGTATTCACATTTTCATTGGCTTGTACCTGCATGTACAGTATTGGGGCAGCAAGTGAAGATGATTAAAGCCAGCTTGAAAACTTTTTCCTGTGCTTGAGTTGAGCTTCTCAAAGCATCCAGCCCAAACCCACATGCGGAGCTTAAGAAAAAGCCAACCCTCTCCCCGCAACTGATGTGCTGGGGCTGAGTGGAAGAAGAAGAAACCCTCTTTTTTTTTTTTCTGAAAAGAGCAGGTTTTCACTGGAGGAAAGAAATACCATAATTAATATGCAAGCAGAGTACCATCAACTCAAGGCGCACACAATTAGCTGAGCTCTCTCCCCTGCAGCTGCACGTAGCCACCCACAGACCTAAGGAAAACTGGCCTTCCTATCTCTTATTTAGGCAGTTCCTAAATCCCACACCCCCCAGATTTCCATATTCTCACTGTTACCACTTTTTGTAAAAGCTTAAAATTTACCATTTGAATAGGCCTGGGTGTTGAACATTCGTGTAAAGCCGCATTGCTGATAATTTGAGTTCTCCCCGCAGCCGGAGCTGCAGGAATGCTGCATTCACACACACACCCCCCCCCACCTGGGACTCTCTCTTGTATATAAAAGTGTCAACTGACCTGATTCTGCCTCTGCTGAGCCTGGTTCTTCGCGTGCCGATGGTCCGTAGCTTTCAGGCAAACGCTAGTCCTGGCATTTGGGACACAGCCCCTGCTACGAAGCAGATGGAGTTAGTCCCATTTGGATGAAAGGCTCCGAATCCCCCACACCCACCTGAAGTGAACAACTCTCCCCAGTGACAGCAGCCTTTAAACACAATCTGTTGTGCTGTTTCAAAAAAAAAAAAGAAAACCACAAACCAAAAACCAACCCCACAAGAGAAGTCAGTTGAGGTTTCACCGCAGTATTTTATTTGGGAATTTACATATACACAGGATAAAGCAGACCACAGAAGTCTGGCTTCTTGCTCACGCCGATGAGTTTAAGCAGTTGTGTTCTACTGAAGATGAGAAAAAAGAAAATCCGACCCACCCACTTTCTATGCCTAGATTAGAATGTCAAAAGCCAGCCAGGAAAGGGTACCGGGATTACACAGGAACAAAAGAAAAAAAAAGTATGAAAAAAGTATAAATTAGGATGTCATAGTAATTTTAAAAGTGTAAGAAAACTTGCAGTGGGCTCTCAGCCCTCGATAAGTTAACTCTCAGTTAGATTGTTAAAAGTTAAATACATCAATACCACATATTAGACAGAAAAGCCACTCTGAAGTGCAAGTTTCACATTCCAAACAGCTTGCCCCCACACTGCGCGAGAATCCTGCTTGCTCACGGGGGGGAGGGAGAGGGGTCTTCCAAATGACTTTGGTTCCAATGAGGGTTGGCGAGCCAAGCACAGCAAGGCCTCAGCTCCGGAGAACTCCACTCGAGGGAAGAGGTAGCAAGGCTCGCTTGCCCCTGGGCTTGGGTTAAAATCCAGTTCCTCAGCACCAAACAAGGTTTCCACCCCTCTGCTAACCAAAACCCCTACTAATACTAGAATTTGAAGTGATTCTTAAAAGGCCTGACCTTACAGGCCTGTATTAAGTACGGATTTCCCAAGTTCCTCAGTCACACCTCTGCTAAAACACCCAGCAGGACGTTAAGTGCTACCCAGAAGCATTAGTGGAGGTTTGTGCAAGGAGGGGATCCACCCCAGAAGTGTGCATTGACTGTGCTAAATACAGGGGAGCTCATGTTCTGGTCACTGAGGTTTCACCGTGTCTGACAGTGAAAAGGCAGAGATGGGTCTCGGTTATGGAGAGAGGTTCGGGCTGGGCAGCCAGCCAGAAAGAAAAAACCCTGAATGTCTCATGGAGCAGTTTTGAAGAACAGAACAGAAGGCAAAAATGGTTCACAACGCGAGGGCTCATTTCCACATCTGAGTGCTGAGGGACTGATTGCTGCCCTGGGCACCTCCTCCACCCATTGACTGTCCATATCCCATCACGCCATTAGCTCCATAGAAGTTCATCCCAGCCATCTGCTGGGTCATCTGCAAAGGGGAGAGGAGAGAAGTCAAGACTACATCAAGGAGACCACCAGCCCACAGCACTCACAGGTAAAACTCTTCCTCCCCAACACATTACAGGCTTAAGCTAGTTCTTCTAAAGGGTTATGGTGAACAGAAGTCATTGGTTTCTCAGGTGCACGCCCACCTAGCCAGCTGAGGAAGTTTGCATTTTAGCTTGTTGCATTGATTTTTGTTCTCCACCAAGCACTGAGAGCTCTGAACCCCCAGTTTTCCTGGGGTACCAGCAGAGCTCACCCAACCCCAGGAGCCAGGCTGTAAAAGCACCGAATTCTTCGGGTAAGGGGCTAGATTGAATCGCATGTGCCTCCCCTGCCCTCCGTCCACCTTTGGGTCAGCAGAAGATGACGCCTCACCTGGGCGATGTTCCACTGAAGCTGCTGTGATGGCTGCACGCCATAGACGGGCTGGGGAACTGCTGCCACCCCAGCGACGTAGCCAGCCTGCTGGGCAGCCATCATCCCGTTGGGGACACCGATGACAGCCGCCTGCACGTTACCCACGTATCCAGCCGGTATGGCCATGGGTGTCACCATCCCTGCAGCTCCAGGCTGGGCCATCATGCCCACTGACGGGGCCATCATGCCTCCCATCATGCTGCTGGAGGGGGGAACTCCTGGAAAGCCAGTATAAGCTGCTGCAGGATATGCCATCTGAGCCGGGGCCATGAACATTGCTCCTAGAAAGAGACAGAGAAGCCGTGAAGGGAAGAACTGCTGCGTTCGTTGGCAGGGACTGAAATACCGACCTTCAAAAATCAGGGACTATCACAACATCCACTCGGCCATGACATCCGGACTAAGCGGCTCATCATGCTACTCACCAGTTCTTGAGAAGGACCACCTACATTCCCACACCTTCCCTTGTCAGCTGCCAGGACACCCCACCCACTCGGGATTAGCGCACTGCCGCTCCCCAGCTCTATTCTGAGCTCTGTTACCTTGCGCAGGCAGCTGAGGTGTTTGGGAGCCGTACAGGGAGAGGATCGAGTCTTTGGAGAGCTGCTTCTTCCCCACTTCCTCCCCTTTGCTTCCCGGCTCAGGGAAGAGATTCAGGTTTTCAGGAACAGAACCGGCACTTCCAGATGTCGGCATGGAGCCAGTGACCTGAGACAGAGACAGTGCAAGTGCCACAGCTGGATTCAGCACAAGGGGAAGACACACATCTCAATTCCTTCCCTGGAGGGGTTCAAGACCAGGCTGGATGGGGCTTTGAGCAACTTGGTCTGGTGGGAGGTGTCCCTGCCCAGGGCAGGGGGCTGGAACAAGATGATCTTTAACACCCCTTCCAACCCAAACCATTCTGTGATTCTGATTGAAGCCTCTCACCAGGCTTTGCCAAGCACTGATGTTCCCTACTTACCTTCCTGGAGTCAGAGTTTGATGCCACCGATGCGAAGAGATCGAGATCCTTCTCTAAGCTGCTAGGCCGGCCATTCGTCACGGTGGCTGTCACAGGAGCGTCTGGGAGAGACAGAGCTGTGAGAACACCCATCGCAGATGGCCTCAGGCTGAGGGGCAGCCTCCTCGCCAATTAAGCAGGTTGCACAGATGCCACCCAACCCAGTGACCCGACCCGTACCCTACTTTAGCCAACACATATTGCCAGCTCCTGGCTTGTCCTTCTGATGCCGAGAAGGAGCTGGCTGAGGACCGAGGAAGTGCACTGCGCCGTATCCGTCCTATTAACCTCAGAGCAGCCAGGAGCCACGTGGCATCTGGAGACCACTAGAGCTGCTCCTGTAACACTCCAGGCACAGTCACCACACCAGCACAGAGGAAAACCATAAGGAAAACTGTTTCTGCCGCAGCGCTGAGCGCCGAGAGCTTCACTGGAGTAGTTTAAGCAAAACACTCTATTCCTACCAGCTACTGTTCACCGACATGGAAAATAAGTACCAAAAGCTCATCAGATTCCCAAGATCAAATATGGTGCACGGGGTCATTGTGACAAGTGCAATAAGGCTGGGAAGGCTCTTACCAAGTCCCAGCAAGTCCATTACTGGTTCGGTAGATTTAGGAGAACTTTTTCTAGACTGCTGCGTTTCTTCTTTCTTCTGAGGCTGGGGAAAAAGAACAGCAGAAGTCTTGTTCAAATTTTGGGTTTACTCTGATACATTAGAGGCTTTAATGAGACAGTAAAGCCAGTTGACAGTGAGAGGACGAGGGGCAACAGGCAGAAGCTGGAACACAGGAGGTTCCACTCAAATATGAGAAAAAACTTCTTCACGGTGAGGGTGCCAGAGCCCTGGAACAGGCTGCCCAGGGAGGGTGTGGAGTCCCCGCCTTTGGAGATTTTTAGGACCCCCTGGATGCAGTCTTGAGTAACATGCTCTGACATACTCTAGGCAATCCTGCTTCAGCAGGGGAGTTGGACTAGATGATCTCTATGGTCCCTTCCAACTCTTAAAAAAAATTCAGTGAAATTAACCCTTAAAATCCTTTTTTCCAGTGGGCATAAGCACTTCCAAAGCAAATAGAATTTCAGACTGAGCATTACACAGTTGTTTTATTGTCCCATTATGTTGGAACCTGCTGCTAAATTTAAGCATGCTCTAAACTAGGAAAAAAGTAACCGCTCAAGCTGGAAAGCTAAGCGGGGAGTAGCTGGATTCCGATCTGCTCTGCGTCGCGAGGCAGAACAGGTCTGCTTAGTATCTGGACGAGCAGTAAAAACAAGCTACTACCATTAGCGTGACTCAATGCATCCAGTGCCGTGACTGAGGCCAGAAAAAATGCCTCCATATCAAGCTGGATCACCTCTGTTCTGCTTGAGAGAGGTGTTTACAGCTGACCTGTCACCATGCCTTTTGGCCTTACCATTTTCACCTTCTCAAAGATGATAGGTTCCAGTTTCCTTTCTGATACTGGCTCATTACTCCTTTTCCATTTGTCATCCTTTTCTTTCTGTAAGGAAAAAGAAAAACAACCACTGACGTGAGGGTCAAAACTCATCTCATCCTACCAAGAGAGAGTTCATACAGAGCTTTATACGATGCTGTTACTAATCTAAAAAGCCTCAAAGGTACAGCTAAAGACCTATATTTGAAGCTGGTCCTGCTTTGAGGAAGGAGGTGGACAAGGCGGCTTCAAAGGTCTCCTCCAATTTAAATTCTTTCTACAGAATGACTTAGTGCAATCAGCCTGGGAGAAGAGATTAGTCACTAATACAGGAAACATTTAAACTGCCTATTTTCATAGGGTCACAGCTTACTCATAAGACAGACAGACACTTATATCTTAACATGTAGTCAAGCTTCTGTGGAAGGGAATAGAAACCAACCCTAAATGCGTTGATGTCAATACTTCGGTCCATGTATTTCTTCTTTTCATATTTATCCCGAATGAAGCTCTCCACAGCTCTGCAAGCAGCTTGTTAAAGACAAATGATTCAAGAATAGAAGACTTACGTAGTATTATTTGACATGTGGATACAAGGTACAGGCTGTAACTAAGCTAATGACTGTTTAAAGAGCATTTCCAGCAGTAACTTTCTTAAAATAATTTAGTGTTGGATCCAACTACTTCAGCTACTCAGTTTTTGCCCGTGGGTTATTCCAAGCACGACGGTGCTATAAAAGGTACATTAAATCAGGGCTTAAATTCCTAGCGTGTTTTCTTCACTGATGTATATTTACTTCAGCCATCACTTAAGAGCATACGTGTCAGTAGCACAAATCACAGCGGGCAGAGAAACGGATCCTGCTCATACAGAAGCGCCTCAGCCACCAGCTTAAGGTAAAAGTGATGGTAGAGGTGCTCTTGTGTTTCTTTAGGTTTACATCACTATACTCCTGTCGCACTCGGCATCTGGAAACCCTCCCGTAAGGTTAAAGTTACAGCTTCATTTTTCAGAAGTGTTAAACCTTTTTATCTGTCTCCCCTGAGAATTCTAAATGCTCAGCGCTTTGGAAAGTCAACCCTCCTATTTGCCACAGACTCTAAAGCGCATCTCGTGCAACAGCTTCAGGCTGTGGCATTCATGTTCCAGTTGTCCACCCTCAGAGCTCAGGAGCGATCCTTTCAGCTCTCTTCTGGAAGCATTGCCTGGAGGGAGCCCAACTAGGGACTCATTCTCATGGCTGATGCCCAGACACACGAAGTTAAACCTTCCTGTGCAAGGAGTGCAGCTACAAAGCGACAAGATGAAAAGGCTCCACGTTTCCCCAGCAGCAGAGGAAGAAAGGATGCTGATCTGTTTGAGGTCGCCTGAAGTTCTCCGGCAGGTAGGCTTCATAAAGACGATTTGCTTTGCCGTTTCCCATCTCTTGCATGCACTGCAATTCAAAAGAATCCTTGAACTGTTTGTTTCACAGCCATTAAAGCTCTTACACATACTAGCACAGCAGGCTACCAAGCCAAAGCCTATCCATGAGAACTAGAAGGCACGTGTAGATTTTTGAAGTCTGTTCTGCACCTGAAAGATGCTCCTCAGGCTTTTGGTGCAAGCCCACTAGCTGGGAATCCCTGATGCAGTTGCTATGATCGCCTCCCCCCCACTACAATTAGCCAGTCCTAAGCACCACAGCACAGTATGTATTTGAAAACAAGAAAAATATCACATTAGAATCCTAAAATCACTCTGCAAGTCCAGGATTTATCTTCTGGGAGCCTCGAGGAGAGGAAGTGGGCAGCAGCTCCAGCCAACAGCAGCCTTTGGCAGTTTTACAGAAGTGTTTGTCGTTACCCTCTGATGTTTGCTGAGCCTGAAATCATGACATTTTCCCCTCCCACTCTAACCCAGCTTGATACCTTCTTCCTGATTCACTTCCCACAACTTTGGCCTATTCAGACTTCATTTCCCAGCTTCCCAAGCCCCGGTCGTGAGCCCCACTCATTACCTGTATCTGCTCTTGCGTCCACTGGTCGAGATTGACAGATTTGACCCTGGATATATGAACTCCCAGGTTCCTGTGGATCCCAGCACAACGAATACAGATGAATACACCAATATTCCAGGATGCCCATCGTGGCCCTGCAAAGAGACAGAAGTGTTTCACACCAGCACGTCAAGCTGGAGTTGCCTTGAGCAACTGAGAAACTGCACCAAGTGAACTGGGACCGAGGCATTTACATTTTCATCAGATTCGAGACTGCGTTAGACATCAGCAGGATGTTTAAGGATTGTCTCCTAATGATTGTACTGAGAGCTAGTATTTTATTGACTCCCTCTTCCACTTTGAGAGCTCTACACAACTATGGGGAGGAGGGAAGAAAATAAGCATCCAAACCACCACAAACCCCCAGTTTCTTCTTGCTTGAACTGACATAACAGTCGTGTCAATGTAAGTCTGTGCTCCTGCTATAGCAATGGAGAATCTTTCTTGGGTAACCCTATTGCAGTGGGATCAGCTCCAGAATATTCACTACTGCTCAAGGAAAAGCAGTATGAAATACTCAGCATTTGACATAGGGGCTGCATCAGCACATCTTCTGCTGGTCTCATGCAGGAAGCTACAGCTGAGTACGGAGAACAGGACAAAGCCCAGTACTTTGGCCACCAAAAACCCCCATAGAGCCAGGGGCAGAACCCCAGGTTGGGATCCTGGCAGGATGAACAGTTCACTCCGCAGTTTCTACAGCTCTGATGGGACTGACGGTTCGCATGCGGCTTTCAGACAGGCAGGAGAGCTCCAAGGTAGAGAAGGGAGATCATGCCAGGGAAAAAAAAAAAAAAAGAAAAACAAACCACGAGGGAAAGATTAACAAGCTCAGATTTACTCACTGCAAATAGTTCTCTGCAGGAAACCCAGCAATGCTTTACCCAGGGGAGGGCAGCGGTCCAGGGGCGCTCCCACCACTTGTAGCCCCCCCTCCCAGCCAGGGCCAACAGCCCCCCGATCATGGAAACCCCCAGTCCTGCTGAAGGAAGAGCAGCTTTGGAAGAAGTTCTCTGCAGTGTGAGACAAGCAGGTTTTAAAACTAAATTATCTGGCTGGAGCCACCAGCCAGTGACACAGCTAATGTGCCCACCTTCCATCGTGGGGTGGGTATCACCGACCACAGGTAACTGGCCAAACAGCCACAGCAAAGCCATGTCCTGAATAAGGGACCCAACAGCCTCCAATAAACTGTTCTTGCTCTTTTTATAGGGATTACAGGCATTATTGCAGATGAAGTGTTCTTCTGTCTTTTCTTGCCACAGTTAAAATAGCAAGCCTCAAAGCTAATGGGAGTGAGGTGGGAGGGGGAAGAGGGGGAAAGTGTAATTTCAGAGCCCTAAAAAAGCAGCACTGTATTTGACTCTCCTGGATATGCTCGATGGCTGTTAACAGTTTAATTCCCATCTAGTGGAAAAGCCTGGAGAGTCCTGAGGGATCTGGCGCTGCTAAGTGCAATCAGTGGCTCGTGGTCCCTTCCAGGGCAAAGGCATCCAACCTCCAACTTACCCCCAGTACCTATCCCAGCTAACTCGTGTTATGATTTTAAAAAAAACCTCTTTCTTAAGGCTTCTGGCCTGTCCTGCCATTGCCTTCTGCATTTTCACTAGAACACTGGCCCTTGAGAATCATACTAATTTAATGAAGCTGACAAAAGTCACTTCCCAGCTTAGGAACAGCTCTTGGTGAAGACCTTAATAGAAGCATACTCTTGCCTACACCTCGGTTCCTTCATTATACCTACCAAAATATAGGGCTGAATGCAGCAAAGCAGGGGCTCATTCTTTTAGCATCACCTAAGCATGCCAGTCACAAAATAAGGCATGGGAATAAAAGGCTTCTTCAATGTTATGCCCACAGCACACCAAGGTGAAGCCAGGAACCCTGATCCTTCATTTGATTTATTTGTGGAGTTCTCTGAAGGCTATAACATGAGAGTGCCGGCAGGATTAAGCATGAGATTCAAGGTTAGATTTAAACTCCAGATATATTTAGCCTTCATAGGACTAAAAGGATTAATAGTCAGCTAGATACTCCATCAGGGCTGTAGTAATCAGCTCACCGGTTTGTCACATGTGCTCACTCCAGGCACTGCAGCCTCCCACCCCGTGGTGCCACGCGAGGGAATGATTCAGTGGTACCGTCTGTTACACCCTTCCTGCCTCAGCATCACTCCGGTTGGGATGCAGGGTCTGAAATAGCAAGGGCTGAGCAGAGGAATAACAACTGACCGTTGCTGCAACTTGTGGATCCCACCTCTGAAAGACCCTAGTACTGACAGCACTTCATTATGCCAGTGAATATTTAAAAAAAATAAAATATGTAGGCTTTCAAAAATCCTCCTAGCAGCTAGCATTTGGTTTGGTGATAAACACACATTACACAACCAAGGGTAGTTCTTTTCACTGATGCTTATTCCAGCCGAGGTTTGGGCATACCTGCAGTGCCAGTAAATGCCACAGGGCTTCAGGTGTACAGACCAGAGGAAATGCCAGAAGTTTGGGGATGTGAGGTCATCATTGCCTGAAGGCAGGAGGAAGAGAGTGAGCCCAGAAGTTCGGTCTGCCCTGACACGGCACTGACTCCAGAGCCACATGAGCAGGATTATTTGGATGGCTCTCCAAAACACTGCCCTGAGTCTGCAGCCGGTTCTGCACAGGATGTGAATTTGAGCTTTAGAGCTGAGCACCCTGTCCTTTTGACTACAACTAGTCATTTCTTCAGCCTAGTTACACATCAAGATTACAATACATCAAGATTCTGAGAAAAAAAAAAAGAGGAACAAGATGCAGCTCCATCCCTCTAGAGTGAAAAGCTACTTTAAGACAAACAGCTGCAGAAGAAAACCCCTTGCCTCAACGTCAGTGAAGGGCTGACTCCAAATACTTCAAATAGCTCCAATAACATCAAACTCCAAATAGCTTCACGCTCTTTGAAATGATCATTTGGTGCCTTGGGCAGCAAGGAACATTACAAGGTTTCTTTTCCCAAAAGGAAGGGTATCCCACGCAAGACAGCCCATCCTAACCACTGCCACCGAGGAAGCAGCTGGACAAAGCCCAGATGTCACGTTGGGTTGGGTCAGATGCAACAAGCAGCAGCACCAGCCCGAACACACACCTCCAGCTTTGCCAGTATCCAACATCCCCAACCATTAAGCTAAACCAACATTTTTGCCATTTCATTTCTTCTAAACCACTTAGTTGTGTGGGCAAGGAGGGGGGGGGGGAAGGGTTTTGATGCAAATGTAAACAAGCTCCCACTTCCCTCTTTTGAGGCCACGATGGAGCTCGTGCTAGAAATCACACGGGGAAGTGCCCGTAAAGATCTGGCCAGGGAGAACTTTGTACAGCCGTTCCCCCCCCAGTTTCACATGCCATTTCCAAGGTGACTGACCTGCAGAAAGCTCCAGGTGGCATTTACAGCATTTAACTTCCCAAAAACTAAACAGAGCTAAAGACTGTACAGAAGCTCCAGTGACTGAGCACTGACAGGAAGGGGGAAAAAAACCACCTTAGCAGAAGTTACTTTTTCAGAGAAAAAAAAGTTCTTATACCGGAAAGTCACTTCAGAGAACACCACAGCAGTGTTACCGGCATTGTCAGAGCCGTCGTGGAACACTATCTTCCCTGGCAGCCTTTGTGCACACCCCGACACTCACCACTAATTGCTCGCACGAGGGCAGGGCACGCCACGGGGAGCATCTCACCCTCCGGGTTCAGTCGATCGTGGACGCTGAGATGCCAAAGGTTTTAGGACAAGGCTAACGGAAACATTTAGCTTGTTAAACCACCAGAAGGAAAGATGAAAGAAATCGGTCCTCGCATGAATACTCCCGCTTAATGCTGTAAAAATAGTTCCCCCGAGGCTGGCATCCTCGCAGCCAGCAGATGGCTTTGGAGCTTACGGCCTAAATGAAAACTCCTTCCCAAACGCAGCCCTGGGAGCTTGCTGCGGTGACAACCAGCATCAGGCACACAAACCTGATGCTGCAGGCGCTTTTGGTTCAGTGTTATGGCTAATTTTACCATCCATGGTAAGCAAGTTCCTTGACACCAACTCGGGCTGGGCACCGTTCGGTTTCCATTAAGCACCCCATGTCCCTGTGTATTGCCTCATACGTGCACAAATCCTTCCTGGAAAAGGCCAACCACCTGCAGGTGAACAGGAGATTAAAGAAAACGGCAGCTTTGAGTAAAAATCAAAACAGATTTAAGAGCCCAGCTACACGCTCAGTTCCAGCACGATATTAAGGCCAGCTCAGCCCACCTTGGGATATATTCCTACCCTGGCAGGGGTTGCAGGGAGATCACGAGCTTTAAAGCATCTATTGCTCAGTCAGTTTTCATTTTGGAGAGCCGCACCGAATACCGGAGCGTATTGCCAGGCGAGGATGCGTCCCCATCCAGCAGAGTAGAAAGCTATGTGCAAACGACTCAGCTGCCCCGGTCGGTGCTTCCAGGAGACGGTTTCTCAGCCTGTTTTATATCCCAGCCTGTCAAAATAAACCCCGCATACTGAGCTGGTCATACCAGCTCAACTTGGCATCTAAGCCAGACTCATTAATGCCCACAAGGGCTGCCTGAATGATCTGCCCTTGCTGAAAAGGCTCCCAATTCCCTTTAAAACCCCTGGTCCACTTCATGTCTGAGTCACTTGCTGAAAGTTCACACCCTCGAGTGTTTTTAATCAAGGAATCCCAAGGGGATTCACTCCTCACCCTTTATTCAGACATTAGATTTTTGGCTCAAGCCACTCATACAAGTTTCTTCGGCAATAACCCTCCAGAAGGCATTTAAAAATAAAACAGAAGTTGGCTGCAAAGCCACTGCTCTTTTGAGAAGGGGGGAGGGGGGGGGCAGGAAAAAAAAAAAAAAAAGATGCTTTCATAGGCAGGAAGGAGAGAACATCGCTATTCAAAGCCTAATGAAATATTCTCAGTGCAAACAATCACTGGAGTCGCAGGCTCCCTGCCCGCCAGCACTCCAGCAAAAGCCCAGCTGTAGCAGGGAGATGGGTCCTGCCCAGCCCATTGATCCCAGTAACACTGCGGCGTGTGTTGGGCTACAGCATCCTACAACCACCCCCTCAGGAGGTGGATGTGGGAAATTCTCCTTGGAGTGGGGCAGTCCCCACGAGACGACACTCACATCCTCTCGTACAAGCTTTTCACCAGAACTTGGAAATTTCTCATCAGGATCCGAGTTGAAAAGCCCCGCTTTTTTTTTTTTTTTTTTTTTCGGAGCCAAAGGAGGAAACAGCCAAGTATCCAAGAGCTTCCTTTGACTTGGGGTTTCCTTACTCTGGAAAGGGATTGCTCAATGACTTACTGAAATTCATTCCGCTCATGGAGGAGCTATGACAAAGGCTGTCTTACAAAACAACTTCCTCTGCCCTTTACTGTAGCCGTCTGTTCTACAGTCGAGCGTGCAGATTAGTTAGAAACAAGGTAAACTCCTCTGGGTAAAAGGAGTGGGTAAAAAAAGTGGGTAAAAAGCCCGGTTAAACCCAACTTCAGGATCTCTAAATTATGCTTTTTAGTTACTAACACAGGGTAGTTAGTTACTGGCCTGAGCATCCATCCTGATGCAGGGTTCATGGACCTATCCCAGATTTGTGAAGCATTAATACCTGCTGTACCCCCAGGTTTAGCACCAGACTAAGGTATTGTGCAGTTTTCGGGAAGCCATTGGAACCCAGTGAAACAGGGATGCTAAGGCCAAAAAGCTCTGTAGCAAGGGAGTGTGATAAGGATATATGACTAGTTAAGTAGTTCAGTGGCTCAAAAATTCAACTTTGTGCCATCATTTGAAAGAGGAAAAGGCTGTTTTTAGGGGTTTTGTCTTTATTTTATTTTTTTTCCAGTAGAAGTTTGCTGCAGTAATTACAGGCTTTAACCACTCTTCGTAGGAAAACAGAAGAGTCAGAGGCACTATGGAGGTTGAGAATATTGCTTCCAACAACAGCTTGGAGCTTTGCCTTAAAAACCTTGGCTGTATGAGCAGCAACCAGTATACCCTCTCCTTCCCCAGGCCATGATGTTTGCTACAGGTACCTTACTGGGCAAGTCAGATCAAACTGGTGCCGCCTCCGTTTCCTCTCAGGAGCAGGCAGTGAATTTTCTACAGTTTATCACAAACACATAACATTTGAGAGCCCAGAGCCTTGAAGGGAGCCACACAGCAGCTTCTGCTCTACCTTGGAGCGGTGGTAAGCCAGCAGAAGCCTTCAGCGCTCACCTTATCATCACCATCTTGTTCTTTCACCACGTGCTGCGATGATACAGAGGCAGATGGAGCAAAGGGGAGGAAACGAAAATGGATGCTGCAAACAGCAGGGTGGGTCCTTCCTGCTGTTCAAGCCAGTGATGTTTATTACTTCAGTAAATAAACATAAAAGTGACAATTTCAAACAGATGCTACAATAAGAATCCATACAAGAGGAGTGGTTGGTTAACATTACCAATACTGATGACCACAATGCCTAAAAATAGATAGAAATCAGTCAAGTTCCATGATGCACGTATTTCTGCATAGCAAGAGTCCCAACATCTAGATGCTCAGTATCAGAGACGAGGCTTTCATAGTGTTCCAGAGACGAGATAACATGCCCCATCACTAGGTTTTGGCCAAAACTACACACAAGTCAGTCCTAGAAGTCACCAGGGCAAAGGCAGCAGACTTCAAGGAGTCTTGAATTTCCATGAAATGCAAAAAACAAACTTAGGTAATAGGTAAACACCATCCCTGTGCCCAAACACACATATAAGCGGAGCTGCAGGATGGCAACTCACACTATCACTCTATCACTAATATTTGCACCATCAAAACCCAACTTAGAATTTCTCCACCATCAAATCCCTTACAAGGCATCTGCTCACCCAGCCCGAGTTCTTCACTGCATTTTGAAAATATTTAGACCCTATCTTCCAATCTCATTTGGGTTGTGCAAGGCAAGTACAAGTCACTAAGTCCCTAAAACAGCTCCTGAGAGAGGAAGGAGCCTCAGCTCCAGGGCCGCTTTTGGCTTGCTTGAGAATCTCTTCAATATCTAGAGCTGGACATGGACTATTTTAAATTTGCCAAAAAGGACTTGACATTCATAAGGAAAGGGCAAAACCTGGCCAGTAAGAAGTGACATGATTTGCCAAAACTAGAGGAAAGCAGTTTAACCGAAGGTCTGACCATAGCACATGTAACCAGTTTCGCACCAGAGGCAGCTTTGCTCTAAGACAGTTTCTCTTAAAAACTCCAACTTTTTCTCTCCTAGATCTCCTGGGACACAAAGTAATCGCTCTTCTGGCTCAACCTGAAGGAGACCAAAGCTATTCTTGATTCTCTAGTCAGTTTTGATAACCTAATTGCATTCCGAAAGATGTATTACCTTTAAACTGCAGAGGCATTTTCTGCAGAGGCTGGCACACGAGTGGTACCTTACGTAATTCATCCCGCAGTTTCTATAGGAACAAACTTTTCTATAGGAACAAAGTTGCAGCCACGCTCCAAGAACCACATGGCATTTTTGGACCCTGGATATACACCCTCTGCCGTGCAGCCCCTCACCACCCGGGCTCTCCGTTCCCCAGGGAGGTGGATGCAGAAGAACCAGGCCATCAGAGCTGACACGGTTTGCCCAGATGCCCTCTGCTCGGAGGATTATCCCCGTTATCTATTCCTGGCAGATGTAGAGACACGCAGCCCCGTACACGACTCAGAGCTCTGTGCTTCTTCTCTGAAAGGGTAACTTCCTCCAACTCTCCTAAGCGCAAACCAATTCCAGAGTAAGACCCCACTGGAAAGGCTGATTTTTCCTTGCTTTGTAGCTGGAGTGGGAAGTTACAGCTCCCTTCAGGCAGGTGTGTGTAGGGTCAGGCTCACAGCCAGAGCTGTACACTACGGCAGTGCTGCTCAGACGAAGACCGCTACGGGATAAAGCCAGTCTCACAGAGAAAGTTGCTTTCTGAACATTTACACTCACTTGAAATTAATACCGCTTTATGCGCAAGACTATTCCTTCCAGACCTGACTTTAGAAGAACAGAACAGTTCAAAAGCACAGGAGAAAATGTAGTGCTCATTAAGATAACTGCAGAATACTGTGGCTGCAGCTCAGAATTAGAATGAGCGGTACAAGCACATATGCATCCCCTCTGGCAACCTTCCATTACATAAAGCAGAGCTTTCTCCTAAGACAAGATTTTTCTAAGGCAAACTGAGAAGCTTCAGTGCTATCACTTGGGCTTTTGAAGCCCACTGCAGGCAAGCAGTCCACATCACCACCCAGCATTTCTTCATCACGTGCAGTTGTTCTAGGCAGCTATTTCAAAAGCTACTCTTCATAATGCTTTTAACTGCAAAGGAAACCCAGCTGCCATTCAGTAGTCTGCTGATGGAGGAGTTGAGTCACAACAGATTTTTGTTGGGTATTAGCAACATGTTTTAGATTAATACTAGTTTGGCTGGACTAAACCAGCTGTAATAAGCTAAGTCCCCCGTTCCACTGGAAGTCATCCTTCCCTAACTGCACCTAGCTTTTAATCCTGCTTTTCCTGCTTCCCATCCAGAATTTGACCACCTCTTAACACGTACTTTCAAAGTTCCGCCCCTCTTTCAGAAAAGACTTCTTGAAGAATTAGATCTGGTTTTGTGTTTGACAACAAACAGTTTCCCATCTAAGCACTAAAAGTTACAAGAAGGGGTTGATTTTGGCACGGAACCCACAGTTCTCACAGGACAAGGAACGAAGGGAAGAGTCAGACAAACCAGGGGGAGCACGGGGCAACCTGGACCGATGGACAGAGAGAGCAGTCCTCGCCGGAGCTCCCTGGGGAGGAACCTGCCGTTCCGACGTCAAGGCAACTGGATCCAAGGAGCCTGCGGAATAGATAGGACTGGAAGAGCAGAGGGGAAGAGTTTGGGAGAAGGAGAGAATCAAATAGAATTAGCTGTATGTTACACAAGTTCAGCACAGAGCTTCAGAGTCAGAAACTCAGAGGAGAACCCCGTTGACATGTTACTCAACACAAGACATTTTCTATTTACTGGAAGACATCTGAACACTTAGGTCCTAAGTCCAGCTTGCACAGATTACACCACATCCCTCCTCCTACGGTGCAATTTCAGCCTCCAGACTCATTCTGATGTTCAGAAGGGTATCTTCTGACAGATACTCAATACGGTCAGACTGCTCGACACTCGTGTTATCTTACACACACACACACAAAACCGCAACAGCAACACAACTGCCCTCCAAAGGCCCTTTGCCATCAGAAATGCACTGGTGGAAGAGATCCCATTCTCACTCACCAACGGCTCCTCTTTTAAGGCGTTATGTTCTAGTGATTCATACAGCAACAGCCTTCAAAAAGAGGGTTGTGATAATGCATTACTCCAGCTTTTAGTGAAGACAGCCCTTCCACCACCTCAGCCACGACGGGCTGTCCCGAGGGCAGAGCTCCATCCCTGCAGGTGGGGCAGAGAGGACTCCATGCCCAATCGCTGCTTTTGATCATTGATATTAACATCGTGGTAGCATTCAGAGCTGCATGTGAGAACCACGAGACGAGTGGTTGACAGCACTCGCGAGCTGAAATCTGCTGTTCAGTTGGTGCCCAACACGGGTAGATTGTGTCCTGAAAGGCTGCCGCTGAGCTCCCGAGTCCTGTTCTACCAACTAATGAAGATTCCTCTCACACACACGAGTTTTCACTCCTGAGCTCCACTGCCAGAAAACCACACTGTCCTTCAGCACAGGATGTACTCACTGCCTGTCCACACACTTTGACCAGATCACCCAGTTTAGCCCCAGTTACTGTGGGCAGAAAGTTTGCAATGCAAAGAGGAAAAAGCAGGCGAGAGATCTCGCCCAGCTTCCTCCAAAACAAAAGCCTCTAGCCACAGCAGCACTTATTGTTGCAGTAGCAAAAACCACCCCGAGCTTTCCTTCCTGGTTTCCTTGTCCTTTTTTCCCCCCCTCCAACCACTTAGACCCAGGACATTAATAGAGGTCTAAGGAAGGCAAAGGGAAGCCATCAGGCTCACGCTTCTGCAGTTCTCCTTTTGGGCTCATCTGTGTAGCTCCTACAGAAAAGTTCTGCAGAGAAAGCACGTGAAGCCATCACTGTCTCCAACAGCTTGTCAGAGGAAAAGCTTTGGGAAGAGTGACATGCCCCACAGAACTTACTTGAATCCCAAACATAGATGGGAAGGAGAGTCTATTGGAGAATTAGTTTCCTCCCCTTATCACACTTAAAGACGCAAGTAGGAATCACTTGTACCCACTGCCTGATGGAAAGCAAGTCGTAAGACCACCACAGAAGATGGCCTTCTCTCTAAGCAATCACTTTGATGAGGGCAGAAGATATGGAAGATGTCCAACTGTCCACCAGCACAGCAAGCGAGCCCTGTTTCTATACTGGTCCCAGAGCACTGGGGCCCAACCAGTAGCCAGCATCAGAGCTGATGTGCCTGAAAACTAGACTTTTACCCTAATGTTGAGAATTTTTGGTAGAACATGAAATCAAGCGGGTACACACTAGCACTGAAGCTCTCACTACCAGGTACCGAAATCTCATCTAGATCTGTATATAGAAGTGGAAAAAAAAAAAAATACAGTAATGAAACCCAGCAAGTAGTTAGGTCATTGGGAACCAGCATAATGGAAGTGTGGGTGGCAACTGAACAGTCTCTGCCTATGTGTCATGGCAGCTTTGCAACGCTCCCATCAAACAGCAAACCACTACAAAACTCAGTGATTTCAGCAGAAAAACAGATGGTCAAAAGCCAATGTTTTATTGGAAAAGTATCTCAATAGGTGCCGTATGAGCTGCCAGGTTCTTACTCTGCCTTCAACTCGGTTGAAACTCATGCAAAAATCCTTATGATCTTGAACAGGATCTGCCAAAGGAGGGAGCTGGCATAGGAAACATCACCTGCCACCACCAACCAGTGGTTGGTGACCACAGTTGTGACTGTGACAAACCACAGTTCACAAAACTGTACACAAGTATATTATTCTTAGTGTCTCTCGAGTAGCACAGCCAGACTTGTAGTTGGGTAAAAACAGAGCAGCAATCAGCTGTCCAGAAAAGCAGTTCTTCTTTCAGGTGGCACCGGCAATGCTGAGAGAAGCCACCTGGAGCTACCAAATGCCACGTGGCCACTCATTAGCGCAGAGTTTTAGTTATTAAGAAGCCATATAGCAAATAAAATATGCTCTTTACTCTGCACGAGTACACCTGAGGCTCCTTTCCACACGCAAAGCGGAATGCTGCAGCTACTTTCAGCAGCAGTGAGAACATCGGGCCTTCCTTGCCATGACTGCAAACCAGCACCAGCGCTGGGAGAACACCACACCAAGCCCCAGTAACCAAAATGCAGCCCAGTGTGATGCTTTGAGTGGCACCAACTCCCAGACAGACACCCGGCTGGAGAGCTTTCTGCATATACACCTCCTGTGGCCACCATCTCCCTACGTTGCCCTCAGGAATGGGATCTCACATGCCCATGAATCTCATTAGCGTAGTGGATAATTATTTTGCCCGATAACTCAGCACAAGAGAAGGCTGCTCGTCGTGACTCATGCAACCTACCTGTCCTCCCAGACACAAGCGGCTCCCAGCTTTAGTGGCTGCACTCTACGCTTTGATTTTTATTTTTTTTTTTACACATAATTAACTGGAATACTGCATTCCCGGGATACTACGAAGAGGAGAAGCTAATCGCATCAAAACAAGTAACCTGGAGCTGTTATGAGAATTTGTTTCCGTATTGTGTACGCTACTGTCTCACGCCTCAGAAGACAAGATAAGGCAGCTATTTTCGCCCTTGGCGCTGGCATTAGGTGCCAAGAGATAAGGGACTCACAAACAAGAGGAACATTCTGCTCTCTGCCAGCAACACACCATATTCAACCTACACGGTCAACCGAAGCCAGGTGTGAAACACCTCAAAACACACCATCCCCAAGGTAAGACAGGTTGTTACCATGAGGTTACTGGGTTTTGGAGAGGTTTTTTTGGAGCAGGGCTGAAAACAAACCTTAATAGCACCGTTTTTAATGTTGTTCAGCAGTGCTCTCTGCAGTTTTTGGAGGTCACACTGAGGTGACAGTCTCCCACTCGCAGATGGACATAGAAAACCAGCTCCTACTCCCAGTTCACTTATTGCAGCTATTGGGAAACAAGGCTCAGGTCCAGCTCTCCAAATAGCTCATTAAAATGGGGTTTTAGGTAGGCATGGGCATAACCTTAAGCCTTTTACCACAGGAAAGGAAAGCATTTCACAGTAGCTAACTCCAGAAAGGCACCTGCATCACCATGGAATGGGTAACAGTCGCTTTATTCATTTGTTTTCTAGAATTCAGACACTTCCATCTGGCTCCTCTCGACCCCACTCCTGTCTAAGGAAAATAAGGAACACAACACGCCTTGAAACCAATATTAAGTGGAAAAAGGAAGCACAGGATAAAAGATGAAATTCCTTCAGTGGTCCTTGGGTCCAGGGCGAGGTTGAAACTCCTTCCTTTTTCCTCACACGCTGCATTTTCAAGTACAGCTCCTGCCTGACCCCCTGAAGATGCTCTGCTGCTCACGTCACAGCTCTCATTTACAGGATATTACTCCTCAGCTGGAATGCCCTCCAAAAATTACGCAACGCCAGCTTTCCAGGCTCCTCTTAATACAAGACTTCCCCAGAAGAGCAGTCCCCACGGGCGATTAAGTGTTTTCACACTGACATTTGAGGTCAAGCCCCAGCGCGCTCCCAGAGCCCATGAGTTGCCATAAGCCGATCTCCGGCAGTTTCCTACTCAAGAGCCGCCGAAGCGGGGATAGAGAGGCTGCAGCAGCGGTTCCTCTGACAGGAGCCCTGCCGGCACAGCCTGCTGCCGCTACCAGTGAATTAAACTCTGCCGAAGCCACATTTTGATGGGGTTTTTTCTCGTTTTTTTTTTTCAAGCACCAACTCAACCAAAGGGGAAACCACCTACAACGCCCCAAACAGCCCCCGCCCCCCATCCGCGGCAGCACCGCCGGCCCTGCCCGCAGCCGGAGCTTTCCCT
This sequence comes from Numenius arquata, assembly GCF_964106895.1. Lineage (NCBI taxonomy): Eukaryota > Metazoa > Chordata > Aves > Charadriiformes > Scolopacidae > Numenius > Numenius arquata. The sequence goes on from NC_133596.1 coordinate 6,306,496, forward strand.
ACCCGTTCCCGGGGGGGTCTGGAGCGCGGAGCCGTCCTCCCCGAGGCTCCGTCCCTCCTCCAGCCGCTGCGGCGGTCCCCGGGGAGGGGGGACACCGGAGAACCCCCGAGAGCGCACGGCAGCAAGCGGCGGGGGGGGGGGGGGGGGGGGGAGGCAACGCCCCGCCACACGCCGGCGCCGAGGGGATGACAACCGCACCGGCCCGAGCCCACCGGTCCCACCAGGCCCCGCCGCCCCCTCAACCGGTGCGGCACGCCGGGAGGCGGCCGGTACCTTTGGCCTGGCAGTCGGCGCAGTACTTGTTCTCCTCCTCCACCAGCAGGTTGGCCAGCACCGCCTGGTACCGGTCCACGTCGCGAACCGACTTGCCCGTCATGGCGCGGCCGGCGCAGCCCGCCCGCGGGTCACGGCGCCGCCGTCCCGGGCACCCGCCGCTTCCTGCTTCCGGCCGGGGGCGGGGGCGGGGTCAAGAGTGGGAGGAGCCAATAGGCGGCAGCGCGCGGGCTTTAAGGCCTTCCCCCCCCGCCGCTCCCCCTCGCCGTTGATTCGCTGCGGCGCGGCCGGCGCCGGCGGGAGCCAATCGGCGGAGGCGGGGCGGTGGCGGGGGAGGCATGAATGGGCAGGGTCACGTGACGGGCTGAGCTGGGGGCGTGGGGCTGCGGCCGGGGGGGGGGGGTTGGCCGGGGGGGGGGGGGGGCTGAAGGATGCAGGGGGGCTGGCTGGGAGGTTTGGGGGGGCTTGGAGGGGCTGGCTGGAGGGCTTCAGGGGGTTGGGGACTTTGGGGGGCCTGGCTGGAGGGTTTGGGGGGGCTGGTTGGGGGTCCAGGGGTGCTGCCTGGGGGGCTTAGGGGGGCTGGCTGTGGGATGGAGGGGGGGCGTTGGGATGCGAGGGGCTGGCTGGGGGCTCGGGGCGACTGGGGGGGGATCTGGAGCTGCTGGCTGGGGGACTTGGGGGGGCTGGCTGTGGGACAGAAGGGGGTGGTGGGGTGGCGGGGGTATTGGGGGGAGTGGGGGCTTGGGAGGGCTGGCTGGGGGTTGAGGGGGGCTGGCTGGGGGTTGTTCCGGTTGGATCCCACGGTAAAATTAACGGGGGAGACAAAGACCTAGTCTTTTAAACAAGATGGAGCTCATAAGCCAAACCCCGGTATTCCCGAACCGAGGTGCTGGGGGGAGAGTTTGAGAACTGGCAATATGTGAAAAGCTGCGCTCAGATGAGAAATGGCATCAAAAGGAGAAAAAAAATAAATATGCCACTATGTAGTAATCTGAGAGACAATCTGAAATTACATAATTCTCCCCAAAGTGACACTGGTGTCCCAGAAAGGCGCCGGGCTGGGTGGCGGCGCTGGGGCACATCTGCCTGGGGCAGGAGCAGAAATATCCCAGCGGCTCCATGAATGGTGAGGAGCCAAATTTAGATGCTCTGAAAACAACGTGCTCTCACCCTAGAGCCCGAGGGATTTTTTTTATCTCAAAACACCAGGTTTTGGTGGAAAGCGCTTCCACACCACCGTGGCGGCTCAGGACGGCTCTCGCTGCCCGTCGGAGGAGCGGGGAGGGCAGGAGCCCATCGGCCTTCCTGGTGCTGGGATGGGACGTGGGGAGAAAGAACCGGAGAGCAGATAGGAGCCCTGAGCGGTGCATCACCAGTCCGGACTGGTCCGTGTACTGGGATGGCCCCGTGCCCGCTAGCAAGGATGGAAACCACTGCTCTGCCACCCCTGACGTGCACTGGGTACAGGCAGCAGCTCCTGGGGGGCCACTGAACCCCTCCCTCTCCCTCCAGTACCGATGAATCAGTCTGCAGCCGCTTGCTGCAGAGCCTTCGAGCCCTCCGTGAGGAGGAGGAAGAAATCGCCAAGATGAATCATCCCCACGTTCCCTGGGAGCCGGGGGGGGGCGGCTGCCGGCGAAGGGGGGAGCTGGGGGGGGGGGGACCTGGGCATGGCGGGGGGTGGTGATGAGTGGAGCATCCGTCCCCACATGGAGATGGGCCTCATGCCCTGCCAGGGCTGTGGGGAGCCGCTGGTGCCCCCCTGGCACAGCCCCTCTCCCAGTGCCACGCTGGGGCCATGGGGACGTTTCCAGGGGTGCCCTGGGACCCTCGGCAGGGTGGCTGCCCTGCCTGGGGGCTCACAGGGCAGAAATCGGGTCAGACATGTCAGAAATCCCCCAGGACCCTCCCCAGGGTGGCAGGAACCGGCTCCCCATGCTGACCCATCAATGGGGGTGGGGGCAACGATGGCACTGGCACGGGCATTGGGATGGGGACATGCCAGGGGACACCCCAGCAGAGCCCCACTCCTGGGGCTGCCCACGCAGATGTCCTGGCTGGGGTCTCACCATGCAGCTCCAGCAGTAGCTCCCCCCCAAGCTCGTCCCCCTCCTCTCCCAGCCCCTTGTCTGCACTGAAGCCACTTTGTGCCCCTTGTGCCAATCCCCCCCCCGCCACCATCGTGCCAAATCCTCTGTCACCCTCCGGCCCTGCAGCCCAAAATAGCCATGGGCTCACCTGAGATGGGGCGGGGGGCCAGGGTTGCCCGCCTGCCTTCTTCTCACTGCTCCATATTAATGAGCCCCCTCTTCCTCCTCCTCCTCCTCCTCCTCCTCCTCCTCCTCCTCCTCCTCCTCCGGTGTCCGGCTGTGCAGCCGGGGCTGCCGCCGTGTTACCTGAGTGCAGCCAGACGAGGCCACCGCCATGGCCGGCTGCTCCCCCAGGCTCCAGCTCTGGCTCTTGCTCCACGTCGCCTGCCTCTGCCTGGCCCAGATCGTAAGTCTTGGTCCCCCCCCCCGCGCTGGTCTGGGATGGGGGACAGGGAGGGGGACAGAGAGGGGACAGTCCCCATCTCCCCCATCGCAGACCCTCGGTCGCAGTGCTGAGTGCCCCTGGGAATTGCTGCTTGTCTTCCCAGCACCTTTTCCTGGCTTTTCCCATTGCGGAGGTGGGAGCAACCCCCAGCTGGGATGAACAGCCCCCAGCTGGGACCCACAGCCCTGACCCACTGGGGACCTCTCCGTGCCGAAAGGTGCCTCCAGCCCCACGGGACAGGGACAGGGCTGGCCTGCACTCCTGGAAGTTTGGGACTTGTTAACTAAAGAAGTTTAGTTTTATTTTCCCCTTGGGGCAGCGATGGGGGACTCCCCCCCGTTTCCCTCCCCAGCAGCCACCAGACCTTCTGCCCCCCGTCACCTGGGATAACGCTTATTTGCTTCTGCTTTGCTGGGATGTGCTGGGGAGCCGGGCTTAGGGGGGGCTGAGGGGGGCTCTGACCCTCCCAGGGGTCCCCTGGGGGGGGTCTTGCTGAGGGGCAGCGGGGAGGGACACCAACAGTAGGGGTGCTGGGGACCGGGGGTCCCAGGGGGCTCTCCGGACTCACCCAGGGGCAGGAGAAAATGCATCAGAGAGAAGCGGAGGGAAGGTGTCCCTCTGCTCCTCGGGGCGAGCGGGGCCGTGTGTTCCTCCCGGGACCCCACCCAAAAAGAGGGAAAACTCACCCTGTCCTTCAACCACAAAAATCAGTTTACTATAGCAGATTTGGGAAAAAAAATTTTCCCGTGGGGCTCCTGAGCTGCCTGCCGGCACGGAAAGCCTAACTGCAGAGGGTTGAGGGGGGCAGCTGCTTTCCTAAAACAGCCCCCCCCCAAGCCGCCTGTGGGCTTGTGGTGGCAGGGTCTGGCCAGGGAAGCGGGCTCTGGTCGGAGCGAGGGGGACGTGGAAGCTCCTGGAACAAGGAACCGTTTGGAAATGATTCGGGGCAGGACAAAGGTGCCATTCACGGGTGCTCCCCGGGAGGGGTGCTCGCTCCCACCCCCCCACTGCGGGATTTGCTTCCAAGGCGAAGCCGGAGCTCTCCCAACCAGCAACACCTCTCATCCTTACACATTTCCCTCTAAAATAAATAAGCCTGGCAGGACGGAGGAGTCGCAGGCGTTGCAGCCCGTCTGGTTTTCATTTGCAGGAACACCAAGGGTTTGGTCTCCGGGCCCGGAATCTCTTCCCCCCCTCCAACACTCCGTTAGGATAACAGGGATTTCTTTGCAAAACTGCTCCCGTGGAGCCCTGTGCAAACCTCGGAGCGGGGTCAGGCTGCTCGGGGAGGGAGCTCCCCTGCCTCCGCTGAATGGTGCTTTTGTGTGATGCTGCGGAGCGGTGCTGCGGGCAGCGAGCCAGCCCGGCGCGGGGACGGCTGCTCTCGCGGAGGGGCTAGGGGCTCCCCGTTTCATACTGGGGCTTCGGGTACCTAAATCCTGCCGGTGCTCTTAGAAATCCCAGTGCTGGGCTTGCAGCCCGAGCTGAGGGGCCTTTGCAAGTGCTGCCATCGCCCCATCGAGACCCTGCCCCGATGGAGCAGGACCCCACGGGTACCAAGGAAGGACGGGGGGCTGATGGGGTAGAAACCAGGCAGGGGATGAGGAGCTGGTTGTGCCAGTGGTGGTGGGGAATTCCTGAATTTTGCCATCCGTGCCCTTGCCGGGGGGCACAGGCCAGGCAGCGGAGGACCCGTGGGAAGGTGCAGAGCCTTGAGGTGCTCGCTCCATCCCAGCTCTCTGGTGATGGGTCCCCAGCTCTCTGGTGATGGGTCCCCAGCACACACCGGCAATGAGCGCTGCACCCTGGGCTCCCTCTGACCCCCAGCATCTCTCGGGGTCCAGCTGCTCCTTCCTGACGTGGGTCCCTTCCCTTTTTCCCTTAGCGAGGGCCGCCGGGAGAGCCCGGCCCGCGAGGTCCCCCCGGTCCCCCAGGAGTGCCAGGAGTGGATGGCATTGATGTGAGTACGGCACGGCCGGGAACCTGCACAGGCTGGAGGGAGGGAGGAAGGGAAGGAGGGAGGAGGACCTGCAGCACAAAGAGGAACATTGTTTGGGGGCAGAGGCTCGGCGGAGGGCAAGGGGGTGCCGATTCCTAGTGGTTCCCACACTGCTCCGCTCCTGGGCTGGGGAGAGGGAGCATCCACAGCTTTGCCAGTGGCCCTGGGCAATGATGACGGCACAGAGGAGCATAGCTCCTGTGCCACAGCTCCGTCCACCTCCCCAGGAGAGCAGCCCGTGGCTTCCTGACCTCCTTGGGAAACAGGGCCTGGAATGCTTTTCGGGGACCACAGCAGCAGGGAGGTTTCAGTGCTCAGGGCATCCCTGTCTGGGCAGTGGAAGATGCTCAGGGGGTCGGGTGCAGGGATCAGCCCAGAGATGCCCAGTGAGGAGGGGGAGCCGGGGGGGGGGGGGGGGGCAGCAGGGAGCAGGACACCCAGGTCGGGTGCCCGCAGAGTGGCAACGTGGCCGAGGGCTGTGGCAAGCGGCCGAGGGCTCCCCGAACAGAGGGCAGATCTGTGAGCCAGCAGAAAGCACCCTTTCTCCTAGTCTTGCCCCCACTCCCCCCTGCCCCAGGGTGTTATTTTAGCGCTATTTATACCCAGAACGGCCACAGCCCTCCCACAACCACAGCACAGCCCTCTCTTCTCAACTCCGGCCCCATCCTGACCTGGCTGCTGTGCTAGGGGGATCCAGCATCTCACTCCAGCTTGGGGAAGTGGGAAACACAGGTCGTGACCCCCCCCTCGCTGCTGGACCTGGGTCCGTGGGATGACAGACCCCTTTTTATAACCTTCTTCTCTTTCCCCAGGGTGACAAAGGCTCTGCTGGAGCCCCTGGGTCCCCGGTGAGTAAATGTGCCTCTCCCCAGCTCGCCCACAGTCTTGCCCCTTCTGGAGGAGCTCCTTTCAATCCTGCTCTTCTCCTCTGAAGGGTACCAAGGGCGAGCCTGGAGCTCCCGGTCCAGATGGGCCTCCAGGGAAGCCGGGCATTGATGTGAGTATCAACCCCCTGTCCCCCCCCCAGCATCCCTGACCACAGCCCCGGAGTCACAGCAAGGGTCTCGGCAAACTCCTCTCCCCCCAGCACAGGGCTCTGTTGCACATAAGAAAGTGTCAAAACCCCTATGTGAGGGAGCTGAAAGCACCTTTTCAATCACAGCAGAAAACACAGGCAGAGGGTGGGCAGGGCTGCTGCCTCCCCCTCCCGCTGCCCTGGCCCCAAAAGCGCATCCCCGCTCGACACAGGGCAAGAGCCGTGCTGGGAAAGCCAGGGCACAGCACTGACATCCCTTGACATGAAAAGGCTTTTCCTTGTCCTTTACCTCAGCTGCTGCCCCGAGCCCTGGTTCAGCTCTTCTTTCCTCCAGCATAAATTTGGAGCAACCCCCCCTGCCCGCCCTAGAGCCACCCCCTTGGCACCCACGTATTGGTGACTTCCCCCACTGTCCCCTCCCTGGCAGAAGCACAGCCAGGACAGAGGTGGCAGGGAGAAAGGGGACGGAGCTGCCTCCTTGCCCTGCTTTGATGCCGTGATGAACGAATAGAATAATAACTGTCGTTATAACCATACACTATGCATCCGGGCTAATCTGCCTGCAAAAGAGTTTGGCTCCTTTGACTATGGAAGCCAAGAGAGAGAGGCTCTCTCCTCCCGTGCCATCCCCGTGTGCCCAGCAGCATGCAGGAATTGGCCCGTGGCTGAAGCTCAAACCACCAGCTGTGGGGACCCAAACCCTGGCAGCCCTCAAATGCTCTGGAGTGGGGGACAGGAGAGCCAGGGAGTGACTTGGAGTAGATATAATGGGGATCATGGATGGTGCGAGCTCCCCACGTGCCTCTGCCAGGGTCAGGGCAGCCGTGCTGGATGTGCCTTGTGATACAAGGGTCCCTGCTGAGCCCCAGCAGGGGGTCTGGAAGCTGGGCAGCTCGTGGGGGTGGTGGAGCATCGCTGTGAGTCCCTCTGTGCCACCAGGGCTCGGCTCCAGGGACCAGCTGCATCTCCAGGTTTGCTGCGTGATGTGCACAGGGGTGACAAGCACAAATCCCCCACGAATCACCCTCAACCCTTCATGATGGAAAAAGCCCCAGCAAAATCATCCAGCTGGAGAGCAGGAGCGCTGGCATTAACCTCCCACCATCCCTCCTCTTGCAGGGCCTGACGGGAGCGAAAGGGGAGCCAGGACCCATCGGTGGGCCAGGAGTTAAAGTGAGTGAGGGGATGCTCCGGAGCAGCCACTCCGGGCTCCCACCTTCCCCCTCTGGAGCCAGGGGGTCATGGCCAGGCTGGGACCAGCCCTGTCGCCGTGGCGGGGGGATGCATGGATGCAGGAATTGGGTGATGGAGTATTTGGCAAGGAGGGGGCACTGAGGCTGGGTCCAGGGAGGGGTGAATTTTAGGCTTGGTGGGGCAACACCCTCCCCTGTCGTCTCCTGACTCTTCCCTTCTGTCCCGGCAGGGCCAGCCTGGACTCCCAGGGCCACCGGGGCTCCCCGTGAGTATCTGCCTCTTCCATGGGTGCTGGTGATGCACCCACTGCCTGAGCACCCATGAGTGGGGTGGGAGCAGAGCAGCCCCCCCCCCCCCCCCAGACATGTCCTTGCTGGTGGTGTGGGCATTGCTCTGCTCAGAGTAGGGATGCTGGTGGTTTTGGGGTGGAATCGGAGAATTTGGACCAATTTTGTCTTTCTTTTTGTTGCAGGGCCCTTCGCTGCCAGGACCACCCGTAAGTGCTGGGCTCGAGGGGCTGTGGGTGGCCGGGGACCCCATTCAGGGCTGTGCTGGAAGAGCTGCAGTCTCAGCACCCCCAAAGTGGGGGGGGGAGTGTGTGTCTCAGAGCTCAACCTCTCTCACTCCATGAATGTCTCTCTTCTCCTTAAGGGGCTTCCAGGCCAGGTTGGGCTTCCTGGAGAGATCGGAGCACTGGGACCTAAGGTGAGGGGTTGGGAGGGGGCGCAGAAAAACCTCCCCTCCTTGCCCCAGTATCCGCTTCTCTGCACTTTGGGGCTTGTGGGGTAAAGAGGGATGATCCTGTAACATGAGCGAGCAGGGTCCTGTGGTGGGGACGGAGAGGTGACTCTGTGTCTGCAGCCGTGTCCCCCAGCACTGTCCATCCCCCCTCAGCTCACGGCTGGGGGATGCCCAAGTTCCTGTTGTGACAGCCTGGGTCTCTGGTGCTTCATCACCCCTCTCACCTCAGGATCTGCCACCTCCCCACCTCTAAATCTTCTTTTCTGGGGTTGTTCTTTCCTAGGGTGACCCTGGACCCGACGGCCCGCGTGGTCCCCCAGGCCCTCCAGGGAAACCCGTGAGTATCTCCCCAGTTATCAGCATTTTCTGCAGGAGGGAAAAAGTCCCCAGCCCATGGTTTGGGGCTGGGACTCGGGCTCTGGCACCCAGCTCCTGCCCCATGCCTTTCTCCCCTCCCTCCCAGGGGTAACATTGACCCCTCCTGTAAAATAATGTTGATTCTATGATTCTATAAAGCCACGGATGCTGATGGTCTCCTTCCCTCCAGGGCCCCCCAGGACACATCCAAGGAGTGGAAGGCAGCGCTGATTTCTTGGTGAGACCTTGTCCCTTCAGCCGGCCTTTGCAGGGTAACAGCAGCTGGAAGAGCGAGCGCTGCCCTGGTGAAATACAGCCACCAGTATAACTTGGTAACTGGGGGCTGGTAGAGTGGGGAGGAGCAGAGTCACCAGCCGAAACCACGCTGTGACCAGCAGTCCCCTGTGTCACCGCACAGCCTGTCTTTGCTGCATGGCATGGGAACCCATCCTTCCCTCTGCAGCCCCTGGGTCCTTTCCCAACTCAACCTGTGCCTCTTCTTCCCCACCAGTGCCCCACCAGCTGCCCGCCAGGTCCCAAGGGCCCCCAGGGACTGCAGGGACTGAAGGTAAGGGAGCCCTGGAGCTGCCAGGGAGCAAGCAGGGACCGTCACCTCCAGCGTGCTGTGCCAGAGCGAAGGAGCCCTGCCTGGTCTGGAGGCATGGGGAGCTCGGGAGCTGCTCTGCTCCCCTGGGAACACAGCGTCATGCACACTCAGAGAGCCCTGGGGGCAAAGATGTCATGGGAGATGTCCCCTGTGGCTCCTCAGCACCTTCCTGGGGGGCAAGACCCCGTGCCGAAGCCCCAGCCCCAGCCACGGCTCCCGAGCTCCTCCATTGCAAAGCCCCGAGGGTTACAACCAGCAGGTCATTCCCACCGCACGCCCTCCCGGCTGTGGGGTGCTGAGCCCCACCGTGTCACCAGTGGGCACCCCAGGGTGGGACATGATGGGCAGGGTGACTCTGGGTGACGTGGCCGTCAGGGCGCTGCCTCGATGCCACTGCTCTGCCCAGGGATACTCACCATGTTCCTCTTCGCCCGTAGGGACACAGAGGCCGCCCCGGTGCCCTCGGGGAGCCCGGCAAGCAGGGCAGGCAGGTGAGTGTCCCCTCCGGCAGCTTCCCAGCGGGAGCCAACCATGCCTGTCTCTGGGGGAACTGGGGCTGGACGGAGGGCAGGGGGCTCTGGGGAGAGAAAGGGGAAGGAAGGGAAGAGGTTGGAGAGGGAGGAGGGAGATCCAGGCTGGGAGGTGGAAGGGGGATAGGGTGGTCTTCCCATGGTGGCTTCCTGGGGGGAGGACCTGTTCCCATCCCCTGCTGAGTCCCTGGTGAGGGGGTCTCACATCCCCAGGGCAGTTTGTACCCCGCTCCACCCCAACACTCACCTCTTTCCTCTCCATCCCTTCCCAGGGCCCCAAGGGTGACGTTGGTGTCTCCGGAGAACAAGGCGTCCCAGGCCCCCCGGTAACATATTCATTTCTCTTTGCTGCTCTGTCCCCAGGGTGTCCCAGGGGCTGGGGGTGGCCGGTTTGTTCTTGGTCCCAGCCACTGGGGATGTGACACCAGTGTGTCCCTGCTCCTGGGGACCCCACCTCTGGGACCGGAGTGAAGCCTTTGTCCCATCCATCTCCCTCCTCCCAGCCATGGAGCTGCCACCAGGAAGGTGGCAAAGCCACATCCCGGTGGAGACATCCTTGGTCAGCGCTGGCCTGGGCACCTGGGTCGTTAGCACACGTTATCAAGGATAACTCACCGGCCGGGGACAAATCACTCATGTACACCAACCCCCTCCCCCGCCATTACCCCACCTGAACTGGGGGTGCGGCCCCCAGCTCGCTGCGGGGATGCAGGGATTAAAGCTGTTGGAACTCGCTGAGCACTTTGAAGATGAAAAGCAATTAACGGCCTGAGCCCTTCAGTCCGGGAAAGGGCAAAATCGCTTTGAAGCCAAGAGCTTTGGCAGGGAGGGAAGCAGCACCAGTTTGGGCCCGTTGCTGTTATTGAACCGACAACTGGAAAGGCGCCTGGTGGGGGGGCTGCAGAATTAGGAGCCAGTGGCGGGACTGAAATACCTCGCCTTTGGCAAAACCGGCTGATTTCCAGTACCGGCTTTGGCTTTAATTGTGGCTTCCCCCTGGGCTGCTCCTGGGGCCGTTTCCAGCTAAACTGGCTGGTTTTTCCTTCCCTGCAGGGACCGCAGGGCCTGAGGGGTTACCCCGGGATGGCGGGACCCAAGGGCGAGACGGTAAGTGCCGGTGGGATGCAGGGATGGGGGGGGCTGTGCCTGGCTCCCAGGTGAGAGTGACCAGCTCCCACGGTGATGCTTGCCGGGCTGGAGGCTGCTTCCCAGGAGCATCACTAACGTGGCTGTTTGGCATCTCGGGGAGCTGGACCCTGCCTCTTCCTAATGGGGTCGGACCTGGCTGGGGGCTGAGGTTGGGATGGAAGGAATTGACCCCCCCTGTGCTCTCTTTACAGGGTCCTGCTGGTTACAAGGGGATGGTCGGGACCATCGGAGCAGCCGGGCAGCCGGTGAGTGCCCTCCCTTGTCCCTGGCGACTAGGGACAGGTGGGGAACCCTGTGCTTCCCTGCTCAGCCCCCCTCTTTCTTCCTTTCAGGGCAGGGAAGGCCCCAAGGGACCACCTGGGGACCCCGGTGAGAAGGGAGAGCTGGTAGGTAACCCATCCCATGGGAAAGGGCAGTGCCATACCCTGTGCGATGCCAATGTACCTGTTTCCCCAGGTCCCCTGCATGAGGGCAGCTGAAATAACGTTTGCTCTCTCCTGCTCTAGGGTGGCCGTGGCATCAGGGGTCCCCAAGGAGACATTGGCCCCAAGGGGGAGAATGTAAGTACAGCCAGAGGCACCTGTGCCCACATCTAAGGCTGTGCCCCTGGCACGGAGAAGATATCTCCATCCCTCTCTGTCCTATTCAGGGCCACCCTGCGTCCTTGCACCCTGGCTCAGCGCAGGGCTGGAGCTTTCCTTTCCCTTCCCAGCCCTATTTTGCCTCCACCATGAGCCTTTTGGTCCCTCTCGGAGGTGTCAGACCAAGCAACTCTTCTCTCCTTTCACAGGGTCTCCCAGGCATTGATGGCAAAGACGGCACCCCGGGTATCCCAGGCGTGAAGGTGAGCTGCTGTGGGTGGGGGCTGCCAGGGGCACACGCTGTTCCTCGCACCAGTGCTTGCTGGAAATAAGAGGGATGGCAAGTGACACAAGGTCCCAGCCCTTGACGTGGCATCTCATTACTAGTGGAGTGTGGTTGTCTCCATGGGATCAAGGGCAGTGTCCCCCTTTGGCCAGGAATCCCTTGTCCCACCCCATTTCTGCACCGTTCTCCTCCAGGCAGTAACATCCTCTCTGTCCCTCGCAGGGCGGTGTGGGACAGGCTGGCCCCCCAGGAACACCTGGACACCGGGGACAAGCTGTGAGTATGGGTGTGAGACCCCCCTCCCCAGCTGCAGGGGAACCCCATTACCCGTGGGGTGGGACCCCCATCCCTGGGTCATGGCAGGGCGCAGGGCCAGCACCCAGCAGGGACGCTGCCTCCGGTGCTGTGCACAGGTTTTGATCCCTGCTCTGTTCCCCCAGGGCTTGCCGGGCCAGCCGGGAAGCAAAGGTGGTCCAGGAGACAAGGTGGGTCTGGGGCAATCAGGGTGACCTCTCTGAGCATCCACCCCCCGGCCCCACTTGCCCCACATGGTGCTGCAGCAGCGTCCATGCTCCATCCCGGAGCCCGCAGCCTTGTCCCCATCCTGTCCCCTCCTCTGTCCTTCAACCACCGCTGTCTTTGGTTCACAGGGTGAAGTGGGTGCTCGGGGCCAGCCCGGTGTCACCGGTGCCCCGGGGCAGATCGTAAGTACGGAGATGTCACCGTGTTCCTCCTGGTCACAGCCTGGGGGTTGCTCTCTCTCTCCCTCTTGCTGTTTTTTCCCTATTTGCCGTCAAACAGAAAGCAGGGTTGAGAACTTCATCCCCCCTCCCCGATCCTCCTCTTCCCTCTCTCCCCCCAGCAGCTTCCTCACAGGGAAGCCCCTGTGGCCACTTCTCCAGCCCTCACCCAGTGCCTCCTTGGCCACCCAGTGCGGTGGCAGCCCTTTGGGGGTCTGCAGGGGACAAGGACAGGGCCACACGTCCCTCGGGGAAGGATGAAGGGCAGATGATGGCGTGTGAATACAAGAGAGGCAGTTTATTTTTCCCCCATCTTAGGGTGAGCCTGGACCTCGGGGTGAGCAGGGACCGCAGGGTGTCCCCGGGATGAAGGTGAGTCGGGGGCACCGTGGGGATGGTGGGGGTGCCGGGAGCTGCTCCTGACCCTCTTTCTCTTCCTGGCTCTTCACAGGGTGACCGGGGCGAGCGCGGCCCCGTGGGCCCCCCCGGCGAGCAGGGGAAAGCGGTGAGTCACCCCCGCAGCCTGGCTGGGAAACGGGCTTCTCCTCGGCAGGGCTCAGGGATGCTCAGCCCGGGGTGCTGGGGAGGGACGGGGACAGTGAGGCACGGCTGGCACCGCTGCACGGCCCCCCTCGCTTTGATCATGGCCATGGTGGGGGGGGGTCACGCGCCCCGTCCCGCTGTGCCTGGCTGCTGGGGTGAGGGATTAGCCAAAGGGGCAAATAGCGCAGGGATTAACAAGCCCGGGGCCACGCTGGGTTTGCAGCCCCAGCCGGGAGAGGAATTTCCTCCCCTCTTGGAGGCTTTCCCAGGGTGGAAAATGGCCAAAAAGTTACCTTTCCCCCTCTGGCTTCCTGGAGGATGGGACCCTGTCTCTGGAAAAGCCCCCCTGCTACATGGCTGTTGTGGGCTGGACCAGATGACCTCTAAAAGCCCCTGCCAACCCAAACTGTTCTATGATTTTATCATCATTTTCTGCCCTGTGCCCCCACAGAAGCTGCCTCCAGGGCAGGTTGGGGTGCTGGGGGGCAGCCCAGCCACCGGGATGGGGAGCTGCCTGTGCATCTTGTTGCCTTGGGGAGGATGCTCCAATGGGGGAGGAGGGTCTTCCCACCGCCTCTTCTCACTCATTTTTCCTCTTTTTCCCACATTACCTTGATTTCCAGGGGCCAAAGGGCGAGCAGGGTCCGCCAGGAATCCCGGGACCCCAAGGTTTGCCGGGAGTCAAAGGAGACAAGGTGATGGCTCCTGGCTGCAGGGGCTGGGCTGCTGTGGGGTCCAGCTCAGGGACGCTGGGCTGACCCCCCCCTCTCCTTTCTCCAGGGCTCCCCAGGGAAAACCGGCCCCAAAGGCAGCACTGTGAGTACATCACCCTCCTGCCCGGGCTGGGGGACTGGTGGGGAACCACTGACACCCGTGTTTAACAGGGCTGGTACCCACCTTGGGGCAGGGGGGGTGACATCCAGTGACACCAGGCGCTTTCTCCATCAACACCCCCAGCATCCCGGTTGAGTGGGGGGGTTAAAATGCCTGTGGAGGAGGTGGGTGCTGGCTGTGAGGGGTCACATTTCTCATTGCTTTTCCTCTAGGGAGACCCGGGTGTTCATGGCCTTGCAGGGCTGAAGGGAGAGAAGGTGGGTCCCCAGGATGGGTTCTGGGGTAGGATGGCGGGGGGGACAGGGGCTGGATGTGTGTCCCTGCCATGCTGGGGTCTTCTGCCCGCCATGGCCCTGGGCACTGCACCATTGCACCCCAGCTCAGCCGTGGTACATTCTTGTGGGGGGGGGGTATGTGTGCCTCCCCTCAGCTACATCTCTAAAATCCTGCCGCCCCCCCATTGCAATTCTTGTGTCCTCTGTCCCCAGGGCGAATCGGGAGAGCCAGGGCCGAAGGGACAGGTGAGTGACTGGGGGTCTGGGAGCAAGGGTTCCCCTCACCTTCACACTGGGTGGCTCTGTGGGACCCTCAGATGGAGGTGATCGATCACCTTGACGGAGGCAGCGGTGCTCCACGGAGCTGGTACACGCTGGTGGCCTGAGAAAGTGTCTTCACTGGAGATGGGCTCCAGTGACCAGGTTCAGCCCCGGGTTCAGGTTCAGACCTTGCTTGGGGCTTAAACCCTTGTTGCCATGGCTGCTGCTGGAAGTCCTGTAGGTCTCGGGCTGCAGCCCCTGTGCTCAGGATGGGGCTGAGCCCCCCGCTCCTGACGCTGCTCTCCATCCCCCCCTGCAGCAAGGCATCCAGGGTGAGCTTGGCTTCCCCGGCCCCTCGGGGGACGCAGGCGCACCCGGCGTGCGGGGCTACCCGGGACCCCCCGGCCCACGAGGACTCGTCGGGGAGCGCGGTGTGCCGGGGATGCCCGGCCAGCGGGGAGTAGCGGTGAGTACCCCCAGCACCCCACATCCCCCCCTCACCTCCTGCACCCCGTAGGCAGTGACCTGGGGGCTGTCACCGTCAGCTTCTTCAGCTCCACAGGTGGATTGTCTCCAACTTTTTCTTACCAACCAATTCCTCTGGGAAAGGGCTGCTGTTCCACTCAGGAGCTGCTGGTGCTCCCCCACGAGCTCTCCAGGAGGGCTGAGCTGGGATCCCACCTTTCTAGAAAAGACGAGTTCTTTATTTCTCACCGTATATAGCATCAGCAGCAGGTTTAGCTCCAATGTGTATCTTTACAGCCTGCTCAGGGGGCAGAATTTTTCCATATAAGCCTCATTTTATACTTGCAAAAGGGAGCTGCAGAAAAGCAATGCAGTGAGCAGGTTGCATGGCATGAGCCGAGGCTGGAGCCACTTGTACTGGGAGCAAATGGAAAATGAAGGGTGGGAAGGTGGCATCAGGTGCAGGGAGGTGCCTCCCGACCAAGGGGTCGGGGTGGGACCGGTGCTGCGGATGCAGATGGGGAGGGAAGGAGTGATCTCCCTTTACAGCATGTCCCTCTTGTCACCGCTGGCAGGGCCGGGATGCTGGGGACCAGCACATCGTCGACGTGGTCCTGAAGATGCTGCAAGGTGAGGGGACGGGCAGGGCACCGCCGGCCAGGTGGCTGCCACCACGTCCCGTCCCACACCGGCCCCTCTCTGCCCTACAGAGCAGCTGGCGGAGGTAGCAGTCAGTGCCAAGAGAGCAGCCCTGGGTGGAGTCGGTGCCATGGGACCCCCCGGACCTCCTGGTCCCCCAGGGCCACCCGGTGAGCAGGGTCCGCATGGACCCATGGGACCTCGAGGTGTCCCTGGCATCCTGGGTGCTGCCGGACAGATCGGCAACATAGGACCTAAAGGTAGGTGGTGGGTGGCCGTACCCACACCGTGCCGGGCAAAAACCCTCCTCGGGACTGACCCTGCCCCACTTGTCACCCCCCTGGGTCCCCGAGCAGGGGCAGCCCCCTCCCCTCCCACCGGGACTCCAGCAAGTCCTTCCTCTCCGTTTCTTCCCCCGCAGGAAAGCGAGGCGAGAAGGGCGAGCGGGGAGAAGCTGGCCGTGGCCACCCGGGCATGCCGGGTCCCCCAGGGATCCCAGGTAAGCCCCTCTCCCCCAGGCAGCAGCGGGTCCCCGCAACCCCCATGCCCCTTGCCGGTGGGATGACGAGCCCAGCAGTGGCTTGGGACCTCCTGGCTCATCCCTGCAAACCTGCATGGGTTCATCCCGCAAATCTCCGACCTGTAGCACCCTTTGCTGCCTCCTGAGCCTGCAGCTCTGCTGGCCACTTTCCTGGCCCCTCGCTACTGCTTACTCGCCACATTGCTCTGCCTGAGCATCCCCATCTTCACCAGCGGTGCTTCCCATAGCCCGGCCCCTGCTCCGCTCCGGCAAAGGCTGGGCTCAGCACCCACAAACACAGCTGATGGCCACGCTCCCGTTGCAGGTCTCCCCGGCATCCCCGGCCACGCGCTCGACGGCAAGGCTGGGGAGCGGGGTTTACCGGGCTCCCCGGGAGAAGCTGGCCGGCCGGGCTTGCCCGGTCCCGCTGGCCTGCCAGGGTTTTGCGAGCCAGCTGCCTGCCTGGGAGCCTCGGCGTACGCCGCCGCACGCCTGACGGAGCCGGGAGCCGTCAAGGGACCCGTCTACTGAGGAGGCACCGGCCCCACGGCAGAGCCGGCCGGCAAACCCACGCCGGGGCTGGCAGCAAAAGAGACCAGAAAACTGCAAATCCATAGGGAGCGACCTCCGTCCATCCCGGCTGCGGGAGGGCGCTGGGCTCGGGCAGCTGCCGGAGGGGAAACAGCCTCGGGGATTTACTTTGGTGTAGGTGTCACCCCCCCCTCCCACAGCCCAGGGGACGGTGAAGAATAAAGAGAGGTCACCCCGAGTCCCGTCCTCATTACTGGGGTTCATTACCTGCCCCTTCTGCCCATCCTCTGCTCCCTGTGCCCCCCCCCCAAAGAAATAAATTGTCTTTTATACAAATACTCTTACCTTGGTGCTGAATTGGCTCGGTGCTGATTTCTTTTTTGTCCTTTTTTTCTTTTTTTTTTTTTTTTCTAAACAAAACAAAACAAAAATTGTGGTTTGATTATTTAAGGGACTTGCCAGATCCAGCCTTTTTCACTGCTGGGCACTCACAGAGCTGTAAATCTTTGTAAAATAGGATTATTTTATAACTATGAATAGTAAACCACCAACTTTTTGAAAAAAATGGACAATAAAACCAAGATGGATTGTTAATTAACTGAAACGAGGTGTTGATTTCTTTGAATCAAACAAGACTATACCTGGCGGGGAGTGTTATTTGAGGCCTGAAGTTAGTTTTTCTGTTGCTTCAAGGTGGTTTTTTTTAGCGGGTATCCCAGTTGCTCATTCCTGTCCTTGTGGAGAATTTCAGCCTCTTAATAAGTTTCTTAGGGAAGAGTTCCTGCTTTTTTTTTTCCTCCCGCACCACTGCAAACGTGCAGAGGAATTTGCCACCCTGAGCCCATGAGATCAGAGACGGAGCAAATTCACCTGAAACACATCAGGGACCTTCAATTAAGGCCAAGTCCACCCGAGTCCCCTGGCAATCAAATGGGCCACAAAACTATTAGCAGCACGGCAAAGGGTATTGATCTCTCAATAGTTAAAAAGGAGCCTGCGGCTCTAACGGGATCCGCAGGTGTCTCTCTCATTATTGCTATCGACAGCAGAAAGGATTGAAGCTGTGCGGTGGGAGCAATGGGGCTTCGCTTTGTAAGATAAATAAAAATCAATTTTTGTTTATTAGCAAAGCATGTTGGGCTTGGCAGGGTAACAAATCCCAGGGAGAGGCGGTGGGAAAGGCTGGCCGGGTCCCTCCTGCAGCACGGAGCGTCGCTGCCACCGGCAAATCGCAGCCAAAACGGGGCTGCCGTGGGATGGGGCTCAGCCCCACGGGGACACACTCCAGCTGGAGGGGACTAATCCAGCTGGCAACGACCAGCTCCAAGCCCAGGCAGACCCAGCACCGTGTACTCCTGCCTCCCCAGACGCATCTCGCTGCGTAGCAGAGCGTTATCCCTTACGGATCCTTATCTGTCCCCATGTCCCCAGACCCTTCAGGAGTGCCCTATACTCATTCTCCATTTAAATTACCTTCTCTGTGCCCTTTGCAAACAGCTGCCTTCTCACTTAATGTGCAATCAGCTAACTTTAAGGGGATTGTCTTTTATTTTTATTATTTTTTTTTTAAATTGGAAGTGAATTGCAAATGTTTTATTTGCAAGTTGGAATTTAATCAAGGAATTAAGAAGGCTGCATATTAATTAGGGGCTAGGCTCTGGTTGTTTCCAATGAGTGGCAAACCCGCTCCGAATCTGCCTCTTCATCAGAGCCCTCATAAATATTCATCCAATAAATAGCAGATTGGATGCCATTACAGGGACAAGAGAGATTGAAACCCAAGTATCTGTGGAAATGAAACAGCTGGAAAGCGTCCAATCTCTGCCCCAAATAATAACAAATCATTATTAGCAGGAGGTGAAGAAGTGGCCTTGTTGAGCACTTGTCTCCCATTCCTGGACAAATGGGGAGATTCATCCTAATTCTTTTCGGGGGAGGAATTCAGGTTTATCAACCCCCTTTCGGGGAACAGCCCGAGGCTGGGCTTGCCCCGGGCTCCAGCTGTGCAGCACATCTGGGGCCACATCCCGGCTGCACACCCCAAATAATCTGAATAATCTGGGTTTTTTTCCTTTCTTCCCACGAGAGGGAGCTGCCAGCCCGCTGAATCCCACGCTTCCCAGGGAGCCCGCACTTGGGCTATGGCCACTAAAACCAGATTTTATCCCTGGCAGGGGCTCGCTGCTGGGTTTCCCCCCCCTCCAGGCACAGGGCTGAGCTCTCCCCTTCGCTTTGGGGGGTGGGAAGGAAGGGTGAACCCCCCTTGCTCAGCCCTTTCCCACCTCCGGGATGAAGGCGGCCCAGCTGGGATACGCTGGGAGAAGGGAACTGGGGATGCAGAGATATTGGTACAAGGAGGACCCGAGGGGTGACAGCTGAGCGGTGGTCCTGGGGCAGAGGAGAGGCCACTTCCAAGCAGGACAAAGGGCTGCCAGAGGCCACCGTGTCTGCCAGAAGGTCCTGGGCTGCCTGGGAGGATGCAGGGTCCTTTCCAAGAAGCCCAAGAGCTCCTCACGCATCCCCAGGCGGGGCTGGGATGGAGCAACACTCCAGCAGCCAGGGACACTGCTCTTGCTGACCCCGCTGCCGTTCAGAGCCGCACACGGCCTCCCGAAAGCTGCTAATTGCAGCGGGGGCTGAGCCCTCCCCTTAGCAAGAGGCAGCTTTGACCTTCAGCGGGCAACCGTGCTCGCCAGCCGCATCCCGGGAGATGCTGCAGGGCAGGCACGGCCGCAGCCGGCACCCGGCAGCCTCGCAAGCCGGAGGCTGGCAGGACCAGCATCTGGGAAGATTAAAAAGATCAGGTTTTAATTAAAGTGCCAAGGCAGCAGCTGTCTGGAGCTCCTGCTCTTTTCTCTCCCACCTGCTCATGATGGAGTTTGACATCATGGGTTCTCCTGTGGATGGGGCCACGGGGAGCCAGCCCAGGTCCTTGTCAACTTGTCTGTCCCACCGGTCACAGGCAAACCTTGGGGCTTTCGGGTTCTGCAGCTCCTGTCACACGCGGCAGCCGAGCGCAGCCCAATCTATTCGCTGTCCCCAGTTGTACAAACATCGGGGGCCGGGCCGTGGCCAGTCGTGACTTATTTTCAAAGCAAAATTATGTGGAATCTTTTGAAAATTATTTCCAGGGGTTTAAGAACCTGCTCCCGAGCTCGTCCCTGCAACTACAAAGGCTCCAGAAACATGAGGGTGTGGAGTTAAACATCACCAGGTGGCTTTCCTGTGATGCGGAAGACAAAAGGGAAGAAATGAAAGGAAATCAAGGCAGATCCCTTTGGGGTCACAGCGATTGTCCCGCTGGGCCTGCAGAGACCTCCTGCAGGAATCACAGCTTTCCTTCTCCTCGCCTCTCCTTTGAAAGCCATGGGAAAAAAAAAAAAAAAAAAAAAAAAAGGAAGTCCGATTTCTGTAGCCTGGAGTAATTAGTGGGCCTCTGATTACTGCCATTCAAGGCTGATGATGCCGGCGGCGCTGGCTGCAGTTTGCATTTGGACAAGCATCACTTGTTCCACTGCGGAGCCACGTGCACCGTTGTTGCAGCTGAACGTGCCCGGGCAGGAGGCAGCCAGGGCTCCCTGCCATCAGGAGAGGAGAAACCCACCAACCCACACGGCTCGGGGCAGCACGAGAGTCCCCACAGCGGCCAGGAGAGGGGACAGCCAGCAGAGAGAAGGTGGGATCCACCACCTCATGGACCACCCTTTGCGTCCCTGGAACATCCCTATAGAGCACTGCCAAGAGGGAGAGATGGGGAGGGACTCTATCAGGAGTGGAGCCATGGGATGAGGGGTAAAGGTTTTAAACTGAAAGAGGGGAGATTGAGATGAGGTCTCAGGAAGAAATTCTTTGCTGTGAGGGTGGTGAGACCCTGGCCCAGAGAAGGTTGTGGCCCAGGTTGCCCAGAGAAGCTGTGGCTGCCCCATCCCTGGAGAGGTTCAAGGCCAAGTTGGACAGGACTTGGAGCAACCTGGTCTGGTGGGAGGTGTCCCTGCCCAGGGCAGGGGGTGACGCTGGATGGTCTTTAAGGTCCCTTCCAACCCAAACCATTCTATGAATCCAAGATTCTATGAAGAGGAGGCATTGCCTCCTGCATGGTTGCCCATGGACACCCATCAGCATCATCCTCACAACCCACCCGGGTGACAGGCACAGGGACCCCCCGTGTGTGCCCATGGCAAGGGGCAGCGCTGCTGCATGAATAATTCAGGGCAAGGAGAGAAAAGTTTCCTTGAGCAAGCTAATGCATTGATTAGACCAAATTGCCTCCCTCGCCCTCGAGGAGGTAAAAATGAGCTAATCACCGTTTGTTCTCTCTTGATAGATGATTAACCACAAATTAGAATATTAAACAGAGGACTTTGGGTACGTAAATTAACAGCTGAGAACTAAGTTAATTATTGGAGGAGCCATAAAACTGCTTATTTTTATTCTTGGGTTATTGTTTGATGGTTTTGCCTCTTAAAAAGAGGGAGTTATTTTTAAAATGGCTTGTTCTGCTGCTTGTGGGCAGAAGTGCCGTACGTACCCAGCCGGGACACGCAGGGTAAATGAATCTCGTGCACCATCAGCAACATGTAGGGGAAATTATTCTCCCCTCTTACTGCAGGGAATGGTGCTGCCAGCCCTGTCCGTGCCCTGTGGGCAGGACACCCCAAGCCAGGACAGACAAGGTGCCCAAGGGCAGCCAAAGGAGCTGATCGTGCTTCTCCAAGGAAAAGGTCAAATTTGGATGCTGCCTCCGCCCCAAAAAAGTGACAAGACTCTTCCAGAGCGGGGACAGAGCAATACGGTGTTGCAGGAAATTAACTTTGTTAATAGCCCATTCATTTAAATGTAAATAGTGAGCCTGGCTGGTATAATGAGGCTGGGAAATCTTATTAGAGACCAAATTAAAGGGTTGTGGGTGAGTGAGTGCGTGCAGGAGTGGGCCTGAATGTGAGATGGGGGCTTCCAGGGCAGGGGTTTGTACCCAGGCACAAAGCGAACGCGCTCCGCTGCAAAGCACAGGAGGGAAAGGTGGATTTGGGGTTAAACCAGTGCCAGGGGCAGGACACGAGGGGTCGATCCCTGCCCTCACTGCTGCCTTTGACCCATGGCGGGTGCCTGCAGTGGTCCCCGAGCGGATGGGGAAGGACGGGGATGCGCCATTGACCCCTTGGGGCAGAGCAACAGCCCCACACATATCTGGGGCCAGCCTGCGGGTGCTCTCGGGCAGGGGTGCACGTCCCCAAGCCCTCGCTGGGAGGGGTTTGGGGCCAGTAATAGCCCTGAGCCAGATGCTGCCGCAACAAGCTCCTTGCAAGCAGCTCCATTCCTCTCTAATTTCAATTAGCGGTGCCAGCCGCGGCGGTGGCAGCGGGCCACCGGCACAGCAAGTGCTCCCGGGGGTGCACCCTCCTCCTTTGGAGGGGTCCTGCCACCCCGCTCCCGCACCCGGCAAAGGGGGAAGGAGCGTGCTGACAAAAGGCTGATTTAATTACTAGAATTGTTCTGATTACAGCCTGCAAACACTGTTATCTTGTAATTATTGCCAAGAACATGCCATTAGTACATGATTAAACACAACGTCTTGTGGGCTGCTAGCTGATTGTCTGATGCCTTATGAACTTAATTACTTCACGCTGATAGAAAGCAACTGGAAGGATGGGGCCAGGCAATGGCCCTGGAGGGGAGCTGGGGCACCCCGTGATGAAGGGACCCTCAGCTCCCTCCTCAGATGCTCGGCCCACGTCCATAAGTATCCTTATGATCCCGGCCCATTTACAGCCCCCACAAGCCTCAGCCAAGACACAAGCAGGGTCAGGATTAGTGCCTCGGTCCATTTCTTGCTCTGTTAGATGCCACCCGTCCTTATTTAAACTCATCCTGCTGAAGCAGCCAAGAAATACAGGGCACCAGCTTTCTCCCCAGGTCTCCTAAGGTTCCATAGTCTCCATTCAGCAGAAATAAAAACAATAAACTGTTTGGTACATACTGCTGGTGGCATTGGGGGTGTCTGGAAATGCACTGGGGCTGGCTGTGGGCTGGTGGGTGGATGGATGGATGGATGGATGGATGTGGGATGCTAATCTTTGCCCAAGCATTGCTGCCCCAGGACACTAGGCTCTGGGTGTCAGGGGGCAAAGCAAGAGGAGATTCTGCTATTGATGGGTGAAGGTCCTGCCTGAAACCCTCAGCTCCCCCCTCCCCGGAGCCCTCAAAATGAGCTCAGCAGAGCCTCGCGGCCCAGGGCAACACCGGCTGTGAGCAGCTTGGTTTCCTTCCAGGAAAAATCAAGTATCCGCCTGTCTCGGGGACCCTTCAGCACCTCTCACACGCTGTCACCCTGCCCTGGTGACAAGGACATACAAACTAATCCTGACATCTCATTAGCAGGATTAATTCTCAACCTCATTCTCCTCTCGGCTGAGAAATTGGCACTCCCGCTCGCCGCTGCACCAGGCCCTGGTCCCCTGGCCACCGGGCTGCCCAGCTCCGACCCAGCAAACAGCAGGGAGCAGGAAAACACGCTTCTCTCCTGCTTTCCCTCTACACCCAGCACTCAGGTGGCCTCTGGCTGGTCACCCACATCCCCCGTCCCCCCCTTGTGCCCCCACGCTCTGTTACCTGTTTGCAGAGAAGCCTTCACCTCCCCGTGGGAACCGCATCCCCTCGGCAGCCAGGACACCCCAGTCTCAGACTTCCCAGGTGCCAAACTCACACAACTTTTAAATAAAGATGCTGTGGGTCCTCAGTGGCCATGGGACAGACCCACAGCCTCCCAAATGTTGGGGCTGCCTGGGCGGGTGCATTTATAACAGAGCAGCGCATGCAGCCGGGACGGGGAGGCTGCAGGAGCAGGTGCCGCAGGGAAATCCGTCAGCCCCAGTAATTGCTTTCAGGCTGATCATCTGCTTGAACTTTTTCATGCTTGCTTTCTCAACTGTCCTCCCAGGAAAAGGAAAGTCAAGGATAAAATGCAAAGTCCCTCTTTGGAAGAGGTTTTCTCCATGTTTCCCCATCCTCTGCCTGCGGCATCAGAGTTATGTGGATATACCATATATATATATATATATGGAGATATATATATATGGATATACCATCCTCCACAAGTTGTGTGGCGTGAGAAAAGCTCCACGTGTGAGCCACAAATCGGCCCCATGAAAGGCAAAGGGGAAAAAGACATTGGAAACGGGTCTATTAGCCCAGCCTGAGCTCAATAAAGGGTCTATGAATAAAATATGTAAAGCACGGATTTATAATGGCTCATAAACATTTAATCTCCTTATGCAGAACATACATATTTTTACATCCAGACGTATGGGCTGCAGAGCCCTCTATTTATGGAAGCACAGTCTGGGTAAACAGCCTGCTGCTGGGGAAAGCAGATCCCTGGGTACCGGCCCACTCAGCCCCTTCCCACAGGGACGAGGACACCTGATAAATGGAGAAAAGTAGAGGAAAAAGTGAAACAGCCCCATTTGGGATGGGGTGCCGGCTTGTGGGAGCCCCGGGGGGGGGGTGCTGGCTGACCCCCATTATGGCTCTGGCTCCTGAGCAGTGTTTGCATTTCTCTTAAAAGATGATTTCCGAACTTTGGTCCCGTCAGAAGGCAGCCTGGTGTCAGATACATTTTTATGGCTGGCTGAAAAGTGCCTTTTCTGTGCCTGCTCCTTCCCGTCCTTTCTCTTTTGCCCTTTATTTCCTGTCTTGCAGGAAAAGGAGAGAAAATCCCCAGCAGATTTGCTGTTTATAGAGTCGTGTTCAACATGAGCAAATCAATACAACAAACTGTACAGTGTGATTCTGGGCCTTGAATAAACAAGGTCCCAGGCAATTTAGCCAGGTGCCTGTCATGTTCAGGTGCCCTCCTGATCGCAGCCTGAAATGAAACCAAAATGTCTCTTTGCAGGAGTTAATTACAGCTCTAAATTTCTCATCTCTCTTCACCACCAGCACTATACTGTGTGGCTCCGGGTCACAGGCAATTTTCAGCCAGGCTGGAGGAGGCATCCCACAGCCTGTATTCCCAGGCAGGGAAATCTGGTGAGGGGAGTGGGGAAATAGGGGCAGGGCTGAGCCTGGCAGGGCTCGGGAGACACTTCGGGGGGACACTGAGCTGCTTTATCCTTTGTGCCCATCAGAGTGCTGGTGAGCGGGGGCTCTCCATGCTCCTGGAGAACTTTGAGACCTGGGGTGACTGAAGCCAGGGTGGGATTTGGCGTGGGGTTACTGCCATCCATCACACACAAAGATGGTCGGACCTGAGCTTTTGACACAGGCCCTTGGCAGAATCAGATTGTGCTCCTTTTGGTCAGCCCCCACCAAAAGCTCCTGCAGAGATGATGTCACCCGTGGTGTCACGCTTGCAGAGGACTCAAAACCACACACTGGCTTTGCTCTGGCCACGCAAGCAATGGACACAACTGTGAATTACACCAACAAAGGGGGATGTTCATTAAATGGGAACAATTCTTACTACTCACCAGCTTTAACAGGCGAAAGCAGCTTTTAACTGCTTCTTGGTCTGGTCTCCAGAAGTAACGGTGCCTGTGCAAGCAGATCCATGGTTTTGGTCCTTGCCCTTCCACCACCATCTTTAGGGACCTCATCACTGCAAACACCCATTCGTTCAGG
Source organism: Numenius arquata (assembly GCF_964106895.1). NCBI lineage: Eukaryota > Metazoa > Chordata > Aves > Charadriiformes > Scolopacidae > Numenius > Numenius arquata. Next base: position 6,331,211 of record NC_133596.1, read on the forward strand.
TTTCCAAAGTGCTTTGAGATCCACAGGTGAAGGGTGCTGTGGAGAGGCAAAGTGTTACTAAACCCACAGACAAGCCGTCAATCCTCGGGGCTGACTGTTGCAATATCATACTTCTTATTGATGGAATTAGCAAAGCCGAGCTCCCAGCACGATCAATAGCCTTAATAATTCCATCAAGGTCACGTCAGCTTTCATTTCCCTCAGTGTGTTTTCCAAAAGAAACTCATTTCTAAAACCAAGAAGTAAAGGCGTTGCCTACATCTTACACAGCTACGGCTCCGAGGTGGGGCCGGGGGCGATGTTGGGTGGTGGGACCCACTGCAGGTCTGCAATAAATCAGGAGGCATCAGCCATCGGATGCAGAGACCTGGCTGAACATGGGTGGCCATGGCTGGGCATCCTTTGCCACCTACATGCTGATGTAGTGTTTAGGTCCCCCAGAAACGGGGGAAATGGTCAGAAATGGCTTAGAAATAGCTTTGATGGACACACAGCCAACGACTGTACAGTGAACACAACCCCCTTTCAACGTCCCTCACTGCTGGACACCCTCTGTTGTCCTTCAGAATATACTTCCATTCCGAACACACCCAGATATCCAGGTTCACCTTACTGCAAAGCTTGCTCTTGTTCCTCATGCTGCCCTTCTGCTGGGGAAGGATGAGCCATTCTCCAGCTCGGGGCAAGTCCTGGCCCTCTGCATCCCACTTTCTGCAGCCTCTGGCTGTGCTGGACCCATGGGGCCAGCGCCGTGGTTGGGACGATGACTTTTCTCCTGGGAAGGGGATGGTGCAGTTGAGAGAGCCGCTATCGGCAGAGAGAGGGTGTTACGGAGACACAGGACTATCAGATGAAATGGTCATTACGTTTCAAAGCGACAAACAGCAGCTGGAAGCAGCTCAAGCCCCAGAGGTGTCTGATGCCTCAAAGAATCCCTGTACTTACCAGTCACACTTCAAATTGCTGCCCGGACCAAAGGATTTGATTGCAGTTTAAAAATGGAATTACTGTCTGTTAAGAGTGTGTTGGGAAGTTATTAGAGACCGGTTTACTGGGGGTTTGGAAACATCTTCCACTAAAATCTGTCTGTGGGAGCTTGGCAGGCGATGGGCACAGTTTTACCGCAGGTGCAATAGCAGGTAGGTAATAATAGGAGTAAAATAACAACAGTAGGGGTGCAATAATAATAATAGGGGTGTAATAATAATGGGTACGATGGGAGAGCCCCTTCTTTGCTCAGGGTGGAAGGAAAAACAGCCCAGTGCTGGGGTCCGAGACACATCCCGACAGAGAGGCAGCCTCCCCCCAGCTCCTTGCGAAAGGCAATCTGCTGCCCCCAGGTTTTCCTGCACAATGGTGGGATTAAGGAGGAGAATGAGCAGCTCGGTCCGTAGGCAGCGGCTTTGCCTCCCGTTCTCCTGGAAGGACTCAGGGCGGCAGGAGTCCTCTTAAAGGCTGTTCCCTGCTCTGCTGACGACCCTAATCCTCCCTCGCATCAGGGCCCCGCCATTGTCTGGGCTTTACGAGGCCCTGAATCTGCACTCGAATCTGTTCGCCTGTATTATTAATCCTGTGTCTCCATTCCTGTGGAGATGGATTTAATGAGGGTAATTATGATTTGCAAGAGAAAAACCGCTCAAGCTGCAAACAGTGCCAGCAATTCCCCTTTTTCTCTCTCTGCAACAGTAACTCTGAAAGCACCAAGAAACACCGCGTTCCCAGAAAACAAGGTCCTGCAGCTTTATTCCTGTAAGGAGGCCCCTGTTGCTACTTGCAAAACCTGTCTGCTCCCCCAAAATGCTCTCCATCACGTTGTTAAGGCAAGTTGTGCCTGCTGATGGGGTGGGAGCATCTCCCCAGCACCAGCACCCTGCTGCTGATAACACCCAGGGACCTGCTGCAGTCCACCGAGACCCTGAGTCCACCCGGAAAATATCCTTGGAAGCAATAAATTCCTAAACTGGCGCCTTTCTGCCCCAGCCTGGTGCTTGCCAGCATCCTGCTGGCTGCTGAAAAATGGAAGGACCACTTAAGCATGGTTCATCTCCTGCAGCATCCCGGGGCTTGGTCCTGCTTGTACCCTTTATGGCTCCTCCGGAGTTCACGGGCTGTTGGAAGCCCCCGTAGATTCTCTCATTAAAGAAGGATGCTTAAACCCTGTTTTTCCTGATGAATTATTTCTGCATGAACGGCCTAGATTCTCCCAGGGATTTCAATCATATCTGATTTTCTCATTTCTTCCTTCTCTCTCTCTTTGTGCCCCCGGGGGGCACTTTGAAACCCAGCGCTCTGCTCCAGGCCGTGCTGGGAGAGCAGGTGGGGGTGTGTGTGTGCTGACAGAGGGAGTAATGAGTACTCAGGGACATGGCAAAAAAAGTTTGATTTCAGTGGTCAAGATTATAGGCAGAAAATATTAGGGAAGTGCAAACTTACAGATACTTCTCCTCGCTTATTCTTCTCTGTCCACGGATGGCGACTCACGGCTCCAGCAGCCCATTTCTCCATCACCACTGGGCTGACCGGTGCATTCCTGCAGCTGCTGAACCTCTACCACAAAGAGAGCATCTTCAAAGACACCGAATCACCTCTGCCCACTGTTTGGCCAGCTTTTCTTCCAAGCCCAGCTCTGTATCTCTCGATTATCTCAAGTCAGTCTTTTTCCCTTTGTAGCTTGAGGAACATTTTGCATTAACTCCCATTCCCTCTGTCTTATTTATTTCTTTACCTACTGCATTGCATTAAACATTGATGTGTCAGCTGCAAAACCTGTCTTTCAGACACACAATGGCCAAAGGTGCTTGGGGGGGACCCTGGGATGTGTAAGGGTAATTTTTTTCTAAGGATCGGGCTCAAGATGGAGATGGATTTTCATGGCTTGCCCCAACCCAAATCCCATGAAGGGATTTGCATGTACAAAAATACTGGTGCGAATCAGCGCTTGTAGTGCCCGTGTCTGCATGTCGGTGTGGGTAAGGCAAGTCAAAATCGAAACAGACTGTGTCAACAGCACTGTAAGAAAGGAGAAATATAATACTTTCCATAAAAATCCATCTTTCCATAGAGATGGATCGAAAGGTGCTCGGCTCCTCCTGGGATAAACTCACTCCCTATCTCTAGAGAGCAGGCACAGGGTTTCATGGCACTGTAAATCCAGCTTCGGGGCTTCTAGCACCAGATAAAAAGCCTCTGTGCCCGTATGACATGACACACTGATCCGGTATGAATTCACTCTGCCAGTTCAAATTTGCTCGGGTGGTTTTGATAGGCTGTGTCTGTGTGACAGCTTTATGCGAGAGCAGGTATCCCCCCGTCCTCCTACAAGCTGCAGGAAACCGGACTAAATGTCTTATTGTCTGCTCCGGGCAGCTCAGCAGTGAGTTTGTGCCGTGCTGCTTTGCCACCCGGTACCAGGCACTGCTTAACTGGTGCAGGAAATTCGTCTGCCGGCATCCTTCCAGGGCTGGGTAGGGATGTTATGAAGATGATGAGGGACTAGAGCATCTCTCTGACTGGAAAGGCTGAGAGACCTGGGGCTGTTCAGCCTGGAGAAGAGAAGACTGAGAGGGGATCTCTTCAATGCTTATAAATACCGAAAGGGCGGGTGGGCAAGAGGATGGGGCCAGATTCTTCTCAGTGGTGCCTGGTCACAGGACAAGGGGCAACGGGCACCAACTCAAACATAGGAAGTTCCATCTGAACATGAGTAAAAACTTCTGTACTCTCAGGGTGCAAGAGCCCTGGAACAGGTTGCTCGGAGAGGGTGTGGAGTCTCCTCTGGAGATATTCCAAGCCCACCTGGACATCATCCTGTGCCACCTGCTCTGGGTGACCCTGCTTTGGTGGAGGGTCGGACTGGATGGTCTCCAGAGGTCCCTTCTGACCCCTGCCAGTCTGTGATGCTGCGTTACTGGTTTGGGAGGGGAAGAAGAAGAGGAGAAACGGGATATTTTCAGTTTGCAAGAATTTTCTAGCTTGCTTTTCCTCCTCCCCCCAGCTTTAAACCTTGCACACACAGATTAAACATCCCCCCCGCCCCCCCCGATGCTCAGACGATGGAGGGACGGACGGGCTGACACCGGGAGCATCCTCGCAGCCCGGTCGGTCCCAGCGCACACCCCGGCCGGTTCTCCCCCCCCCGGGGAAGAACGGGACCCCCTGGTTCCTCCCTGGCTCGACACTAGGGGGGGGCCGAGCCCCGCGGATGGGCCGCGGCGAGATGCGCGGAGCGGCCACGCGTGGGAGCTGCGGGCACCGCGCTCCGTCTCCATCAGGTTTAACGGGGATTAGCTAAACGGCCGGATTCCTTTGCAGAACGTGGCTCTGCTTCTCTGCACCTCCTCTCGCTTCCAGCCTAAACCCAGCTGAATTCATCTCCCTTAAAATCATGTGGTTTTTGTTCTAGCTGTGTTGTCCTGTTTGGTACTGTGTAGACAAGCACCGAGATGCCGTCTGGGTGCCCGGGAAAGTCTTCAGAGCACCTTCCATATTCCCTCAGTCAGAAGGTTTTTCTTGCTACCCTCCCTGATGTACTTGTGTTGGGATTTCTCCCCTGTCTGGCATGGGGATGGGGAACAGCAGGCCCCTCGGGTCCTTGCAGTGGCCCTTCAGGTCTCCTGCCTCCCTTCTTCGAGCCAAGCATCCCTCCTACCCCCAAGGTGTCCTTGGATGTGCACAGAATCACAAATGATACGGGGTTGGAAGGGACCTCTGGAGATCATCCAGTCCAACCTCCTGCCAAAGCAGGTCCACCCAGAGCAGGTCCCACAGGAACGTGTCCAGGCGGGTGTGAATGTCTCCAGAGAAGGAGACTCCACCACCTCTCTGGGCGGCCTCTTCCAGGGCTCTGCCACCCTCACAGGAAAGAAGTTCCTTCTCATGTTTAGGTGGAACTTCTTATGTTCAAGTTTGTGCCCGTTCCCTCTTGTCCTGTCACTGGGCACCGCTGAAAAAAGACTGGCCCCATCCTCCTGACACCCACCCTTTCAGTATTTATAGGTGCTGATCAGATCCTCCCTCAGTCTTCTCTTCTCCAGACTAAAAAGACCCAAGTCCCTCAGCCTTTCCTCATCAGAGAGATGCTCCAGGCCCCTCATCATCTTTGTGGTCCTCTGCTGTACCCTCTCCAGCAGTTCCCTGCTTGTATTCCCAGAAATACAAGAGTTGGGTTATTCGAGGGTTCAGGAGCTCAGCAAACCAGGGGCTGAGTGCTGCCTGGGAGCTGGTTTCGGGCAGGGGTTGGGTGATGATGATGATGATGAACACTGATATTAGCAACCATGGGGCAGCCTTGTTTGAAAGGCATTAAACAGCAACAATTTGGCATCAGGCATTGCAGGGGTGACGCAGGGTGCGTGTGTGCACGGGGCTGTGGGGATGGTAACCCCCTTTCCACTTTAACCCTGGGAATGGGTTAATGGAACGGGGTCTGTGCCTCCTGGTGATGAAAACACAGCTTTCCCCGCAAATATTACAACTACATTCAGCCCCCAAACATACACACGCACATTAATGCTGAGTGTATCCCAAAATAAACGCATCCCTGGCATACATCTCTGCACACACTTCGCTCTCCCACGTCTGCTGCGATGCAGGACCCAGGTCTGCTCAGCCATAACGAGCCGTGAGGTGTTTTAAACTATTTCCTTCTCTTTGCAAATCCTCCTCCTATTTTCTAATACACTGAACTATGAAATTGGGAGCCTGCGTGGCAGGCGCGGGAGCCCTTGTCGCTGGGACCTTTCCCAAGCGATGGGAGACGTTTGGCAAAACTCAGAACCGTAAGAACCCCCACAGCTGCATTTTTAACTGATTAAAACAAAGATTGTCAGCTACATCCTAAAATCGCTGTGTTTTGGTGTTGGCTTTCAAACCAAGCTGTGTATCCCTGTGCCTGTGGCTGGGCCGGTGACATGCCCTCCTGCAGTGTCCCCAGCGCTGCCCACGCTCTCCCTGGGGTGTATTTTACTCCCCATCATAACACAAGGTACAAGGAAATCAAACTCAGCTGACGGGGCTTATAATAGCAGGTCAGGGAATAAGGGAGGCATTAATACACACCTCCCTGTAAGCCTGAAACAGCAGGGTCCCAAAATTTAAATCTCTTCTGCTTCAGGGACTTTAATGAGCTAAGGATGAGGCTTGAACCTCAAGCTCTTCAGAGCTCAAGGCGTGAGCTCCTGCTGTTTGCCCAAAGGAGTAATGTCATTGCCTGGCTCCTGGGAAGGGAAAAATAGCAATTAGGGGGCAAATGTTCACTGCTGGGACCACGGTCTGGAGGTCGGGGTGACATGGTTGCACCCCAGGGTCTGTCTTGGTGCTTCTTTCAGTGCTGGTTCATGCACCCCAGTTTCAATAATGCTCCCCGAGCCCCAGGAGAGGGGTGCGGGACACGCTGCGCTCCCCCAGCACACCCGGCTTCTCTCTCCCTTCTCATCATCACTGCCCTGCTCCAGCTTCCCGCTTCTGACAGAAACCAGCTCATAATGGACAAAATGATGCCTCTGAAACTCTTCAAAGGAGCCAAAATAAACGAATCTATAAATATCCTTGTCCCTAACTATTCATCTCGCTGTTGCAGATGTTCTTTGGCACCAGAAATCCCCTCGGCCCTTTTTAGCTTGTACGTATTTAATGGGAAATTAGGTCTCAAATCCTCCATCTCCTCGCCCTCTCGGAGGTTAGGCAAAGGTTTGGCCCGAGGCCAGACGCAGGACCAGGACTCAGCGTTCCTGCAGTGAATCCGAGTGTCTGCACCTTCCTTTGGGAACCCGGGCTCTGCTCTTTACCCTCCCTTGCCATAACCAGAGGCCGTGGAGAGCCAGAGCAGGAGTCGGTACCCAGGCGGGGAGGATGGGGCATTACCTGCTCCATTTACCCCCGGCATTCACCAGCCATAAAGATCTGCCAGAAAGGTATGATTTTGTAATTATTTCCCTTTCATTAGCCCCGGCCATGGCTCATCAGGAGGATCCCCAGCCACAGGCAGATGTTGCCACTCAGCCTTTCCCCCCCTTTTCCTCCTTTTTTCCAGCTTTGAGACTCAGAGAACAGCTGCCCGCTTGGATTCATTTACTTACTCGGAGCCACCGCAGCAGCGGAGGAGAACTGGAGGCCAGCGGAAATATTTTAGTGGTGCTAATTACAGCAGCACCATCAACAGCAAGCCGAGGTCCGTACCTATGGCAGAGGCGTTTTCTCTCCCTGCCGTGCAAATAGGAATTAACTGTGAGGGACCCAGAACAGCAATTAAAATGCAACCTTAGAGGCAAGGTGTGACCCACAGGGAATTAAGGTGCACGCGGAGAATCACCTCCTTGAGCAGATTTTGTGGTGGCTTTGGTGAGGCAGGTAAGGTCCCAGCTGATGTCCCCAGTATGGCCCTGAGGGTCTCTGGGAGGTCCCCCAAAGTGACCGGGCCAACCAAACATTCCCCTTCCCAGTATGTGCCTCCATAAACCTGCTCCCAGGCAGAGATATCGCTGCCTCTGCATTTATTACAGGTCAGGCTTCCCCAGCCACTGGCTCCTGGCTCAGAGGGCCCTGAATCAGCGCGTGATTTGTGGACCTGAGTGGGAAAGGGACGGGTTTTCTGGCTTGCTTTTTTGGCTTGGGTCAGGGAATTCTGCAGCAAGTCCAGCCCCTAAATTAGGGAATAAACCAGACCCCTCTGTGACCTACCTGCTTTGCCCCATCCCCGATTCTTGCCGGGGTGGGCTCAGCGTGGGAGGAGGGCTGGAACATCCCCATTACTAAGGTGGCTTTTCTCCCACCTCCAGAGGAGAGAGCAGCAGGCTCTTCTCCCTCCCCAGGTGAAAAATGTAAACTATTTTCCTTTTAAAGTATCACTAACGAGCATCAATTGGGCGCAGCTTCCTCCTTCCCAGCCCCTGCTGCTGCCAGAGGGCCGTGGGAACATCGATCAACAGCCCCTGCTGCTCCCCAGAGCCTTTCTCTGTCTCTCTTCTCCAAAAAGATGGGAGCTGATGGGAAGGGAAGAGGGGGACATTTGTAATTGCCACAAGCCCAGGTGGCCTCATGGCAATCAGTGCCAGGCTGTGGACCCAGGGCTGGGCAGCCGGGAGGGAGGACCTTTCCCTCACCTGGACCCCAGCATCTAGATTGGGATGCTGCAAAAGGCTAATGAAGAAGAAAGCATTTAAAAAAGAAATTAGTATTTTAAAAGAAGAGAAGTATTTAAAAATAATAAAGGGGGGAAAGAGAAGTATTTTAAAAGACTAAAGAAAAAAAAAGAAATATTTAAAAAGACTAAAGAAAAAAGTATTTAAAAAGACTAAAGAAAAAAAGAGAGGTATTTAAAAAGAATAAAGAGAAAAAGTATTTAAAACTCAAGGTTTGTGCATTGATAAGGGATGGGGGGAGCTCATTTCCGTCTCCTGTTCACTCTGCTGCATGGGAGGGAGGCAACTACCAGCACTTCAAAATTTAGTATCTCCTCCAGGCAAAATAACTGCACAGGGAGATCTGCCCCATTTGCCTCTCGACGTGCAGAGGTGTCACAGAACCCCGAGCTCACACGGAGCTATTTTGCAACCGGTTTGTCCCCATCACGTGTCCCAGCTGCAGGTGTTTCCCAGCGCAGGGCAGTTATTCCAGCTGCAGCTCGGCGAGGAAACGGCACCGCATCGCAGGGTCGGGTCATTTTTAAGGCTGGTTATTTGCTGCAAATTCCCGGCAGTAAACAACATCGAGGAACGAATTGATTCCGTGCAATCTCTGCGTTAGATGCAATTATATCTTATGATCTGGTAAAAGCCAGGATTTATCTCCTGCTTTGATAGGCAGCCCTTTTCTTCCTCTAGTGTTTTAGGCATGAATCTCTCCCCCTCTCATTATACTTTATCACAGTTCGGGGAGAAGGATATTTTAAACCCTGAATTAATATACAAACGTAAAAAAAATAATAACAACCAAAACCCATGCCCTGCCAGAGCAGCATAAATATGGAGAAAAATAATGGTGCATTAATGCTAATTGAAACAGTGAGGGCCCCACTTACACCATTTTGAATATGCATCAATTGAACAAAGAATAAATGGAACTTTAAAAAAAAAAAAATCCCGACAAAAGAGCCCCCATTTCTTCTTCACCATTAATGTTGTTAAAATGTTTTACATCCTGGGAATAATTGTCTGTTTGTGAGTGAGAATTAACCCCTGAGTCATCAGATCATTGCATATTATTATCTTTAATAGTTATTATTATTTTCACATTTCCCAGAACTGTGCTAAACACACCACAGGCACAGCCCCAGCACTTGCGGGGGGGGGAGGTCTTTAGAGAAAAATCCAACAGCCACGACTGGGCGTCCTGAGTTAAGCTGCTTTAAGTTGCTTCCTTGCCTCAGTTTCCCCAGCGCTGCTGGAGATGGTCGGTCCCTTCTCTGGCACCTTCTGGGCCAGGAGCTGCCCCGTCGTGGGCAGCGAGGTCCCTCCTGACCCACACAGGCACCGTTCTCCTTCCTAAAGCCACCAACGTCCTCAAGCCACCAACGTCCTCCTCGGATTGAGCTCACCCCTGCTCACCCGCAGCGCTGGGTTCCCGTGGGGGCATTTCCGTAGCTGAAGTCGCTCCTGGCATTGCTCCAGCTCCATATGCGACCCTGAGGTCTGAGAATTCAATTAAAATCGCTGTATAAATCACTGCGTATGTTAATGGCGATGGAGGAAGCTCGGTGTAACACCAAAGCCTCCGAAGGCATTCGATGGCAGAGTTCAAACAGCCTCGCTACGAGGAATGAAACCCCAGCCGGGATCCGGAGTTTAGGTGATAATTAAGATTTAAAGGAGAGCACCTTTTGAGGGGGGAAAAAAAACAGAGGGATTTCAAAAATAACGAGCGACGCATGAATAAACTATGAGTGACTGGGAAATAAAGTTGGTTATTACTTTATAAAGAGCCCTAATTTAATTAAGGTGTGCAGAGGTTCACCCACAGGGCTCTGTCAAAACCAGCCATGGGACAATGACACCCCCCCCCCCAAGTTTCTCCCTTCCCCATCCCTAATTTCTTGATTCTACAAATTATTTTTGCATTTCATTTTTTTTCTTGACAGATATTCAAGTGAAACATCCCACCCCTCTCTGGCATTTCCCATTGCAGGTGTGATGACATCCCAGCGTCCCCACTGTCCTCCATGGACCAGGCTGCTCTCAGAGCCCACCCCAGTCCTGCCCCCCCCCCCCCCCCCCGGGCTCTGCCACCCCACAGCCAAGCGGGGAGCTCGCGGGCTGCCTTGCCATCGCTACATCTCTGATACCTCCAGGCCAGAATACATTGATGGGAATGTAACTAGGTTAGAGAAGAAAAAAAAAAGCTCCTGACATGTGAATGTAGGAGACCACAAGCTTTAATCTTCTTCAGGGTGATAAATGGCAAAGAGGTGGAAAGTTTTGTCCTGTCTGATATTCCCTATGTATACATATAATTTTGATTTTTTTTCTTTTTCCTAAAAAGTCCCTTTGGGAAGCTGGGAGAATACCTCAGATGGGATGTAAAAATGAACTTTCTCAGGCCGGGCGCTGATGCCAAAGCCTTTCAGCTGAGCCTGAGCATCCCCTGCGACGCCAACGATGAAGGAGCAACCAGTGCCCAGCGTGGTCCAGCACCCCAGGCCCAACACCAGCATCTCCAGGGGCTGATGGGCTCCCAGCTCCCTCCTTCGCTTCCATCCACTCCCTCTTTCTCTCCTTTATCCAGCTGGTTTCTCACCAGCATGGCATCATCCATCCCCACCTCTGAGCTGCCCCGGGGTGATGGGGCAGGATTTTAAGGGCATCACCCACATCGTGAGCTCCTCCGAGCTGGTGCTGCAACCTGTGCGAGGTGCTGGGCCCCTCTCTGGGGGGCACAGATGGTGTTTATCTGTTAGGAATAACCCCAGCTCCATACGGAATGTTAATCACCACACAGGCGAGCTGCCCAGTTTCCCCCAGTGGGATCCAAACTCTGTCTTGCCCGTTCCTGGAAGGCAGCGGCGGTGCTGGCGGTGCCCATGGCACCACGGTGCCCACGGTGCCTCGTGCCAAGCCTCCTGGCAGAGGGGAACCAAGCTCCCAGCCCAAAAGGACAGTCCAGGAGCCTGTTTTATGCAGCTCATTGCAAGGCTGTAATAGTCTCCAGGTGCCTTGCACCGGACCAACCGCCGAGGGCAGTGGGTACAAAGCGTATGATGAAGCCAATTTCTCTCTGCTGTAAGCATGGGGTACGGACAGCCAGGCACTGAGGAGGCTGGGGAAGCTTCCAGCTGAGCTGCAGTGTGACAACAGCCAATTCCCTTCCTTTTAGGAGGCAAAATGCCACCCTCCAGCCACCTCCTGAGCACGTCTCGCCTTCTCAGTCATCTGGGAGGTGCTGGCTTTCCAGAGGAGGATATCTGAGCAGCCCCAGCCTTCTCCAGCCGAGGTTTCCACCCAGGCGGCTCCAGGGATGCTCGGAGCACTGTGCCTCCAGCCGGCTCCATCCTCTTGCAGGTGGGCTCAGCGCAGGGCAAAGCATGGCAGGAGGGATTTCCATCCCTGCGGGCAGCAGATCCCAAACTAAGGCAAAATCAGCCGCGATGCCAAGGTGCGCAAAGAAAACCTGGATCTCTGCTCTTCTGGGGCATCCGCAATGTGCCCTGGAAAGTGATGGCAGGCTTATTCCTGATGTCCTTTCTGCTTGGCAGGCAGCAGCAGCATGGGCTGGGGAGCTGCAGGAGCCGATGAGGGCTGTGACAGCTCCGAGACGTAGGACAAATTGCCAGTGACAGTGATGGATGGCTCGCTGCGGCTCGGGCCGTGCCTCGGCTGCTGCTCTCTGGGCTGCACGGGGTCCATGGAAGTTAACTCTGGGACAGCTTCGGTGCAGGGTCAGTCACTTCTCCCCTGACCCAGCTGCAAAATTCATTATCCATCTTCCTCAGGAAGCCAGTGCCCTCACCCTGGATAATTCTTACCCAAAGGGACTCTCTAAATCGCGATGTGGAGATGTTTCTAAGGACTAGGGAGAGCCACCTTGAAAATCTCCTCTGCTTTGTAACCCTCCTTTGAGGAAGCAGAGCTGGTGAAGGTTTAAGGTTCCTCTCTGGCTTTGTAACAAGGTGAACATAAGGAGAGAAAAGCCAGACCATCCCCTGCCTCAAGCCTCAGCTGGTCCCTGTGAACCAGCCGTGCTGGGTGGGAGCATCTCCTTCGTCTCTGGGCAGCCCCGCACCATCCTTCCCCTGCCTGACGCCTGCCCAAATTCCCATCCCGGCCCCTGGATCCCTGCAGACCCTCCTGCTGACCTCCCCAGCCCTCCTGCTGCTGGTCCCCGACAGCTGTGCTCTCCTTGTGCATCCCACCGGTGCCAGGGGGTGATGCCCTGCGCCGAAACGGGAAGGTTCTTGCAGGCACTTGTCAGGTATGAGCCTAACCCAGCCCCACAGCACCTGGGGTTACCTGCAGACACCCCCTCCCCGGACAACCTTACAGGGAGGGGTTAATGCATTTTAAAATTAGCCCTGTATGCAAAGAAGGGGACAGCTGTTTCCTGTTTATAAATGAAATAATGTTGATTGGGCCTCCTAATGTCGGCTTGCTGTAGAGCTAATTAGCTACCAGAGGCTGAGCCTCAGCAGATGCTGGGAGGGGTCTGATCCTGCGAGGTGGCTGTTGTGCCAATGAGCCCTGGATGCTGTGAGACAGCCCAGCACTGGGGGGGGGTCCCAAGAAACCCAATTCCCAGGGTACGTGATTTCTGGGACTTTGTTGTCATTTATCCTCCATCGACTCCGAGTCCTGGCAGCTCTGTCACTTGCTGTAGTCATCTCTGGGCTGGAGACAAAATTCGAACACGGTGTCTTTAAACCATTCTACGCTGCCAACATAATTTTGCTCCCATCTGTTTACCAGGGAGGGTTCCGAAGGAGGTCACCGCAGCCCAGCTCCGACTTGGCAGCACCGTCCCACTCCCACAGCCTCTCTCCTCATTAGTTTGGTGCAGCATCGTTAGGTGCCGCGCTCATCGGGCATCAGGATGGGCAGAGCTCATGGCTTGGCTATGAGGAGTGCTACAGGAGGGAGCTGCTGTTGGGGGACATGGCTGTTCCCCGCTGCCCTTCCAGTGGTCCCTGCTCAAAACATCTCCACTCAGCGGTGTGCCAGGGCTGGCACGGTGCGAGCCACCGGCAGAGGGAATGGCAGCGTTGGCCAAGCTGCCACACGTGCCACCACTGAGGAGCACGTAGGAAGAAATAATGAAAAACCCAGCAGAGAGCAGATTTTTGAAGCTGATACCTCCTGGGGTGTCAGTGCCAGCGGGCGAGAGCTGCTTCCCGGCAGGATGGAGCGGTTCAGAGCTGAGATAAGGCACACGGCTTTGCCCGTGGGAGCACGTCAGCTCCTGGCAGATGTGACACAGCGCAGTTAATTTGTGCATTTGTGTCCTCTCGCACATTTTGCATTGCCCGGGGTGGGTCATAGAGCACGTTCCCGAGCAGTTCCCGTGGAAGAGCTGACCCCAGCAGCTCACGAAGCCCCTCTGGGCTCCTGCATCCGAGCCCAGAGCACTCCAGGTTAAGGCAAGCTCAGCCCTGTCTGTCTCCATCACATCTACATTCCTTCCTGGCCATAACGATGTGACCCCAAGGATCACACGCCGGGCTGCCTGTGTTTGTCTACCTCTTGTTTAAAAACCATGGGGAAGGGGATGCTTCATCATTGCTGACCTGTGCAGCATCGAACAGAGCGCAGGCCCGCGCATGGGCTCTTTTGTGGTGTCTGTACATGGCTTTTAAATAGTTTCTTTCCATTTTTTGAAAAATTTGCTGGTAGGACAAGGAGGTTGGACGCAGGTAAGCTGTCTGCTGAGCTCCCGCAATTACAAGGCTGCCCCAAAGTGACTATCGTTTGCTACAGCAATGTTTTCTAGGCAGCCGAATAGTGGTAGAAGTAGGAAAAAATCAATAGCTACAATCCCATTGGCTTGATTTTACCGATGAGCCATGCTTTCCGCCGCAAAAGCTTCTCTAACAGAAAATTACTTTATGTAGCAGAAGGTTTTCAGTTGGCCAGAAACAATTCGGCGGGTGCGCGGGGAGAGGTTCAACGTCAAAAAGCCCCACCGAACTTCTGAGGCTTAAAAAGCAAATCCGGTCAAACCAATCTGATTAAACGTGTCGGGCTGCAGCCGCCGGCTGCTAAAGCCTAATCCAGCGCCCGGCCGGAGGAATCGGCAGGGAGATTATGGGCAGCGAGAGCAGGAGATTTGCCAACTCAAGAGGGAAGTTTGGGGTGTAAATCCCCAGCAGAGCTGCTGCGGGCGGCGAGGCGTTGCTCGTCACAGGGAAGGGGTTTTCCTTCTGCCTGTCATCCCGTCCTGCCCAGTGATACTCTGCAAAGGCAAGGAGCCAGGCAGGAAGACTCCCTGAAGGTCCCTCCTGTGACGGGCATTGGCTTTGGATCCTAAATTAGCCCTGGTTGAGGTGAGCCTTTTCATAGCCCCGTGCCTCAGTTTCCCTTCTTGTTCGGTCTTGTCTGTTTAAAATGTGAATTCTCTGGAGAAGGGTGATCCCCAGCTGTGTGTATGAGCCATGTCTCCGTCACAGCATCCAAGCACAAGTAAAACCATTCTCTAGTAATAACCATGTATTCAGGAAACTATGGGTTCACTATCTCCACTGAGACACAGCGGAACGGGAGGGGTGGGTTTGATAACGGAGAGGGGAAGGCAGGCAGGGTACCTCCTCTGCAGAGTTTATTAAGTCTCTTTAGGGTCTGAACTGGAGAGTTATTCTCTCGCCGGTTGGGCTTTGAGGCACTCAATTATTTCTACGCTGCAGTGCCCTGACACCGAGCCAAGGAAGCGGTCCCAGCTCTTCCAAAGAGGCTCATCAATAAAGCACCAGTAATCCCACCTTCAGCTTATCCAGAGGCTCCAGTCGCTCACCCATCAGGGGACCCCATTCACCCCCCAAAGCACGTGCTCACCGGGATCCTGGGCTTGGCTGCTCCTTATGGGCTTCAAGAAAATTTTCAGGCTACTTTCAACTAGCTGTTCCTGGCCTGCAGCCTCCCTCCTCCTGCCTCCCTCCCCTTCTCTTCCTCGCTGAGCCAGCATCTTTCCCATGTGCTGGCTGCGTCCTTGGCATCACCAGGGCTTGGGCTGGTGGGTGGCCGAGATGAGGCGATGGAGCTGCTGTCTGGACAGCTGTGTGTCCCTCCGTGTAGCGCTTGGAGATATCGTTTAGTGGTGGGTTTTGTCAGTGTTAGGTTGGTGGTCGGACTAGATGATCTGAAAGGTCCCTTCCAACCTCGGCACCCAATTCTATGTGTGGGCTCAGCAGAGACCGAAGGTTGGGAGCATGGAGGCAGGACCAGCCCAGGAGCTCATGGTCTTCAGCTCCTGGGGATGGGGAAGAGTCTGAATTACATCTTGGCTCTTCTGGGGTGAAACCACTGCTCTGGTCTTCCCATCTTCCAGGCTACCTATGCAGCGCACATCACTGGTGGAGGAATGATGGACCTGGTGATGCTGGTGGCTATAAATCCCAAGGATTTTTGTAAAGATGGGCCGGCACTGCTCCCTTCCCCCCTGCAAAGGAGGCATGGGAAGGTGACAGTGAGCTCATGGCAGGGCTTCGGCAGAGGAACCGGGGTATGGCTTAGACAGCAGGGAGAGGAGACAGAGACGGCTTTTATAGAGAATAAATCACTGTCACGAGATGTAAATGAAGATCACGCAGCGCAGGTGGCTTCTCCCAGGCAGTGCAGGCAGCGTTATGGGATCAAGACCCAGACATTTAAAAATCAAAGGGATTTGACTTTTCTTTTAGTGTCTGTCAAACGCTCTGTGCTGGGAAGGCTCAGCCCGGCGAACGCCGCCTGCAACGGCCTCAGCTGCGTGGGGAATGGATTGCATCGCTCCCCCTTTCCCTTCCCACAGAACCTATTCCCAATACACTGCTGACTAATTTCCTGCCTGTTTCTTCTCTGCAGCTGGAAAATGGCTGAGAATGACCTGGGAAGGCTGGCTCGCCTTTCAGACGGAGACCTTGACGAGCCAAACAGGCGTCCTGGGGAGAAACCTATTTAGAGGCGCTCAGTGCCATCAGCTTCACAGCGGTGGGTAGAAATTGCTGGTCAGGGGAAGCAGAGGCCAAAATACAGTTCACGTGTGCATTTGTGCACAGTCACAGTGTGAGCCCCAGGAAGCGGATGGGTGTCTCTGTTTCCCTGTGTGGCAGGAACCAAAGAAATACTGGCAGTTCCCACCCCTTCCCGCGGGTCAGGCTCTCCTGGGATGGCAACACCAGCCAGGGTAAGAGAAGGGTTGGATACTGGTATCATAAACCCTGTCTGACCTCAGGTTTCAGGGCAGCTGCAAGGGGTCAGGAAGGGTATCATCATATTCGGTGTATGTTAGGAAGTTATCTGATCTGCATCGGGGTTGGGATCACTGGAATTACCTTCCTAATGTTGTGAAAAGGTATTACACCTTCTTTGAGGTATTGAAATAAAACGCTTCCAGCCCGTGGAAGAATTAGCCTGACTAATACTGCAAAGCTGCTTAATGGCAGATTTCCCTCCTGGAGCAGACTTGCAGCATCAGGAAAACCCAGCTCGCCTCAAACGCCAGCACCACGGGCGGCCGTGCCAGGGCAATACAAGTGTCCGAGACGGTGTCCTCTCCCCAAAACCCCCCAGCACAGCCCAGCCCCGTGCCTTCTGCTTTCTTACAGGACAGACTGGTTTCACCCCTGCACGGACACCCCCTCCGTGGTTCCTCGCCGTGCATGGGGTGCCCACACCAGGCAGCTCTGTACAGTAAGGCGATCTGTGCTGTTTAAAATTTTCATGAGGATATTACAGGAACCGAGCAGAGCCCATCCATCACCTAAATTACATTTCTTACTATGACGGTGCCATGCATGTTGGGAGCTGAGGCAGCAGGAGAGGGCAGAGGATGGAAATATTACAGGCAGGGCTTTGTCACCATTCCTTTTTCAAGAAAAAGCTGGAGCGACGAGGCAGCCATGGGGAAAACATCAGGTTCCCTGGATGTACTCAGATGAGACGGCAGGGCTCCCCAGCCCCGGGGACAGAGGGGACACAAGAGATTTTTGGGGACCTAAGAGGTGGTAGATGATGCTCCTTGAGCTGTCCTGTGGAAGGGACTGCTGCCTTGGGGTTTGCCTGGAGCACGGGGCTCCCCTCCGGTGCCCTCTCGCTGCCTCTGCCACTTAACCTTCTACTAACCTTATTTCTCTCTGAAAGGCGCCAACACGCCCCTCCAATTTTTGAGGCTTAATCTAATCACCCTGCTGATGTGCACTGAAATCCTTTAATGGGAGAGAGAGGCCAAGGATTGCCGCATAGGTGAAGGATTTCTAAGAAGCCACAGCCATGTGTTCAGTAATAAACTGAAATGACTGTTTAAAAGGGCAAATGGAGCAATATTTCCTGAGAGTAATTCTTGGATGCAGCATGGCCCTGCCTGTACACACCCTTATCTCTCCATCTTTAGGCTGAAGGGCTAACATACGGTTATATTACATTTATAAGAAGAACATTTACATTTATAAGTAAATCACAGCTGGGAGAAACAGGTCTTTTTCTTCCCTGCTTGTACTTTACTGTACACACAGTCATTACTCAGGGAGTTTTCCACGGCTTGTTTTTTACTGTAGCTTGTATTATTTTAGGATGGCAGATGGTTGTTTTCTGAATAAGTTTTAGCTTTTGGGGATTTATTTTAAAATACGAAAACTCTAATTAAGAAACATCTCATGAATTTTTGGAACAAGCCAGCTATTGACAGCAGGGCCTGGATCTCTGCAGCACCCGTTACTGCAGGCGGCAAAAGCAGCTGGGGCAGCCCTGGAGTCACTGCTGGGATGAGCTGGGGGTCCCTGCGATGGTCATGGTGAAGTCCTCATCTGTCCTTCACCTGGTTCCCGGGGCCCTCTAATTCACACCTCTGGCTCAAGAGTCTCTGACGGAGCCTTTGCACGGAGGCAGGGATTTTCCCAGAGCTCCCGCTGTGCCCGAGCAGCCCCCAGCATCGATGGGGACGTGGAGCGGTGGCACCTGGAGCCACCAAGCAGGAGATAAACCCGCCGAGCTCTTGTCTAC
Organism: Numenius arquata; assembly: GCF_964106895.1. Classification (NCBI taxonomy): domain Eukaryota; kingdom Metazoa; phylum Chordata; class Aves; order Charadriiformes; family Scolopacidae; genus Numenius; species Numenius arquata. The sequence continues at coordinate 6,349,321 of NC_133596.1, forward strand.
AGCCTCATCTGCTTCGTCTCATGCTCACATCTGCCCTCCCCGTGGCCCTGGCTCTGCCCCGGGGGCTGCGGGGGGAGGCAGAGCGGGTGATGCTGGGCTGCACTAACCATTATTGTAAGGAGCCAGGCGAGAGTCAGGGCCACGTGGCATCTGCATTTTAAATTACCCTAAAAATGACTTGGCTACAGACTTAATGAAGTGTTAATATATGAAAATCTCTCATTAAAAAGCCAAACTGCAGAGGCTTTTGATGACTGGCTGGCCGGACTCTGAACTGAGACCAATTAGATATGCAAAGTTTTTCTAGAGACCTTTGCTTCCGCCCCTGCCAGCTTCTTCTCCCGGCTGCCGAGCTGCTTCTCTCCTCGCCTTATTTTTTTGTTATTACTTTTTTTTTTTTCTCCAGAAGATGCTGGATTGAAGCTCCAGCTCCACGCACAGAGCCATGGCTGGGCTCTGCACGGTGCTCTGCTCCCGGCCGGGTCAAAGGGCTTTGGGCTGAGACGTGTCGGCTCCAGCTTCAGGAGCGAGACGGTGGGAACCTCTGTCCCGGGGGTGACCCACGGAGGGAAAACCAGCACCTGGGGATGCGTTTGCTTGCTTCTTGGTGATGGGCAGGGGCAGCACAGAGGGATGCTTTCTGCCTGCTGTTTCTGTGCTGCTGTGGTTTTATCAAATGGCTTTGGGCAGAGATGGAGTAGCCGAGAGGGGAGAGGGTTGACAGCTGAACCCGGGGTCACAGGCACGGCTGTGCTGTGCGAAAGCACGACCCAAAGGGACAGGGTACAACCCACCACACCGGGGGACACCGGGTGTCCTGTCCTCTTCCACCATCGTCTTCATGCCTCACGTCAGCGTGGTCCCCGCAGTGCCTGGCTCCTCGTCGCCATGAGCCTGTTGAATAATTCATTCCCACTGCCCCCACAGAAGAGGCAAACGGAAAACACTGTTATTCAGCTCATTTTTTATGTTTTGTTTCCCAGGGAGGGAAACGGCACATTTACTTTTAGTAGCCGCCATAAAACACGCTCTGAAATCCTCCCTCGTCGCTGCTGGAGGAGGGCAGGTGGGATGAGGGCACGGCCGTGGGCACGGCCGGCCGGGGTCCCCGCACGGGGCACTCGGGATGCTCCTGCTCGAGCATCCGAGACGGCCTCCCCCGATGTTCTCTCTGCTGCCATCTCCTCCTCCTCCTCTTCCCAGCCCCATGGTCATTGCGCAGAGGGACTCCCCGGCCGGGGCAGCAGCAGCAGAAGTACAGCCAGAGCTGTGAACACAGCAGGTGATGGAAATGTAAATGAAAGAATTAGGGAACAGAAAACAGGATGGGTGTTAGGGTCGAAAACAACCCAATGAGGCTTCTCTGGAGAATGCCATTCGCCCGGCACTCCCAAAATGTTCCTTTGCTGCAGTGGCTGCCGAGGACAGTAACCAGGATTTATGAGGGCTCTGGTGTTCTCATACGTCGGTCCTGTCAGGAGCGGGGTGATGAGAGAAAACGCCTTTGATCGTGATTATAAATGGAGGCAGATGGATGCGACAGGACCTGGGAGGAGCTGTGGGGGCAAAGTGGGGGTTTCCTGGGTCCCTCTACACCAGGAGGAAACCCCGTGCTGCCACGGTGGCCGCAGCCACGGAGCTGCTGGCCCCGAGGTGGGCTTTCCCTGGCATCACACCCCCCCAGGGCAATGTTACAGGCTCCCAAGCAAGAAAAAGGAAATTAAGTATTATTATCAAGGTATTAAACTTATGCAAAGCCTGATTCAATTAACTCACCTATGTCCCTACCAGTAAAAGGTGTATAAAACCCCAGTCTCCTGGGATTAACCGAGGAACCGAAGCTGAGCCTCTGCACCCAGGCTGCGAGGGATGTTCCCAAGGGAAAAAGGGGAATCGGGGATCAGGAACCACTCACGGGTATGACATGGAGCAGCCATCAGAGCCCAGCGCTGCCTGGCCATGTCTCAGGAGGTGCTTCCCGGGGTGCTCAGGATGCCCTTTGGGTGCCAGTTGGGTGCAAGGGGCTCCCCAGACGGGCAGGGCTGGCCCAGCGGGTGCCGCGCTCTCTGCAGAAACAGCCATCTTCGTCTCCCTCCTCCCAGTAGGCTTTCCTGCGTGCACATGAATTATTTATGCAAATGTCTTTGCTATTTATAAGTATTCAACAGATAGCTTGCACAAACAGCCTGCAGCTATCTAACAGCAGTGCCCACTTTTATCTAGCACTTGTCATTTATAGATGACAAAGAGTTTTACAGAGGAGCCCAGGCCTTGGTAATAGGATGGCAGAAGCTGTCAAATTGCTGATTTCTGCCCCGTAGACCTCATACCCCTTACCATATATGAATTACTTTTATAAAAGTGCATGAACTATAGCTAAGAAAAGAAATATTATTGCTGGTGAGCTCCACATTTACTGCCCAAGAGCCTGCATCCCCATTAAAATGAGTAAAGGCTGAATATCACCCTTGTGGAAGCCCGTGGCGATATAGACACTATATTGTCTAACTATGAAGTACATGAATCTTAAGGAATTTTTTTTTCTAATTTCCCGAAACTTTTAAACCAGATAGATAACAAATAACAAGCAAATCTGCCGCAAGGCTGAAGAACTGGATGAACTATGGCTTGCTCTCAGGATACGGGATCTCCGATGAATAGCAAGCAAGTAGGGCACGGGAGCACAGCCCGGCATTCCCGAAACATCCCTGGGCTGTGTCTGCACTGCTGGAGCTCTCTGGGCAGGGCTGAAACACTGAGCATCGCCCCAGCACCCTCGTCAGCCATCCAGCTCCTCCAGGCTCCCTTCTTCCCTTTTCTTAAATTAAAGAAGAAGAAAAAAAAAGATGCAGGCAATTAAACAGCCTCTTTTCAAATGACTTTTCCCTTCTCCCGTTCTTAATTACTCAGGCAGGTCTTTGTCCCGGCAGCGAATGCATTTGCATAATGCCCGTTCTGTAGGAATTGCTTTGGGTCGCAAAGAATTGCCCCAGATGCCAGGCGGCATCTCGTGCTCCCGCAGCGTGTCCTGCGAGGGTTCTCCTGAGCCTGGACATGGCTCATCCCTTCCCCGGAGCCGTCTGCCGTGGCTGAGAACATCAGCGGGAGTTGGCTTTTGTGAAGATTTAGGAGGAAAATTGGTTTGAGGGGGAAAGGCAACTATAGACACCACCTGCTGCTCACCGGGCTCCGAGTCCCCGGGCAACCCAGGGAAACGTCGCTCATCAAAACCGAGCGGTGATTTTGTCTTTGAACCATTCCTTTGCAGTCACCTGCTGCTTTGTCACCTGGGATGGTCGGGCTTTGTGTAAATATAAATTAATCCTGACGATGCTCTTGCGAGGCAGCTGGTGTGACGCTGAGAGGAAGGACATGGAGACCGGTGGCCTCGCGCTGCAGGGACAATGGGTGTCTCGTGCCCCCCGCAGATCCAGCCTCCTCCCCCCGTGACAGCAGGGATGCTCTGCAGAACGGCCATCCTGGTGGGTGTGGGGGATATTTTTCACACCTAAGGGATTAAATCTCTTCCTCACCCAGGAACCGACCTTGCAATAACGCTGCTTTGCCACCGTTCCTGGCAGAAGAAGAAAGCAATGCATCAAAGCCCATGGCTTTGATTTCCCCCTGTACAATGAGACAGGCAGGGACGGGCAGCCGCCTCTCGGTGTGTCCCCCCCAGTCCCAGCACTAACACTCATTTACGGCCACAGAAAGGAGGAGAATAACACGCATGGAGCCGGTGCTGGATAAAACGTGGCAGCAGTGGAAGAAACGGAATCCAGCCAGAGAAGATAGATGCTATCAGGATAACCCTGCGGAGAAAATCAAGCCTATCAGTGTGAAATCAATTCCCCCTGTCCCCTCCGAGAGGGTTTTCCCAGACCAGTTTATCACCAGTGCCACCAGCGGGAGCCCGGGGAGCAGTGAGGGCAGGGGTTAGACCCACGAGTCAGAGCAAAGCGGCTCCGTTACTTCCAGCTCGGTGCCCGCTCTCCAGCGCCGATGCCCAACGTGTTAAAGGCACTTCAGAGCGGTTGGTGTGTTCAGCCGAGCAATGTGGACGTGGTTGCGTGGCTGACACAGAAACGGAGGGGCAAGAGATGGATCCCTACCCTGCCAGGGCAGCCCTTTCCCAGGGAATGAAATCCCAAAGGTTAGAGGTTGACCACATCTCCAGAAAGCTGGAGAAGGACTTTATACAAGGGCATGTCGTGACAGGATGAGGGGTGATGGCTTCAAACTGAAAGAGGGGAGATTGAGGTGAGATAACTGGAAGAAATTGTTTGCCGTGAGGGTGGTGAGAGCCTGGCCCAGGTTGCCCAGAGAAGCTGTGGCTGCCCCATCCCTGGAGGGGTTCAAGGCCAGGTTGGAGGGGGCTTGGAGCAACCTGGTCTGGTGGGAGGTGTCCCTGCCCAGGGCAGGGGGTGGCACTGGATGGGCTTTAAGGTCCCTTCCAACCCAAACCATTCTGTGATTCTATGATGACCTGGGCTTCCAGTTGAAGCCAAAGCTCCACGGTCCCACGGCAAAGCCAAAGGAGCTGCAAAGCACCGGAGTGATTTTTAAATACCCACGTGGCCCTTTATTGGCCATTTCCTGCAGCAAGTGGGACCGTAGATTTATGTCCTTCCAGGAATCCCAAGAGTTTTGCTTTCCAGGGGACTGAGGGAGCACTGAGCACTGCTTGCCTGGAGGAGAGCTGGCTGAAGGGAGACCCTGGGACTGTCACAGCTGGGAGCTGGGAAGAGAAAGGGAATTAATTCACTGTTCTTGGTGCCCGTTTTGGGTAAGACAAGTAGTCATCAGGTTAAACTGCAGCCAGGGAGACTTAGAGCAGATACGAGGGAAGATTCCTACCTTAGAGTAGCCTCGACAAGCTCTTTAAGTCCCTTCCTCTGTGTTTCGGTGTTTCAATAAATCATAACGTTTATCTTGTAAAGATCTTTAAGCACCTAAACTCCCAGGAGCTTTCCCCGTGCACTTTCCCGCGGTGCCCAATGCCCCATGACATCAATTAGCACCAGGCTCGGTGCTCCCAGATATCCACCTGCCGTGCGGGCGCTCAGCACAGAACGCTGCTGAGATTTGTTTTTTTTTTTTTTCACATAAGTGCCTTTTGAAAAGGGAAAACTCCCCCCGAACTCCCCCTGGCTTGTGGTCTTTCATTTTGAGAAGAAATTCAGCGTGTGCTGTGCTCCCCCAAATTCCTCGTGTAACCTCCTTGGTACCCGAGTCCTGGCCCTCCAGGGCTGCCCCATAGCGATGCTGACGGGATGCCTTTGCCCACATTTAAAAAAAATTAAAATAATCCAAAACCAAAAGCAGAAACCCCCCAAAGACATCCAATGAAAAGAGGTAATGCCTCGCTCTTTCTTCTCTGCCAAAAAAAGTTTCCAAAGGAAAATTCGCATGATGGACATGTGGCTGTACCACTGTTGACACGAAAACATTTCAATGGGTGTATTAAAACTGGCATCCTGTCAAACTTTCAATTTCTGAATGATTGTGCTTTCCTTAGAGGATGCACAGAAGCATTGCACTTGAAAATTACTGTTCTCCTCCACTGGAGAGCCAACAGGTCTAATTATCACCCAGATCTGCTGAGGCCGGGTGGCTTGTCAGCATAATGCTACGGGATAATTAAAGTCCCGGCTTTCTCTAGCAGAAAGAAGCAGCTTCTCATTAAAACGGGATTTTCAGATCTTTTTGATGTCCCCTCCAGACACGGGAGGGAAAAACCTGCCGGGTTGTTGCTGCTGGTGGGGCTGGCCTGGGTGCTAAACCCAAGTTAAACCCCAAAATGAATACCACCAAGAAGGAAATCGCTGTTTGCGAACGGGAGGTTTTGCAGGACAGAGACCCCCCCCCCCCCCGCGCCACCCACCGCCCCTCGTGTCGAGAGGAACCGAAGGGAGCACCCAGCAAAGCTGCTCACTTTTTGTCTTTATCCTTTCTCACGGCATTTACCCGGCAGGGAGGGTCCGACCCCGCTCAGTCCTGGAAACGGGAGACCAACAGCACGACACGCGCCGTCACCAGCAACCACCACCAGCAAAATCCCACGGCACGGGAATCTCTGCTGAGAAATAACCCTCCCACCGCAGGCAGCCAGCCTCCCGCTGCACCCGGGCACGTTTTTCATCCTCAGAACGTGGCGGCAGACACTTAATAGCTGATGTCCGTGCGGCATCCGAAGGCGACGGCCGCCTCTGCCGGGCGCTGATAAGGTGCCGGCGGCACCAGCATCCCGGGAGGGCACGGAGCTGCTGGAGCAAGTCCCAGGCACCTGCTGGCAACTTTGATGTATGCACAGCAAAATATAAAATTATATCATACATATATACACTTATTTTTATATATACATAGATAAAAATATGTGTATATATGTGTATATATATACATATATATGTGTGCATATACACACACATATACACATAGATATATATGTAAATATACATATAAATAAATATACGTGTGTATATATATACACACATATACACATAGATCTATACGTAAATATACATATATACACATATATTTAAATATATATATACATTTTATATATATATATAAACATATTGTCCTGGTGTGAGGTAAAACAGAACTAATTTTCTGTTCAGTAATTTTACTTTTTTAGCTGGGCCTCTTCTAACTAACTAAACTCTGAAATTTTTTACATATTATGAATGAACAGCATATTGTTCAGAAACTGCTCACTCTCCCAGTGAAAAGACCTGATTATAGCAAGGAACGGTGAGCAGAGAGGCCCTTGCTTATACTCACTGCTGCAACAGCCAAGGTCGGGTCAATTTGTTATTTGCCCCGTTGGAGGGTCGGAAGCGGAAAAGCGTAGAGGGGTCCCACCTGTGGGGAGGGGCGGACAGGAGAGGTGACCCAAACCTGACCAACAGGGTATTCCATCCCATCTGCATCGTGCTCAGTATAAAAGCTGAGGGATCAAAGGGTCAACTCTCTTCCTTCAATGGCCGACGTCCGAGGAGGACCCTGTCTGTTCCTCTGCCTTTGATCCCGATCCGAGCATTCCTGACTCCAGATCTGGAATCCAGCTCCTGTCCATCACTGACTGGGACTTTTCCCTGTGCCTGCTGGTGACGTGATAGTCATCCCGGGAGCTTGATATGGTTTTGTATATACTGTATACTTTTTTTTCTTTTCTTCTTATTATTTATTATTTCATTATTTATTACTATTTTCATTAAAGTAGTTTAGTTTTTCCCTAAACTCATAAATCTCTGTTATCCCTTCCCCTCCTCTCTTTTCCCTAGAGGGGGGAGGGAGGGGCCATCTGTCATTCTGATGGGTCAATCCGGGCAAAACCATGGCACATATATAAATATATATCTCTAAAATAAAATCCACCGGGTTGAGCCAAGCCAGACCTGCTTCAGCCCCGGGCATTCGCGCTGAGCCTCACCCGGACTCGCTTGCAAAGCCGCCCTGAAAATGGGTTTTTAAGCTGGGACCGAGGGTGCCGCTGCTCTTGCCGGTGCTGGAAGGTTCTCTTGGGTCGTGGCCAAAGTCTAATTGGGGTAATTATATTCTGCTGCGAGTTTACACATTCACGGGGAGAGATATATATCTATATAGCCTGCATATGTACAGATAACGGTAAAAACAATAATTACGTTAGCGTTAGCTCTACAGAAGTGTTTAAACCTCCTTGTTACATATTCAAGCAAGCAATGCATCACTAACCGCCTTTCCCTCGGCGCTGGAAGGGGCCTGTGCCGAATTACAACCGTAAATTTGCTTTGGCTTTTGCATTCGGGGCGGGTGTGTGTGTGTGTGTGTGTGTGTAATCGCACGTCCTCTCCCCTGGCCCAGGCCCTGCATCCATCTGATAACGCTGGGAAGCGGGCAGCCAAGCTTCCCGGCTGTAATCAGATGACACAGTCCCGTATTGCTGGAGATTACCATGCCGGCACTGGTAATTAGTGGGTTTTCAGCAGCCGTTACTTGGCAGGCACCGGTGCCTGCGTTTATCAGCGGGGAACGTGTGTTACAAACCGGGCTAGGTAAATAATTGATTTTTTTTGGTGCTTTCAGATCTGGAAATATTTTTTTAGGAAGCAGAAAAAAAAAAAAAAAAAAAAGACGCTTAAAAAATTAAGAGACATCTTAGAGAGCCGGTGAGAATAAATGAAACATTTTTTTCGCCCTCAAATTAATTGTTTTGCTTTGGATGAAAGCGTTTTTCTAAAAGAACCATGGCATACCAGAGAACATTTGTAAGTGAAAAAAACCCACAAATCAAACTGAAAACTACAGTCAAACTTCAAAAAAAAAAAACCGCGAACGAAAGTGTTTTGACACGGTCAAAATCTGTGTTTTGATTTGTTTTCTTTGGACACGGACATTTCAGCAAGACGAGAGGCGTCCGCAGCAAGCTCTGGTGTAACCGGGCGCTGCCGGCACCGGCGGGGAGGAGAGGAGAGAGCCCCTTCCCCGCTTCTACCCCCGCAGCCAAACCGCCCCAAACAGCTGCGGCTGCCAAGTAAATCAGGGCTTTTCCCTTCAGGTTTTTAAACAAGAGTAAACAGTTATTTATATGAAATACGTGCCTTGTTCTAGATGCCCGTGGAAAAGGCTCAGCCATTCTCACCGATGATCTGATATACAGTTATGTGTTTTTATAATACCAATCGATAAGGTAGGCAGGCAGCGTGCGCGGGGGGAACGTATCACCAGGGATCTAATTAGTTTTTATTACTGTAATAACTCAACGAGTGGACCCGATGCTATTAAAAATAATGAAAGCTTTATCTCCGCGATAATTATTTTTCCTTTGAAAGCGTGTACGGATGCGTGCCCACACACACACCTATGAACTGGAGATAAGAGGATGAGCTCAAGTGATTAACTCTCCCAATATGAAATCTGGATTTATTTTTGTAATTTCACTGTTAAGCCCAGAACTCGGCAGCGTTCGGTGGGTGTCACGGTGTGCATGGAGCAGGGAAGGGACCTCTCCACCTTTCGCCCTGTGGAATTCCCTGGGGCTCCATCCTTCCCATCACCACAGAGGTGAACCCAAAGAAAGGAAAGCTGTGCGACCCGAGGCCAGGGTGATGGCCACGGTGGGGATTCGATGACCGGTGGCCATGGAGACCCTGTCCCTGCTCCAGCGTGAGCCGGAACAGTGTGTGGGGCATCCCTTGCCCCACGGCTTGGGGTGGATGATCTCACACCTCTTTCCTCCCCTGCTGTTTTTCTCTCCGTCTCCTCTCCCGTTTGTCTCTCCCGGCTGGGACAAACCTGATAAGGAATCATAATCGCCACCAAGTCCTTTGGCAGATATAAAAGCAGCACGCGTTTGTCCTAATTACGTTGCTGTGAAAGAGATGGGTTCAGGCATTTCTGGGATGCTCGGGGAACGCAACAAGCATTAACGCGCGCAGCGGCGGGAGGCGGGAGAGGAAATTGCCGAGCGATGAAGGCAGACGGAGCACTAATGCATTCAGCTGCCTCTTTAACCCAGCTAACAAGCGGCGGCGCTGCCATTCGTTGTGACAGCACCCGCCTTATCGCTGGGTCAGGGAGCGCGGCGGTGACAGTCCCACCTCCGTCACCACGTCGCCGAGGGGCTCAGAGACCTGGCGGGGAGGTGTGTGGCTGGGGAGAGGATGGGTGTCCCGAGGGAGCTTCTCCTGCCTGGGTGGGAGCAGCCCCAGGGCTGCCATTCCCCCGCTCTCTCCCCCTGGATCCTCTCGTTCCTGTCCTCTCCCCGTGGCAGGAACAGACATGGCCAAAAAGAACCTTTGCTTGGCTCCGAGCTGCCTCCCGTGCCCCATTGTCACAGGGCACGTGGGGCGGCCAGTCCAGTGGTGAGAAATTACTGGTGCCAAAGGGCCATCGCTGCTATCAATAACCACCGACACCTCCTGACCGGAATATGGATGGGGGTCACCAAAACCACCATCAAACCCACCTCGGCTGGGCTGATGTTACAAACCTGTTGGCCAGCAGAGACCCCGCAAGGCTGCTGGTGGCCCTTGGGGACCCGATGTTACTTCTCTGAGGATGCTCTGGGAAAGAGGAGAGAAGGGAGAGGGCAGAAGGATTAATTTTCAGCTCTCCTGACCCCCACTGGGCTCTGGTACCCCTCACAGCAGTCATTAATGAAAGATTGTTGCTGGCAAACTGCACAACCGGGGGGACAGTGACACGATGCAGCCACTCACACTGCTGCTGCAAAGCCAGCTCAGGTCACCATTTGCAAGGAAAAAAGAGAAATAAAGGGAAAAAGGGATCAATCAGCATCAGCTGTAGCATATGGCAGGGAGTGCGGGAACCGGGGAGGGACCGCAACAGCTCTCCAGTTTGGAGAACACAGCTCTGTTCTTCATCAGGGTTCGCTTTCATATACAGAAAATATAGCTAAATTCAATGTTCCTCATCTTAGGGGCAGCCAGGTTTTTCTATTACACTCCACTCGTGAGTTCCCTGGGAATTTATGCCTTTTAATAGCTTTATCTACCAGCTCCTTAGAAAAAAACAGCTCTGGATGTTCATTTTCTTCCCCAAGACACTTCTCAGATGGACTCAGCTGCAGCACCTCGGTGCCAATTAACCAGTCCGAGATCTCCCCGCTCTCCCAGCCCCGCTCCATCCCACCAGCCGGCAGCTGGGGGCCGGCCCCTCGCCCCACCTCAGCATCCCTCACCCGGGAACGGGGACCAGGGGAGGAGAAATTTGTTGGATGCTCCAGCAACAGCCACTGCTTTGGAGCAAGGGCTCAGTCTGGCTCTGGCAAGATGGGAGGACAGCAGCTCTGTGTCCTTGTCACCTAAAAATCTCTTTAAATCTACAAGTTTCTGCAAACTGCAGGTTCTCACCCCTTCAGGCGGCGAACGCCCCAGAGCTCCTCAGCCCCCTGGGCTCTGCCCCCGCAGCCTTCGCTCAGCATCTTCTAAGGGGGGCCAGAAACAGGATTTGGCCTAAAATATAAAGTTGTATAACTTAACGTGCACATTAAGTTGTGATCACTTAATACAGTGCCGATTCCCATCTAATTTGGATGAAGTCAAGGATAAAATTCTCATTAAATTACCGGAGTAGAAGTAGGTGTTCTCATTTGCAAGAAACTTCTTTTTCTTTATTTCATCCTGCACATTAACACACCTATTGCTTTATCTTTACCCTGCAAGTGAGCGCAGCCATTCCTCAATTCTTTTTGTTAATTTTTAATAGAAGCCCACAGCCACCTGCTAGGAGGAACCCGGCAACACGTGGGTTGTTGGCTTTGCCTGATTTATTATGTTCTGCCCTGCCCAGCTTCAGCTCCTCTGTATATCATGGTGCGATCCATAAATCTGCCAGCAATTGGGGTTATTTGGCGTGTCAAGCTTCTGCTCCTGCTTTTCTTGCGAGCTTTCAGGAGTTAGTGTACACGGGGTGGTGTTATTCCCTCCATCCCTCCTTCCCAGCGTTGCTGCAGGAGTTATTTATTGCGCTCAGCTCAGGGTAATTGCCAGAAAATGAAGTTCTGTTTGTTGTTGCCAAAAGGAGAAAAGAATAAGGGATTTAGCAGAAAGCCCTGTTTGCTGCACGGTGCGATAGCTGGCTCCTCCAAAAGTCCTGATCACGTAGCTGTCCGGATAAAATAAAGTCTGCTCTCCTCCTAATTAAGTCTCTATGTATTCCTACTTAGAGCAGTCACTCATTTCCAATTTGATTTAAAAGAAACCCAAAACTATTCGGGTTTCAGGCGATCATGAACTTCCAGCTTCACTCATAGACACAGCCCGGGGTAGTTAATGGGTTTCAAGAGAATGAGCTTTGTTGCGAGCTCCTTCGTGCTCAGTGTCTGGCTGAACTCCACCTCCAGAAACCCAGCTGTGTCAGGGCCAGATCCTGCTCTCCTCACCCCCATCCACATCACCCAGGGCTGCCCATTCCACACTGCCCTTCACCCCAACACAGACCACTTCCCCCATCACCTCCTCTTTGACAAGAACGACGTATCCAAGGCAGAAACGCTCCCAAAGATGCTCAGATTCTCCCCACGGCTTTGCACAACATCCTGGATATCCCCATCCTTCAGCATCCCCCCCCCCCCCCCCCCCCAGCAGCTCCCTCTAAACCACTCCACAACCCTCAGGAGGAGCAGAGCTGCAAAACATCAGCATTCAGGTGGTGCCCACCCCGTCCCCAGCACAGTAAATGCCCCCCTGCCCCCCTGCACTAAGGGGCCTGACCCTTTGCTCCCCCCGGGCCCAAACAGGGCAGCTCCCAAGGGAGCAGCGGCGCGGGAGGGGGCTGGATGTGGAAGCACGATACTTAGTCTCTTGCTGATGCGTATCTTCCCTCCGGGTAATGTTTTCCTGACAAAGAAGCGGGGTCTCAGATGTATGCATTTCTACTCAGGGAGCTCGGGAGGGGGTGGATGTGTTTTGCATGAAGTTTTTCCCTTTTGGAAGTGTGGGGCTGGATTTTTTTTTTTTTTTATTATTATTCTTAAGCATCGAGAGTAAGTTAACAGAAAAAAAAGAAACAAAGAAGAAAACAGATTGCAGAAGCCCTTTCCTACGGCACAAGCAGGACTGGAGGAGCCCAGGGACGGAGGGTGGATGGGGTCGGTCACAAACTGGATGCCAAGGAAAAGGCTGGGGGAAACCCATCCCTCTGCATTGCCCGGGCATGTGGTGCCTGATGAGGAGCTGGAGGTTATTTGTTCCCAGTCCTCCCCCCTGCTCCAGCATCCCCCACACCCAGCCCGGCCTCTCCATTTCAGCCCTAAATGCTCTGAAAAAGGATTTTCTCCTAAAAGCTTACCCCTCCTGGTTCTGGTCCAGGTCCCACCAAGAGGACCGTTCTCAGCAACCCCCTCGCAGCTGCTTTTCTACCTCTCTCCTGCAGCGGGATAATGGCTTTCCTCTGCTAAAAACAAATTAGATTTTCTTGTCAAGAGCTAAATTGCAGGACTTTTTCACCAGTAGATCAAAGGGCTTGTGTTATTCCCTATTTTGAAGTGCTCTGTACAGCTGGATGACAACAGAAGGAATTCATCGCTCCCTGCATAGTGCCTATTCACCCTCCAAGGGGTTTTTATGCTGATGCCTCTGATCAGAAATGAACTTCTCCCAGGGGGGCTATTGAAGAGATACCAAGATGCTATTAGAACATCACCTTCCCTGTCCTTTAATTTGCAGAGAGCGCTAGCAGAGGGGAAAATCAGCTGGTGCAGTGGAAAAGACCCCAAAGTTAGCTGCCAGTGGCTGCAAATATAAGATGATGCTGCAGGAAGTCTCCCAGTATTAAGCACAAGTCCCTGAAATGTGCTACCGCTTGGCAGTTTTCAGATTATTTATGGCCTTTTATGCAGAACAAACCTGCCTGCCTCCACAGGCTTCCCTGTCAGCTGGCTGGCAAACAAGCTGACATGAAAAGCTTTATGAATAACACATGGAAACAGAAAATAAGATAGATAATACAAGGTAGAAGGGAAGAGAGAGCCACCATTTAAATAATTCTGCTGTATTGCCATCTGTCATAAATTATTGAGAAGAGCAGGCAGGCCAAGGTGAAGCTGGGGCACAGCCCAGGGGATGCCTTGCTCACTGGTAGTGATTTGCAGCCTCAAAACCACCTGGGATCTCTCCAGCAACTTGCCTCGGCTGATTTGAATTAATCTTTGGGTTTAGTCTTAGGTAAAAACTAATCTGCTTCTGGAGGCAGGAGGTCTGCTCTGCAGTGCTGGCAGAAAAGGAAAGGTTCAGCATCTCCCATATCTCCAACCCTTCCAGCACCTCCAACCATTCCAAGCACCCTCTTGCATGGGATTCTCCCACCTCATGCTGGGACTTGGAGCACATCTGGGAGCTGCACAGAGCCCAACCTCTCCATTCTCTGTCCAGAACACTCTTTCTTTCTCATTTTTCAGCCACAGCCTCCAAAAACAACTCTGGCATCCCTTCATTGCTAAGGCCAAAGAAATAACCAGCCCACCAGGAGCCGATTCCCCAAAGCCAGCTGTTGAATAAAGCCCCCCTGAGAACAGCCACTTACGTCAGATTTCTCTATATGCAATATTTAAAGGGATGCTGGCACGGGAACGATGTAAACCCGGTGTGAAACGAGCAGTGGGGGTGTTTGCCACTCCTCCTGCCCTGAGGAAAGCAGAAGAAGGAGCTGTTTGTCCCGGGGCCTTGTTTACTCCCTGACAGCAAGTGCAGCTCAAAGCAGGAGCATCCTCCTTGTACTCCTGTCCCCGCCGCGGAGCCGGGCTGGCACCTCCCGGCAGCCCTGAAACGACCACAGACATGTTTTTTAGGATGACATAGAAAAATATCCCCTCCAGCTTGTTCTTCCCTGCCCTAATTCTCCCCTTCTGAGTGGGAGTATGACACCGTGTTTTTTCTCTCCCTGGGCTGAAGCCACCAGCTGTGCTGGATCCAGAAAGGTAAGGCGCCTTTTTCTGTCACCGTGTGCTATATTTGTCACCCTGCTGCACTTCAGTGCTGTCCCTGTGCTGCTCAGCAGAGCCATGGCACAGCTCAGAGCAGGGTTTTGTTAGGAAACGGGGAAGGAGGAAGCATTTTAGCATGGAAAAAACCTGCCAGGTCCTCCTGAAAATTTTTTTTGAAAGCCCGTGAAAGAGTCAGTGGGCAGACAAGGCGTCGGGAGCCCAGCATCCTTGGGGAATGCCTCTCCCCAGCCTCCTCCTGCACAACAGGCTGCTCCATCTGTGGGTCCTGGCTGCCCTGTGGAATCCGGGGAAGCATGGGGAGGAGTTACCCACACATTTATGTATCAATATATGCAGAAAGCAGCAGCTACAGGGGATTGAAACGCCCTGTGTGATGAGCGTGTAACACCACCTAGCCAAGAGCAGTGACGTCCCTGTGGTCACACGTGCTGTGAAAACCCACATCCCTGCCTTAGACAAGGACACGGGTCAGCAGCGCAGTTAAGGGGGGGGGTTTGCACCTCACAGCCCAGGGCTGATCTTGGCCAGCATCCTAAAACGTCGTTAGGTTAACGGGGCAAACTGAGGCAGAGGGTGGCTCGTCACCCACTGGTCCCAAAGCCCAGCCCTGAGCTCTAACCAACACTGAACACCAGCCCCTTTGTCCAAAAGGCACACCATCCTCGTCACCAACGTGGAGGGAATTATTAGGCCTATTACCAAAAAAAGCATCATTTAATTTCGCAAGCGATAATGTGATAGCTATAAATGCTGTCTTTCAGCAGAAACGGCTACAGGATGCAGTTATGGGCTGGCTACAGCCAACCATGCCCGCGCTGCAATTCGTTACCATTGTTGATCCCCCCTCCCCGCCCCCCCAGGCATATGCTGCAATTTGATTACATCCGAGTAAATCTGTTTGTCAAACATTAATAGCCTCCTTCCATTCTATTACTCTTTTTTTTTTTTTTTCTACCGGAACAGCTATCGCATATAAATATTTCAAATCATCTCGCTCAATAAAGCCAGTCCAAGGGCATCACGACCTGACGGTTTCAGATGGTTATTGACAGATTTATTGGAGGCCACGCTGTTGGCAGGGGGGAGCTGCTGCACGAATAAGGATGCAGTTAGTGAGCAAAGGCAGGGAGGGAAGCCAAGCACAGCAGCCCAGGGAAAAAGGGTGCTGTGCTCTGTTAGTCCAGCGCTTGTAATCAGCGATACGCTCCTCTGGGGGGACTAACGATGCCCATATGAAAGAATCCTGTCCTATGGAACAGCATCCTCTTCCCCCCTCCTGTCCCCGTCAGCAATTCATGTCCCAGAACCTCTTGGACCAGCCTGAGAGAGTCACTGGGTGTTTTTAAGGAGAGATTGAGTCAGATCTGGGGTGTAACTGAGGGTTGCCATCCCTCCCGATGCAGGATAACCCCGTTATGTGCTGGGGATGGGCCTGGGTGGGATTCCTCTGTCCGAGGGGCTCAGCCCCTCTCAAGGCCAGCCAAAATGATGTAATTATTTTGCGATGCTTAATTTTGACTCTCAAGTACCGAAGTTTCCACTATTGATATCTGGAATCTCAGCTGCAATATTCCCCTTGCTAGATTTTTTTTATTCTTAATAACAGGGAATAATTGGTGCTAATTAATATGAAACGCAATAAGCAAAAATCCCAGTGGTCTCCCTGCTGCTCTACCTCCTCCGCTAGGATTCACTGCTGGCTGTGGCTGCTCAACCTCCACTGACCAAGGCCACGGAGACAGAACCCACTTCTGCTTGTTGGCTTGGCTGGACGGTGCTGGATGTCCCAGGGGTGGACATGCAAGAACCGCAAGGGAAATGGTCTCCACACACCCCAGAGAGAGCTGGAGAGGTACCTGGTTGCTGGGGTGAAGATGGTCACTGGTCCCAGCGTGATGTGTCCCGAAAGGTGGGTGGAGCAGAGCTGGTATCAGCCTTCGTGCCTTGGGGTGGGAAACAACTCACCTTAAAACATTTACCCCTCCAAGCAGGACTGGATTCATCCCCACGGCTATGGCAGCACTGGTGTGGAAGCTGTGGATTGCTGACTCCGTTGTGGCAAAGGAGCTCCTTGCTGACCTTGTCCCCAGCCAGGTGACAACCAGAAGAGCCAGGTCCCTCCTGGGAACAGCAACGTGTTTTCACTGCAGGCTGCTGGCAACTGCCACCTGCTCCACAGACACACTCACCTGTGGTTCCAAAGAGATTGTGACTGAGCACAAATTCCTTCTCAAAGCTTCAGGCTGGTCCATAACCACCAGCGCTTCATCTGGGGCTTTCCTGGCTACTGGTGCTGATGTACCAAACCGCCAAGGGAGCTGGGCTGGTACCCACATGGGTGCAGGTGAGAACTTGCTCCTTCTAATCAGATAACCAAAGGGTTACGAAATAATTAAAGGGATTAATGAAATAATCAAGTAAAATAGGGCCCCTGTCTGGCAGAGGACAGGAGCCGACACCAGAGCCATGGCTGCTCTGGAGTCCCGAGCCCCAGCTCCAGCCACAGCCGGGACGAGCCACTTCGGGTGCAAGTGAAAACATAAAATCCCTGCAGGAGTCAGTTACAGGCTGTAACTCTGGGACAGGAAGGAATGTCTTCCAGATCGGATGGGTCTAGAGGGGACGGGATTCTCTAAAGCACAATGTTTCCTGCTTCTCTAGAGAGGCAGCAAAAAGAGGGAAGCACTAAACTCTCCTCCAACTTGTTGTAAACAGTAAAAAAAAGAGATCCCCCTCCATTTTCTCAAGAACAGAAGCCACACATTTCATTTCTCGCCCCCTGCCTCACCTGAGGAGCTGGCAGTGGTCGCAGCCGCGTTGGCGGATGGAGGGGAACCGCTCTCAGCCATCTGGTTGCAGCCACAGAGCATCACACGGGTTCAGAGGAACATGTGGCTTGAAATGGATTTTACCACGTGTGAAGGCCATTTCTCACTGTTTATACAAATCTGTGGGCTCGCTTTGGGACGAAAGCCACCATCCGTGTCCGACTACCCGTTCCTGGATCCAGGCTCTTGAGAAGTGGCCCCAGACCCAGGCCAGGAGCCAGGACCTGGCACTCTGCTCCTGCAGCCGCCGGCCCCGTCTGGAGGCTGGGCTGCGGATCAAAGACCTGTGAGTGCCCGAAGGTCCATCCGTGGATCAAAGCCACCACTCGCTTCTCCGGGGCCGTTGCCTGGAGGCCCGTGCTGGGAGCAAACATCTGCCCAGCTCTGCCAGGTGGGACCCGCATCGGCGCCTGGCAAAGAGAGGAATATCTGGCCACGTCCCTCACTGCCGCTCGCTTGTTTTCCCGCTGTCTTTGATCAGATCTATCGCTGGCACCTCACTTATCTCAGCCGCATCTCCAGGAGGCCTGGTTTGTCCCTGTTTTCCACTGCAGCTTCCAGGAGCCGAGCCCAGAGGGATGCTTGGAGAAGGGCTCTGCTGCCTGCAGAGAGGGTGGAGGCTGGAAGCTGTACCTGGTAGCCCCCAAAAAACACTTCACTAGTCTACAACCACCCTCATCCTTTCTGCCAGGGGCCATCCAGAGCCTAACGTGGTTCTGAACGTGAAGAAATCTGCCCCCATTGCAAACTGCATATAAACACCTGCACTTCCCAAAACCCCAGACCAGGCTCCTCATGCTTCATTAATTCAAACAGACTTTTTAACTTCTTCCCACCTCCCCCCCCCACTTTCAAAAGCTGCTGGAGCTTATCAAGAGATGAAAGATTGAAGGACATGCATAATTAATGGCCTGGCTTTATTTAAATAATTTAATTTTGCCATCACATCTGCATTCTTCAGGTATGGCTTTAATTCTTTAATTACAGAAGAGCGTGCCACAGTGCTTTGCCTGATTAACAGTTGAAAATTAAGGCTAGATTGGAGTGGGAGAGAAGGATGTGTCAATACAGTAATAAGAATATAAAGTAGCTTGATAAAAGAGAGAAAAGTAAAGAATGTCTTCGGCTCAGCAAATCTATCTTCTTTAATAGTCCTATATCCCAGGGCATTTCCAGGAGGATTTTCCCTGCCCCTCAAGGGAGCTTGAGGGGTCCCAGGGAATGAAGAAGGGTCCTTTGTAGGCTGAAATTCCCCCCACAGCCTGGGCAAGCAGAGGGGGATGCCCACCCTCTCCTCTACCCAGTACCGGGGGGGCAAGAAGCCCGATGGGTCTGGGCAAACCCTGAGGAATCCCAAAAAAGAAAGGCTGACTTTCTACAAAGTTTTGCAGAGATCTTGCTATTAATGCTGAATTTAAAGAGCAGAACTGAGGCTCCGGGACCAGCAGAAGCTGAATTGTCTCATCGCAAGCTGGTATTTTCAACTTCTAGAAAGGAAGAAAAAAAAAAATAATCCTCTGGTCAGTTGAGGCGAGTGCCTTTGCCAGCAATTCTCCAAGGACCAACACTGATGCCAGCTGCAAAGGATAGCTCTTCTCCTTGGCTCTGTTCCCAGCCCGGCACTGAGCAGAGGTACATCAACCTGGCATGGCAGCAGTGGAAAAATAAGCAGTAAAAAAACCTACAGAGGAAAAAAAGCATCTGAAAGAGCCAGGCATTGGAGCTGCGGTTTTCTGCGTGGGACGAGGACGGCCAATACCCGCCGCTGATGCCCCGTCCTGGCTGAGCACACCCCGGGCTGCGGTTCCTCCTGCCTGGGGGGGTTCCACTGCCCCAGCTCCCTTTTCTCTAACCTTATCGTTATTTTTCTCTGAAGGTTGGGAAAAGCTTTGGGAACAACCCGGATGTTATTGTCTGTGTTTTCTTTGGGGACAGCCGCTCCCAGCATGGAGGGGAAAGGATTTGCTCGTGGCTGTGTTTCTCCCTAGACCTGTTTGCAGCATCCCTGGGACACCCAGACCCATCGGTGAGGGGACCCACGGGTGCACCAGGAGCCAGCAACGACCTCCTGCAATTAACTTATTCCCCAGAGGGGAACAAAGGGGCTGGCAGAGGAGGCAGCTTCATCAGCCCGAGAAAATCTGCTGCTGCCAAAGGCTGGCTGATAAAGGCTACGGTCCCTACCCAGGGTACGCGCACAGCCCTGGAATATTAGATGTAATGGTAACATGATAATGATTAATTATCTCACCTGTCTACAAGGGGAATAATTTTCTCTTTACTGGAATAACTAAACCAGCTTCTTTTACACACTAATAGTGCTTTACTGTCATACAGCATCTTAAATCCAAGGACTTCACACCGATTTGGCTAAGGAGGACACGGCGCTGCCAGGATCTGGCTGAAGGATCCCCCCGGGATGGCTCTGTCCTCTGCCGAACCGCAGCCTGTCCCCAGGCAGCAGGTGAAGCCAGTCGTGTCCGAGCCCTTATTTTCACTCCGCTCCCCCCCCCCCCCCCCCCCCACCTGCCACCCCCTATGATTTTCACGCGCCAAATATTCAAAGCCACAAATAAGCCCCAGCCTCCTCTCGGCTCCCACACCTGCAGGTGATGCTGAATTCCAGCTCTGCCTGAATCCCCGGCAGGGAAATGCTTCTGCACCCTCACCCCAGCTGGGGGGCAGGAGGGGGCTCGGCTATAACTCACACTGTCAGTACAAATGAAATGCCACTTTTTTTTTCCTTTTTTTTTTTTCTCCCCGTTTTTTGGTCTTCCAAAGTCTGGAAGATGAATTATGCATTTCCCCCCCTAGCGCTGAACTATAAATTCTCCTTTTAGTGCTTAGAACACTTCTGAAGAACAGAGGTACCCGGGCTGCTGCGCCCCTCCTCCCTCCCAGACACAAAATCTCAGTTAAATAACACAAAAACATGTCATACTCTGGTTTTTCGATTAGGTGCTGATTTACTGTGGTTGCTGCTCATCTAACAGCCCCCTGTGATGGATTTTATATCACTCATCTGTTCAGATGAGGATGGGAGGAATTTGTACAATCTCAGCATCTTCCTGAGATATAAAACCAAGCGTGTTCATCCCAAGGCCCCGGTGTAGCTCGAGGAGGCGCAGCATAACCTGCCCAACTGAAGTCCCAGGAACTGCTCCTGACTTTGCCACCAGCTCTCTGCAGCCCTTTGCCAAGTCCCTCCCGCTCTGCACTTTCCCAGCCTCCCAAATAACCCCAGTGACTTTTCTCAGGGGCTTTACCTGCCCCCAGCCTCCCAGACCATGGCTCTGAAGGCTCTTTACGGTCAAGTTTTTCCACACCACCATCATCTAAGTCTTTCAAATCCCCTGGCCAAGAGCACCTGAAAGCCCAGGTATGAAACCCTGGGCAGCTGCAGAACTTTAGAAAGCTCTCGAACACCTTAAAACCCCACTCTGTTTCCCTACTCGAGTTTTAAACAGCAGACTCGATGTCTGGGGGAGCTGAATCCCATAGCTCCCACTACCCTCAGAAGAGTTGAAATGCTGGGCTGAGCTCTGGATCTCATGGTGGAGCAGTATTTACCTGGTTTTTATGTCCCTTTGACAGCCGAGGTCACCTCACGGCCCTGCAAGGGAACACGGGAGGGTGAGAAAAGCTGAAAAAAAACCCCTCCCGCAGCTACTGTGTGATCTCCAGCTCTATTGTCACAGCCCCAGCAGACCGAGGATTATTCCCCATCTCAGAAAACCCTTTAATTTTAGTAGTATTATTACTATTTTATCGCTGTCACCATACCAGAAGAGCCGATTGTTTCCAACCTTTAGGAGAGAAGCCAAAGGGGGCGGCTGAGCAGGTTTCTGTAGGACGTGCAGCTGTGATAATGCAATGGGGAAGGCTGAGCTCTGAGACTCAGCAGGGGTTCCCCTTCCTCACACACCATTTTTCTCCCTCTGTCCAAGAAGCTGCAGGTCTCCCCGGACAAGCTGGTTTGGGGCAAATCCATCAACAGCTTTAGGACCAAATTGTTTGACCCCAAACCTACACGTGTTGTGAAACCACAAGTCAGAGGAGATGGGACGCACCAGATCGTGAGAGTCTGGTCTCGTGGATGGTAACCAGGATGGGGGCGAGGAAAAAGCCCATGGAGCAAGAGGCAGAGCCCTGACATCTGGCACCCAGAGCCCATCCCCAGCCCTGCAGCGCCCGCTCCTCATTGCCGGCTGATTTACCTCCGCAGTTAATTATTCCAGCATTTCATTACTCACCTCACTTGGTATCTTCCCAGCTCTCGTCACAAATGCATTTCCAGGTGCTCTGTCGAGTGCTGTGGAGTGAAACCAGCACAGCCAGCGCCATAATTCACCCCGACAGCAGCGGTTCCCTGCCTCCTCCCAGCAAGAGCCTGTCCTGCCCAGCATCCTGCCCTGGTACCCAGGCAGGGGGATGCTGAGAGGGATGCAGGCATTCAACGGCACATCGATGGACCCCCGGAGCCAGCAACGTCCACCAATAACATAAATAAATACCACCACAACCCCCTCGTGCGGAGCAAGGCTGGAGGCAGAAGGAGAGAGGGGACAGGGTGGCTGCTTTTAGCTAATCGAAACAATTAGTATAATATTTTCTTTCTTCAGGCGAAGTTCTGCCAAAAAGCAAAGGGAGCGGGAGCCGCGGGTGGACTGTATGTATGGGACACCCCGAAGAGTTAATCACTCATTTACAAAACGTTGATATAAATTGCTGTTAATTAGCTCCGTCAATGCTTATTGTGCTGGCTAAATTAGTACCTGCTGGAGGGGGTTAGATGCACCGTGTGGTTTAAACGTTGTTTATTTCTCAGGGGACCGGCTGCAGAGGGTTTGGGAGCCCTGAGGGGTGGGAGGGCTTCACAGCCCCCTCCCGCTGGGACATTTGCTTTTCCACTCACCTTCATTTTCTGTCCTTTCCTTCCCGACCGGCTGATTTAGGAGGAATGGTGGAGAGGCCCATGGGGTGACACCGCTGGGCACCAAGGCAGCGACCGCCAGCAAGAACCCAAGAGGACGTACCTTCAGAAGGACACTAAACCCCTTTGCAGAAGACTCCAGTGCCAAAGCCCAGGGGCAATACAATGCCTGGAAACTGAAGAATTATCAGCTGAGCCGAACCTGCAGCCAGGCCATTTGGCCTGTCCCCAAAGGACCCAAACAACAAGAGTGCCTTGTGAACTAGAAGCAGAAAGGACCAACAATAACCTACTGGGAAAGCTCTGTGGAGCTCCAAGAGGTGGTGACCATCTCTCCTCCCTCCATGTCCTCTTAAATCGAGTAAGAACACTATTGGTGCCACAAAATGCGATGTAAAACACATCTCAGGCTCATCGTGCCCCGAACTGGTTGTCCCGAACTCCAGCACAGCCCGACACGTGGCACAGTCTGCTGAAACCTCCCCAAAAAAACCTCGCCTCCGTCCCACCACCTTATTTCAAGTAAAGCAGGCGAGGCCAGAGAAGAAGGGAACGAAACCAAAAAGATAAAGTGCCTGTGATCTGGAAGAGGCAAATAAAAGGCAACGTGAAAGCCACAGAGAGCGCATCAAACTCGCACCGGTGAAGCTGGCGTGGGCTGAGCAGCAGCAGCTTCAGGACATCAAAGATCACATAACGCCCTTTTTTGTTAAAACAAACTTTGTCAATCAGTGCCGAGACACAAGCTAATTACAGACAGTCATTGACAAGGGTGAGAGGGGGGGTGTTCAGCAGAGAAAGAAAACCTAATTAAAGCAAATTAGGGCATCCTGGAGCAGAAACGCTTGGGCGCAGGGCCGGGAGGGAGCGTGAGAAGATGGGGGACCCCATTATCCCACCGAGCTCCACGCTAGGGGCATCTCCTGCCTCCCTCAACAGAGCTGACCGGGCCTGATTAAAACCTGCTGGAAAAGCAAAATGCTCAATCCTGCATAGAGAGGGGAACGGGCTCAGTGCTCTGGGAGGGGGCAGAGATGTGTAATTATTTCCCAGACCACGCGGAGTTGGGCTTGGGCGAGGAGGGAGCTACTGGCCCTGCCCAGGGCTGGGGGGAAACCACTGGTGCGGGAACCCCTACGATAAGGCTTAACGCAGGTCAGAGCAGAACCGTGCCAACAGACTCCACTGAGGAGAGCAGGAATGAAAACGCACCTGCTTATCACTGAAAAATCCAGCGATCTCAGATACTCTCAAGAATTAACGTGACAGGAGACACGTAACAACGTACTCAATGTCCCTTTCCAATTAGAAAATTCTCTGCCAGGTGGATTTCCAGCTTAAAAAGCAACATCAATTCAGCCCCAGACCCGGATCAGGAGAGACGTTACCAGCAGTTGGTCCCACTTTGGCAGGTTGTGCTCTATTTTTAAGGAGCGACATTGAGAAATCAATCACAATTTCACAGGGTTTGCTTGTTTCTTTGAGGATCTTGTTTTAGTACCTGTTTTCGAAGGGGTTTTTTTCCCGACCTGCCATGACAGAGGGTCTGCGAGCTCCCCGGCAGAGCAAGCACCGATTCCTTGCTGGAGGGGCTGGACCACAGCTGGAATAATGTCACATCCCATTAGCAGGGAGCAAGTGAGGGCACCGAGGGGGACGGCGGACAGATGCTGGCTGGGTTTGGCTCCCTGAGGATGAGCCCAAAGCCGGCCACGCAGCGCAGACGGATCCGCATTGGGGGGCTGTTCTCCCTGGGCACCGCATCCGTGGGGTCCCCGGGGCGGAGGGGACAGCCTGGGGATGGGGAGAGGGGCTGGGGCTTGCCTGCGTCCTCCACCGTTGTCCCTTCATAGGAGCCGGGAGCCGCTTCCGAGCATCCAGGGCTCCAGCCTCCAGCCCGGGGAGACGGGCCGGTCCCTGCCATCCTCAAGCACCCTCCAGAGGGTCCTAGGAAAAACCTTGGGCAGGTCATGAAAAAGGCACCAGAAAAATGTAAGAAAAGCAATGCAAAAATTTATATTTTATTTTAATTCAAAAATTTAAAATAGCTTTCAAATTCCGTAAAGTATGCCTGGACACAATGGAAAGCCTCATATACAGAGACAGATAAATTAAATTGTATATACTGCAGACACGCCAAGTGTATGTATAGATTACATATTTACACTTTTATGTAAACCGTATTTATACATTTTATTACATTTACAAAAAAAAGCTGATCTTCCACTACTGTTTACTACAATAATGAAAAAACATTTACATTGTGTTTTTTAACTGTACAAACTTTTGAGTCATAAAAATATATCTCTGTACAAAAGAGGGATTTTTTTTTTTAATTTTTTCTTTTTTTTTTTCTTTTTTTTTTTTCCCAATAGTTTTTTTTCCCCTTTTTTTTTTTTCCTTTTTTTTTTTTTTAAACATAATGCAAGTCCTCTGGGCACAAGAATGGAGAATGTCGAGTTATCGGGTCCCAGCCAGCTTGCAAAAAAATGGAACAACACCCCCTCCACTTCCTCTGTTGCTTGGGCAACAGTAGAAAATGGTACTTAACGGGTTGAAAGCAGCAAGTCTTGGTTAAGCAGAACCTCCCTTTCTCCCTGCCCTGGCGGTACAACATCTCGGGTTGCTTTTACACACCTTGACACGGGCTTTTCCTGGCTATCCCAGGGGTGAGTGGGATTCAGAGTGGTCTGAGAGCCACCGTGGATGTATGTGTGTGTGTGCGCATCCCTGCGCCCCGCTCGGAGCAGCCTCCTCGGTGGCTCCGCTCCCCTCGCACCTGGGAGAGGGTTTTTCTTGAGCCTGGTAAGATTGGAGCTCTGCTGTTGTGGGGACACCGCGAGGTGTTTTGAGTTTTGGGTACTGGAAGAGGAGCCAGGAGGTGTTAAACATTGGCACTGACACGGCGCTGCCTTGGGGATGTGCTCACAAGGAGCCTGGTCCCTTGGTGGTGCTACGGGCCTGGAGAAAGGGCAGGAGAATGGGCCGGGGGCACGAATCACAGAATAATTTAGGTTGGAAGAGTCTTTGGGGTCAAATATGGGCCAGGAGAGCAGCCCAGGAGTCAGGAACCAGCTATGGGCTATGCAGAGGCAAGCAAAGGACCAGGGGAATATCCTGGTCTCCTCAAACCAGCTCCTGCCTTCACCGCAGCCACTGAGGAACCAGAGCGGAGACACGCCTGGGTCTCAGACCCGAGGGCCACCGGGGTCCCCTCTTCTCCCTCACCCCTCAGCTTGCTCTGGGGACCGTGTCCCGAAAGCTGGAGGTGCCCGGAGAGGGGTCAGCACCGCTGCCAGCCCGGCCTGGCCACCCCAGGGAACGTGGTCCCACAACCAGCTGGAAGATTAAACCATCTCCACCTGCGTATTTGGCTTGAGCTGGGAGCGCGCCTTGCTGCCGGACACAGTCCATAACGGTCCGGCACTGGCCCTGAAGAAACCTTGCACCCACCTCTCGGCAATAAATGAGAGCCCCTTTGCAAGCTGAGGGGAGGCAGAGGTGGCATTTTTTGGCAGGCTGGCTGTTCAGCAGTTAGGCTGGAGAACGTTGCTGACTCTAAGAGCGCTGAACAAGAGACGGAAGTAAAAAAAAATAATATATATTTGTATATACACACACGCGCGCACACACAGAGTAAAAGAATAAACAAAACCGAAAAAAAAAACCCCAACCTACCCTGTGGTTTTCATCAGACAAAACCTCAGCTGACATTAGGCAGGGGAAAGCCAGCGTTTCAATGCAAGCGCGGATGCAAACACCACCCCATTCGTTTTAGTTCTGTTTTCCCTTCAAGTCTTCTGCAAGAAGAAGCTGCTTCATTGACACGTCCTGCTCTACGTCACCTGCGTTGCACTCGACTTACAGCGGGTACAAAGGGACTGTTGCGTTCCTTGGCTCCAGCCCGGCCTGAGAAACGGCGACTCAAACCAAACAGACTAAAGCCCCGAACCAACAAAAGCGGCTCTCCTCTTTATTAGAGGAGGACAGTGTCATCACAAAAGCATCATTCTCTTATAAGGCAGGAAAAATGTCAAGCCGCCTTATCCGCTTCTCAGGAAAGCCAGGGCAACCTTTCTGCCCGTGGGAAATAAAAGGGAAGAGCTTTGGATAGAAATTAAAACTCTTATTGCATTGCCATTTGGAGGATCAATATGGAAAGGGCAAAGGCTTTTGAATGCTATTGGGGGAAAATCAGTATTTGTTAGTTCTTTTTAAAGAGGTTTTTGTCCTTTCATGTCTGTCAGCAATTTTCTGATTAGGGTGTTTGGACGCAGCTAAAATCAGCAGCTGCTGGGAGAGGGCCAGAGATGGGGGGACGTCTCCTTACCAGCCCCAAGAGCTGCCTGAAAGGAGCACGGGGCAGAAGAAACCCAAGGATGGCCCAAAGGAAAATCACCTACGGGGAAGAGGAGAAAAGCTTGCAAAGTTTTGCTTTTCTCATTGAAAAGGTCCCATTGGGTTAGAAAAAAAAACAACGAAGAAATAACCCACAAAACCAAATAAAGACAAAGCAAGTACTCCTCCTGTCCCATACCAGTAGTTTCCATTAACCCCAACCAGCACCTTCTGCAGCGCAACCTGCTTTTGCCACTTTGTTGTCCAAGCTCTTCCCGAAGTAGGGGGCAGCTGGTGGGACCCCACATACCCCACTGCTCCCTCCAGCAACACGGAACCAAGAGCAGGCTGTAAAAGCCCTCCCATCACCTTGCCTCCCAGGTCCTCCACGTCCCCAAGTCTTGACGTTGGGCTGAGACCCACCAAAGGAAGGTGGGAGAGAGGAGCTGTGCCGGAGCAGACCTTTGGTTGGCTTTGTTATCCACGGCAGGATGGAGAGGGCGGGTGAGGACGAGGGAGGATGACCCATCAGTCTCTCAGGAGTTAACACA
Source organism: Numenius arquata (assembly GCF_964106895.1). NCBI lineage: Eukaryota > Metazoa > Chordata > Aves > Charadriiformes > Scolopacidae > Numenius > Numenius arquata. Next base: position 6,376,420 of record NC_133596.1, read on the forward strand.
AAGTCCAACGAGGTGTAGCAGCTTCTCCACAGCCTCAGTGAGGTTGGGAGGAGGGAGATGGGGAGGGAATGGATGGAGACTAGTGAGGTGAAACACAATCATCCACTAGACACTGACCCTGGAGGAATCTGGGACAACAGGAAAGGAAGGGACAGAGAGAAGGTAACAGTTTGTTATTACACACAGAAATGCTGGGAAAGCCTGCAGTAGCTTCATTGTCTCAAACTGAGGACGTTTCAGTCTAGAAGAGCTCTTTCGATCCACAGGGTAATTCTCTTTACACCATGAAGTTACTCCTTGGTTCCTGTGCAGTAAAACTTTCAAAGCCCTTGCTATATCCTTCTCTGATCACTGTGCAAAATACCCTGTCTGGAGTCACACAGTGAATGAACGATCTCTCTTAGAGACTCATTTGTTCCTTCACCCAGTGACTGCTCTCACCACGGGGCTATCTGGGTTTGCTTTGCCACTGGGTCCCCAAGAGGTGCTGCCCCAACTGGAGACCCAGCGATGGGGATGCTGCTTTGGCTCTTGTGGAGATCTCCTGGGCAATCTGAGCCACTCCGGGGGCTCCTTTGAACCACTGCTTCCACCTAGCATTTTCCACAAGTGCCAAACACGAGGAGAACGGTGGCACTGTCCCACTCCGTCCCGCTCCCACACTCGTTTTCTCCCACTCACCGCGGAGGGGACGGTGCTATACAGCCGTGCACACCGTGCTGACTGTGAACTCCGTCTCGTTGGCCATGATGTCTGTGGGCTGCAGGTTCCGGTCATACATTGGATTTTCAAATGTTGCTCGGACATTGGTGTTTTCATGGCCTGCGTAGCCATTAAATGGGACTTTTGGTCTTCTCCTGCAGGATGTCAGACAGAAAATCCAGAGAGATCATGGCTACTGACTATGAGGAGCCAGAACAGCCCTGACAACACATCAGTGGAAAGGAAAAATCTGCTTTTGGAGAGGGCAGGCACCTGGGGACACGGCAGAAGGGATCTATAGAAAAATCTTTGTGGACGTGTAGCACAGGCAGCTCCCCGGGCTTCGCTCTGGCCCAAAGGGTGCTCCCTCTGCAGAGCGACCAGCCTGCACGGGGCTTTGCAGCAACATTTCCACTGATCAGGAGAAGTAACTAATTTGCACCACATGCAAAGCCGGCTTGAACGCCCAGGTATGAAATCTACTTTGCCTTATCCTACCTAATGTTGCCACAAATCTTATTAATGGTCATAAAAGCCCTCCACACTCTCCCCTCCACGCATGCTTGCTTCATCATTTTTTCAGCTTCTGAATTAAATGAGAAACCAGGTGTAGGGGCAGTGCTTTTAAGTCAAGCTCACAGATATTTCCATCATCGCCCTGGTTTTGTTTCCCCTACTGGCAACATCCCCAAAACCCACCTGTGTTTGTAGAGATAAAGCACAAACCCTGCAATAATCAGGGCTATGAAAGGCACAAGAATGGCAGCTGCCACAGAACTGCTGTTGGATGCAAAATGGTGTCCTATTGATTCCGGATCATTTTCCAGCATGCTGATGTCTGAAACACAGCAGAAGGAAACGCATTTCAGAACACCGCTGTGGGAAACGGGGTTTGCTTGAGTTACAGGTTACATCATCAACAAACGAATAAGATGGTCAGAAGTGTGGCTCTAAAAGGTCATCAAAAGCTTCTGAGCTGCACGAAGAATGGTTTGGAGATCTATCCTAGCTTAGACATCATCATTTATTTAGAACTGCAATTAAAGAGAGATGTAAATAGATTTATCTTACCAAAATGCTCAAACTTGGATGCTTAAAGTTAGGCTTTAAGGGAGACTTTCAAAGGCTGTGATAATGAGTATCTAATTCTCCATAAAGGTGACAAGACTCCAGGGTCAGATTCCAAAAATCCTAAGAGACTGAAGAGCTCTAGCCACATTTTAGGAGGTATTTAGGAGCTTAGAGCTTGGTTTGTGTAAGCTCTCAAGTGCCTCTGTGATTTCTGAAACTGAGATGGAGACACGTTTTGTGGTAGCAACGGGACTTGGGCTTTTAGGTCAGACATCTGGCAACACGGAGAAAAAATGTGTTTAGGTGCTATTTGTGGCTCCAAACTCCGTCTTTGAGCAGAAACCTGTTTATTTAAATGCCTCACTTTGCTCCCAAATTAAAAATTTGGATCTAGTGTTGCTCGTCTCCCATAAATCTTACACTGAGGATGGGTTTAGCCCTTGACAGAACATCCAGTGTCCAACCTATTTAGTATTTAAACACAGGGGCAGAGCTGCTGCCTCCGTCGTGCAGGGAGGAACGGGAGGCGAGAAAGGAGCAAAGTGCAGGGTGGAAGCTTTGCCAGGCCATGGGGACCCCCTCCTCCCCATGCTCTCTGCCTCAGATGTGAAGGAACAGAAGCTGTTTCAGATGCCACCATCTCCCACCCCCCTGGGGTAGAGAGATCTGAGGGCACCCAACTTCTCTACCCCAGTGGCTGGTTTGGGGTTTGTGAGCTCTCTTCTAAGAGGTGATGGAAAGGGTTAGGTTAAACCTGATGGTTCAAAAGCATCTATAAAGATCTGGTCCAGCAGGGTTGAAAATTAAAGGCAGGGACGGGAGAAATGTCCCCTGTTTGAAAAACCCCACTACCACCAAAATCTAGCTTTTTAGCAACCAAGAGAAAAAGTACAAATAGGAGGGACTTTACCAAGTCTCTGAAGGCCAAACTGCCCGAAGCCTTTGCCACGCACAAAGCCCTGGTACACAAACGTGCCGCTTGAGGACTCCGACGAGACCTGCAGTGACAGGAGAGCAGAGACCAACACATCTCTTCAACCCTTCAGCACCCACCTTGTCACAGCCTCTTGCAGCTTCACACGTAGCATTAATCTGATTCAACTCCCCAGAAAGCCGTGGAATTTTTTTAAGCAGTCTGACTGCCCAACAACTTGTTAAGACTCTCATGTCTCAAAGGAAGGAAGAAAAACCTGTATCTTGTTTGCAATAAACTACAGAACACGTTGCTAATTCAACAGGGATAGCGAAAGCTCTGGGCTACAACTGGCCATGGGTCAATCAGATGCGTGTTTCTTTGAAGCTCCAGCAGATCTCTTAAGGGCATGGGAAATTACCAGACACGGAAATTGGGGTGAGGAGTTGACTCCATAAGGGAAGATTAGCTGTTCTAGCTTGATGTTTAACAGATATAAAACGTTAAAATGGAATTAATCATGTTGGTTTCTCCTTCAGTGTTATGTGGAAGCCTTACAGATTTAAAACACAGGGCAATAAAAAACCACACAGCTGCAAGGGAGCAAGGGAGAGCCGACTGTCATGTAACGTTATCTCATACGCCTGAAGAAAGCCCTCTGTCCCCTTCAGGCGAGCAGGTCACCAGAGGACAGCAGCCCTGTCCTACCACCAGCTAAAGGAGTCGTCCCCTCAGCTTCAGCGAGAGAAAAGCTGGGGCTGTGACAGCCATGGGAGGAGCTGTGTGGGCAGACGCTGTGTACGAGGTCCCTGTGCACTTACATGTCCATCTAGAGCCCATTTATCGTTTTTGAACTTGTTGACAAAGATCTCCAGCGGCCCCGTTATCTGGTAAACCTGGAGAAGCAGGTGCACATCTTCTTTCTTGTAAACACCTGAAAATAAATTACTTTTAATCACTACATCACAATGACTCTATTCGAGTTTCAGGTAATTAACTTTCTACTTGAGAGAGTAGAGAAATCACCTCATCATCTTGGAGCGGACAACTCACAGTGGGAAACACACCACAAACACGATCCCACGTCCACCCCCCAGGATACTGAAGACATTTTGCACATGGGAAGAGGCTCCACCGTGAACGTGCAGGTTGTGTTGCTGGATCAGTAACAACCCAGGGCTCCATGAAGAGCAGGGACAAGGAACACTCATGTCATTTAATCTGGTTTGTCTCGGGCTACGAGTCCCCAACTCCGGCACAAAGGGAATGGACGACGGACTGGGCAGCCCTTTCAGGCTTGAGTCAAAGCAAACTCGGGTGTCTGGTTTTGTTTGCCCTGGTCCAATCAAAGATTGGAGACATCAAACCTGGGTGGTTCTGTAGAGCTTGATCGGAGCATCCTCATCACAAAACACGCGGCCCCTCGCTCTGCGAGGCCACTCCTGACAAGTGTAAATCCCCCCCCAGCGGCCACAGTGCTCCCTTACCCGACACCTGGAGCTCCACGCCGCTGTGGTCTATCAACGTGGCGTTGACTTTACTGGTGGCGGGGTCAAAGCTAGTGACAGACAGCATCGCAGGCTGCTTTTTCCCCATGTATTCGTAGGAGCCTTTCCAAAGGGAATTCCTCGCAAACACATCAGCAGGCACTAGAAACCACAGCGATTGGGAAAGTAGAAAAACAAGCGCGTCGCCATTTATTTCCTTTTTTTTTTTTTTCAGAAATCAAAATAGAGCAAATTTCTTTCTTTCTTTGAATTCACAAATACGTATTTAAATATCTCAAAATCCCACCCGCTCTCTGTGTTATCATCACTGAGTACAAAGCCAGAGAGAGGAGAACAAACAAGCTGATGACTTTAATTTTGTTGTTTTGACAAAAAATGCCACTGAAATTTTAAAAACCAACCCACCCCCAAATTAATTTCTTAGGAAAAGCTAAAAAACCCTCCATTTTTCTGAAAAAAAGCTCTAATGTAAAACATCCTCGAGGGCTCGAATCCCTGGAGAGCCCTGGGAAAGGCAGTGGATGCTGGTGCCCGACTCCCTTCAGGCTCCTGTCCGTTCTCCAGTGAAGCATGGAGAGGACAGAGCACACGGGCTGCTCTCACCAGCCCAGCACTTCCGAGACCTGCATGGAACAGCCGGGTTTCTGGCTGTCCTGGGGACGGGATGGACCAGGAAAGGTCCAGGTCCCTACTAATATGTCCCACGTACCTGAGACCTTGGCGAGCGGTGGGTCCCGCGCGGTGCCAACTGGCCTTCCGCTGGGGCGGACATCAGCTGGAAGAGAGGGGCAAACCGGTGAATATTGTGGCATCTGACACTGCTGAGACACTTCTTCTCTGCTGGTGGCCATAAAGGACCAGGACTCCGGCTGGCACTGCTCGCACACGTAACGCGGCTGCACGTCCCCGTGTACAAGGGCTTTGAACAGGACCCTGCCCGACCCACTGAAACAGCACGAAGCTTTCATTTACCGTCCTCCCCCACCGTCTGCCCCAAACCAGCGTCCAGACAGAGCTACCACAACAGCCACACAGCTCTATTTGAAGATCAGACCGCTGCATGCTCCTGAGCTAAGACTTTGAGGCAGGTAAAAGGTGGGCAAAGCCAAGAGCAACCTTTGTCTTGTGCAGACGCTTCTAGATCTCAACCCATCAGGTAGAAAATCCCTTCCTTGCCTCTCCCCCGGCACCCGAGCAGGACCCTGGGAGAGCTGCGGTCTCTACAGCTCAACCACGCACACACACTTGTGAAACTCTAAGAAAATAGGTGTTTTCTCTCAGGCTGCAACGCTCCCCTCTGCGGGCAAACGCGGAACCAGGGTGGTGCTGCTGCTCAGGGCTTTTACCCAGGCAAATGGGTGGTTTTCCCGTCCAGCTGCCATCTGCTTTGCAGGTTCGATGCTCGGATCCTCCAGTGAGATAGTACCCGCTCTGGCAGGAGTAGATCAAGGTGTAGCCCAGAGAGGGCAAATCCAGAGCACCGACGTTGGCGTGGGAGGGGGTCTCCGGCTGCTTGCAGTGGTGAGCTGAAAAGCAAAGGAAAACAGAGATGAGAGATGTCCATTCGTACACAGAAAGGCAGAAGAGGGACACCATGATGTCAGCAGGGACAGAAATCTCTTAGAAGAGCTTTTTTCAGCAAAATTTTTCTCTGCTGACGGAGGGGAACAATGCCACGCCTGGATTTTTCCCAGCCAGATGAACTAATGAGACCGTGCTTCCCGTGCTTGGCTGGCTGGGCTGCTCTCTCTGGCTAAAGCTCCCTTCGCTCCTCTCCAGCTTCCGTGAACTGAAACTCAGGCTCTGCTATTCCTCACCTTTTAAGGAGAAAAAAAGCCCAAACCAAATGATGCTAAAGACACCCTTCTCCTTCCTTTAACTCTGGCCCCAGCACTGTGTTCCAGGTCTACTTGCCGACCAAAAACTGCCTTTACAGAGCATCAAGACACAGTGAGTTTAGCCAGTAATTCCAGTGAGTGCATTACAGATCTGGTTTTGTGTAATGTCTCTTCATGGGACCAGTATCCCAGTAATAATTTGCACCTACCTGTCCATAGGCTCAGACAGTAAGTCCTCAGAAGTGTGCAATAGTCATAAATTCCTATAATTGCTCAATAACTTTCAGGATTTGGCCACAGAGCTGGAAGCTGAGCTTGTCCAGCTGCCACCAGAGCGAGCGTGTGCCCACACGGCTCTATCAGGGCCCGCTGTAAACGTGTCACCACTTTCCTTGAGAAGTGACGACACAAAATGAATAAATCACAGAGCCGGGAAGCTCCCTCTCACCCACACTGTAAATTTGCCCTCTCTGTAGCTCTCAAACTGCTCCTGAATGAAAACAAATCCTCGGCAGCCTTCATGAGGGTATTATCTTCATCCTTGTTTTACAGAAGATGAAATACAAGACCCGGAAAGCTGGAAGACTAACCCGAACTGGCACGGGCTGGGAGCCCCGAGCCCCTGGCCAAGCTCGGAGGCAGCACTTCAGCGCTCATCAGCAGCAACCGCATCCAACTTGCGGTGGCGGATGGGAAGGCTTCACACAAAACCTAAAAGCAACAGCTCAGCAGTCCTGACCGGCACAGGTAAGCCAAAACCATCTTCTACCTCAATACATCTCGTACCAGGAGCAAAATCCCACCTGCAGCCACATCCCCGCAGCCTTTGGTTCAGCACAGAGGAGCCCGTGAATGTGGGGACATGCTCCCACCACCCAGGGGAGCTCCTTCCAGAGCATCTGCTGCCCTGTCCCCTGATGCTACATGTAGTTTTTAAACTCTTTGGTTGGGTTTGTTGGTGGAAAAATATCTTGTCAATAAACCACCACCTCCACAAGGGAGAGGAAAAAGGTTTTAATACTTAGGATGCAGAGGCCATGATGGATATCACCACTTAAATACATTAAATTAAACTCCTTCTGGTGCAGCAGGGAAAAGATGATGGACAGCTTAAAAGAAAGAGCAACAAGTTATTAAAGATGAGGAGAAACACTGCTTTGCCGGAGAGCCCTTCTGGCTAAATGTTAGCCCTGGTCCCTGGAGAGTGAGCTCACGTCTCGGCCATCAAACGCAGTTTCAGAAGCACAAAACAAAGTCTCACCTGAAACTATGTCTCTGAGGAAGGGACAAGTGAAAAAAAAAATGTCATCTGAAATCAGAAGTGGCTGCTGGTGCAGTCACGTCAGGAGAGAAGTGATTGTGTGACCTCCCTTTTCTTCAAAAATATGTTTTTCTCAGAGCTCCTGCCCAAATTACCAGCTCTTCAGAGCCAGCAGTTTTCACGGTGAAGCACAGCACCAAAGCAAGGCAACAGCATGGTCAAACGTCCCGATTTCCCTTGGCAAAGCCTCTCCCAGGACTTACGGACGCAGTCCGGCTGCACGCCGCTCCACGTCAGGTTGGGGAGGCAGGTCCTGGTGGTGGAGCCCTGCAGCAGGTACCCCTTCTGGCACTTGAAAAAGATGATGCTTCCCACCTGTTTCCACGGGAAATAAAACAAGGTGATTCACCCAGTGCTTATAACACAAAAGCACTTCCGTAATTCCCCGTCTTCTACACCCTGGACAGGGCAGTTGCCTGCTTTCTGCCCACACCGCCCCGTGCAGCTCTTACCAAAGTCAGGTTTGTGGGTTCTCAGTATTAATTAAAAATTCATTAAACCCCAGGATTAAGGTAACTAATCAGCAGCAAAACTGAACCATCCCCTCTGTTACAGGAGCAGCCGTGTGGAATGGGCTCTCCTGGCCCCGTCGCAGCCGGGAAGGGGCAGTGGGGGCTGCGGATGGAGCATCCCGGGGAATTGCTCTGGGTTCCTCTCTCCACCGATCTCACACCCTACGGGAGCTGGGATTAAGAAAGCCACCCACAGAATTTGGTGTGAAAATGAATGGAAATTACGTCCCCGGTGTGAATACTAATTACACTAATAACTATCAATTAGCACTGTAATTAATATCATAAATAAGGCACTGCTAGTTAATCCCGCACAAATGCGCTCTGAGGTCTGATGGAGCACGCCGGGATGTCCTGCCCACGGGAGGACACGTTAATCCATAAGGATTCAGACAGGGGCTGACCCCAGCGGTCTCGGGGAGCAGGCGAGGGGACCCCAGCGCCGTGGCCCTACCTGGTAGCCCTGGGAGTTGTTCTGCATGCCAAAGAGAGGGACGCCGGGGTCGGCGCAGGTGGTGAGGCTGGGGTCTGGGGGGAGAAGAGCAGAGGCAGGGCTTTAGGGGAGCGGCTGTGGAAGGGACAGGGCTCTGCCTTCCCCTGCTCCACGCAGAGACCCTGCTGCGCCTTCGCAACGGGACAGGAACATTTCTCTACAGAAGGAATACACGGCAACAAGGGAAAATACACGGATCTTTTTGTTTCCTAAATCCCTGACTGCTGCAACGCAAACTAACCAGAGGCACTCCGTCACCCAGGAGGGAACGTAACAACATAAATTCTGTGTCAGGGACAATTCTCTTTCCTTCCCCTATTCTACAGACGATGAACGAAGCACCCGGCTCACCGGGGCTGTGGCCTCCGCTGCCACTGGCCACCCCTGGCACCGGGGTGACCCTGTCCTCCCCCGTGCCCTGGGCCAGCACCTTCGTCCTTTGGGCTCAGCTCATCCCTCGCTGTTTCCTAGAGATAGATGGGGGCTGGAAATTTTAATGCATCTCGGATACATAATCTCTCTTTACGCCTCGCTTGTTCTCAATCTATCAGAAGATGAATACACACAATTCAGCAGGAATACCTGCTGCTACTCTTCTAGCATCTATCACTTCCTTTTTTTTTTCCCCCAGCATGTCAACAGTAGCAGGACGTCAATGGCATTAAGGCAGAGATGCAGCACGTTAATATCAGCATCCCAAACCGAGCGAAGGAAACTGAAGTTTCTGTTGGAAAGGCAGCTCAGAGGCAGCAGGTTCCCTGCTCCTTAGGGCCACATGGCTGAGCTAAGCTGCCAGGCTGGGCACAGGGATGCTCCGGTACCCAGCCAGGGCAGCTGGAGCATCACAGGATCTCAGTGCAACCAGATGAGTCTGCTCTGGGTTCCCAGCCTTCTTCAGCATGCTCAACATTGCTACGAGAAGGACCATCCACCCCACAGCAAATCCCTCTCTACGCTCACTCAAAACACTCCCAATTTACAGGACTGTGGAGGACAAGAAATAAACTAAGAGAAGTCTCCACCATGCAGCCCAGTGGGACGGCAGTGGCCTTCACTACGGTCTGCAGCTACAGGACAACGGAGCACACCTTCTGTACCTAACGGCACGGTGGTTTATTCCTCTGCCTTTATTCCTTATGATCTGACTTATTTCCCTCTTCACACTGAAACATTCTTTGCTCGTTGGTGTCCTCCTCAGGTCCTTGGAGCTGCGGTGAGTAACTAAACAAGGGACACAAACTGTGGCTGGTTTGGGGCTGTGGCACACAAACTAATCCATTCGCCGTCATTCGGCTCTGCTGAGCTTTTGTCATTTATCACCGACACAGTTTCCATGGAAGCCCCCAGAAAAATCAGCGTCTCTGAAATAAATAACTAGAGAGCCCCGTGGCTGGATGAGGCGGCAGGTGATGGATGGCAGAGGGTGGAGGGCAGAGCCCCCGTCGCCTGGTTGCATCTGGGGGTGGGGGGGCCATCTGTGGAGCTGACAATCCAATGCCTCGCAAAAATGGGTGAGATCTGAATAAATGCACCACTTTGGGTTCAGCTGCCCGTGTCAGACACTGACGTTGTGGATCAGGGCTTTGTAGACACACACATGTCTTCTCCCTTCCCATGGTTTGTTTCGGGGAGACAAATTCTAAGCCCGTTTCCTGAGCAGCACAAAGAGCTGTGTTTGCTGGGTTCAATCACGGACGGCTCTGGAGGATCCCAGACAAGAAAGCGATAGAGCACTTCAAGCCAATATTTACACCATGAGGTAGGTGCTCCCAACCCTTTGTAGCCGAGAAAGCTCCTGGAGAAATCAATGGGAAACCTGGAGGTTCAGGCCACAAGTATTTTTACATGACTTTAACCGGTGATGCATTTATGATGGAGCTAGAACAGCCAAAAACCGTGGAGAACAGCCCGAGATGTGTTTCTGCCCCAGATGCCCACATGAGGGGATGATGGTGGTGTTCAGGCAGAGAGTTAAGGCAACGCCATGCAGCCCCTGCAGTTTATCACCCCAGGAGCCCTGGGGTTCAAGAATGTAGCCAGAGTTTTAAACAGGCGAAGAATGCTGTGACTAATTATGATTACACGCCCCCCCCCCCCCCGCCCCGAGGTTTCTGGAAGCCCCAGAAAATGGGCATCTGAAGAACGTGTGGAAATTTCAGCCTGAATCCCAGCACCACAGCTAGGCAAAGCGATGTGTAGGATTTTGGTCTCTGTACACAGCACCTTCATCCTTCGAGAAGCCGCTGTTCTGCCATTCTGGATATAACTCGAAGGCAGCAGAGAACATGAGAGTTCTCACGGGCACCCTTTAGGCAGAACTGGGGTTTGCTGCAGTTTCTGTGGGTGGCAGAGCTCCCTCCAGAGCAGCCCATGGTTGCTCTCTGGGGTCAAACCACATTTCCAGCCCCATCGCCAACAGCGATGCTCCGTGCATCTCCACGGGGCAGCACGCTGGGCTGGAGGGTCCCCAAGCAAGCCCAGGAGCAGCACAGAGCCCACCACTGTACAAAGACAGCAGGACTGATGTTGCCTGGGCTGCAGCAGCGTTAGCACGGTACAGGGCATGAGTGCGGGCACGGAATGGCACCGGTGGCACTGTCACTGCCCCCAGCCCCAGAGGGAACTTGGGAATCACCAGCCTTTGGTACCTCTCATGGTGCTACCCTCTGCAGCTCTTGCATTTCCAGGTTTCAAATGTTAACCTGGAAGTTGTGCAGAGGAAAGTCCCCCTCTGGCAGCCCAGCACAGTGCTGAGGAGCAGGAACAGGGAGGACACTGTCTTCCTGGGACGCTCTACGTACCATCAGGGGCACAAACGACGGGGACAGGCGCTGAACCTAAGCAGCAAACCCCAAGAGAAGGAGACGGGCTGTTTTCCACCAGCTAGTACACATAAAACCAAAAGCATCATCCCTATACATTCTGATTTTCGGGGAAACCAAGCGCTAATTTCTGCAAACCCAGAAAAGAAAACCAACTTTGCTACGAACAGAAAAGCAAGGTGGCAACTCAAAGCTCCGGGCTTGCGGACGCAGGACAGAGGAGCCCCTCCTCACCTATGCAGCTGGGCTGGGTCCCGCTCCACGTCCCGTCCGACTGGCAGAACCTCCGGGCCGATCCCACCAGCACGAGCGGGGCGAGGCAGGAGAAGGAGACGGAAGAGCGGTAGGTGAAGCCTCTGTCCTCCCTCCTGCCTTGCGCGGGTATCCCCGGGTCTCCGCAGAACACAGCTGCAGGGGGCAGAGAGACAGCCGGGTTGCGATGAGCTTCCTCCAGAGCAAACAATGTTAATCAGCTAAAGATGGGTCTATTAACGGCCCAACCCTTACCACTCCCTGCCATCAAACTCTGTGATTGACGAGGGAATTAGCAGTGGTGGAAGGCATCGCTGGCTACTTTTCCTTGTAATTCCCTCTTTTTGTCAATTGCCATTAATTAACTTCCACCTTCTCTCCCATCTTTTCTTTTCTCCATTTTTTCCCCTAACAGCATGCTTAGCTTTAAAATGTATCTCTAATTGCACGATGTCAAATTGCTATATGGTTCCATGTCACACAGAAAGCCCACTAATTACACAAGATCCAGGGAAAGGTGCAAGGAACACAGCGAGGGCTTTGTATGATTTAATATGAAAATGGCCGTTGTGCAGCTGCCAGCCACTCAGCCAAGAAAAGAAACTCAAATCTGCCTTTATCATTATGAGACATTTAACTAATTTTTTTTGCATTAGCTATTGTATCAAGCACACGGGTTTCCACTCAGCCAAAGCTCTGCCTTCACAAAACATTCCTAACTTCTGCTGCGACAACACAGTGCCCTTTGCCAAAAGGTTTATTTCCCCGGGGTCTTTGGCAGTTTCAGAGCCCTGATGGCAGAAGACTCCGTCACTGAGGAGACACACGGACACACAGCCAGTTTTAGAGCTGCCTGGTAGGGAGGAACATGCAAGATCTTCAGACTTGTTGCAAATGCGACCTCACATCTCCGTTACGAGGCGGAGTGATCAACTGCGTCCCCGTGGCCACTGCTGCCTCCTCGTTAGAGGTGGCAAATCAAGACCCCCTGCAATTTGGCTGCTGTCGGAAGCGGGGAGGACATTCAGACTTTTGGCTACAGGCACTCTAAGCATCATCAGCCTTTTCTCCTGGCCTGAAAATCTCCCACCAGCTCCAGTTAATGCAAGACTTCCCTTGGGGTGGAAAACGTAGCAACCAGATATTTAACTTTCCACATGCTGAGAACAGTCCACCCATAGCTTCTATGATAAGGCAGAGCTGACACTACAAATGAGCCACATGGAGACCATGTTGGAGAGAGAGCATCAAAAACTGGGTTTCCATCCTAGTCCTCCACCCAGCTCCCGTGCGAACACGTGGATTGCTGCCTACTCACGGAAGCACTGGGGGATTTCGCCGCTCCAGGTGCCGTTGCCCTCGCAGGTCAGCACGGCGGGCAGGGAGAGCTGGTAGCCCTCCAGGCAGGCGTAGCTCACGCTGGAGCCCCAGCTGAAGTCCGAGCCCACCACCTTCCCGTTGGGGATGGCTTGGGGGGATTTACAGATGATAGCTGAAACGAAGAACAAAAGCACACTCGGTTCTCTTGACTTCTCAGTGTAGTTATTTCCATTAACAAGCAAATTCATGTAGGATCAAAGTTAGATTCTCCTCTCGCAGAGCATCTCCTGGGACTGGCCTAGCAGGGGGCTGTACTAACTTTTCCAGCTGTGTGTGTAGTTGTAAACCTCAGGATTTTACTTTGAAGTTCAGAGTTAACGAAATCCCAAATCTCCAAGTCAGATTTCTGAGTCGGTGCTCATTTCCAACCGAAGGTGAGAATCCAGCCTGACTTAGAAAACTCATCAAAGATTCCCTGGAAAGATTCATACATTTTGGACAACCTGGCTGAGTTTCAGATTAGCAGTTGAATCAACAACTAGTCTGTATTTCATCTGCTCTAGGGTATTTTAATATGACATTTTTGCAGCGCTTTGCTTTTCAGCTCAGGGGAGCGCTGGGAAAGATGCTAAGCTCATGCAAATCGGCCCGACCTCCAAATGAGACTCTGGCCACATTCTGTATTATTCCTGCAACATTAGCTCAGTGGAGAGAATGAAAGAGGAGGGTAAGAATTGCTCTTTACAGCCTCTAAAGGAACTGGAGTATATTTGGAAGTCTCTGTGTGGTCTGCATTTATATCAGACTCATGACAGGTGAATTTTCCAGGTTGCTAAAGAGGTACACAGATGCTGCCTCCAGCCTTATCTACACTTGGTGGGCGAGTAAAACACTTGCAGAAGAGATCCAGCCTGTCCTGCAACTGCTCTATTATTTCCCTTTCCTATCTCTGAACTACAGAGGCAATCTCAGAACTGAGAAATAATGAAAGATGATGCCAAAAAGGGTGTGCTTGCAAAACACACTATTTCATTCGAGTTTGATCTGAGTTCTTTGTGAAGAGTAAGTCACTTCCTTCTCTGTGCTTCACTTTTCCTTCTCTACTTCAAGGATAATAGCAATTGCCTCCCTCCCGGGCATATTGTGATGACTGATAGACCTAAAGATAGCAAGGTGTTCGTGCTGTGTTGATAAAATTGCGTTAAGTGCTATAAACTTAGGGGGGTTAGATTGGCTGATAGGGCCGAGAAAGTCCCAGGTGGGCTCCAGGCACGAGGCAGTAGTTGCTGCCCATCACCACGTCACAAGTTACAAAAAGTTTGTGGCCTGTGAAACTTGCATCCTCCAATCCTTACAGCAACCGCTCTTACCCTTGCAGACAGGTTTGGTGCCATTCCAGGTTCGGTCCTTCGTGCAGGTTAGAGCAGATGCCCTGTCTGACTCCATCATGTACCCAGGTGTGCACTGGAACACCACCGTTTTATTGTAGGTAAAATCACTGCCCAGCCTAATGCCGTTGGCTGGCACACCCGGGTCACCACAGTTGATCACTGCCAAAGGGAAAAAAAAAAAAGAAGCATTTCTGGCTGACCATCCTTTGTCTCACACTTCTGGAGCTGCAGTAACTACAGACCTGATGGTCCAGAGCATTTTTCAATGCAGGAGGTAACCCTCTAACCGTGGAGAAGGGAGCATTTGGAGCACAGAGGATGCGGAGGGCGGCGCTAGCTGTGGGGCAGGCTGGGCTACAGTACGTGGAGAAAACTTTGCTTCTCCTCAGTGGAGCGAGCAGAGATCTTAACAGCACATTAAGACCTTGCAAGAGGAAGTATTAACACACATTAAACATTAAAGAAAGCCTGGGTCAGTTCCGGACTAGGCGGAAGACAGTTTGGCCATGGCAGCCCCTCCTCTCTTTACCCTAGTTACTGACTCTTTATGTAAGGCCACCATCATCCTCGCTCCTGCCGTGGGCACCACGGGTGGGAGCCGTGGAGAAACCCAATGTGTTCACCGAGGGCTTCGCAGCAGGGGCTCTGCCTGCACACCGGCAGGCAGGAACGCTCACAGTCCTGAAGAACCTCTCCAGGTCGGCTGGAGAACCCCTTTCACATCTACTCGTGAAAGTTATTACAGAGCTCCCTTCATCCAACTGGAAAAAAAACAACCCCAAAGCAAGAGTTTTCCATTAGGTGCTTGCAGGGACTGCAGGCTGAGCGGCTACTGCTGCCATCAGACAGTTTAGCTGCGTTTCTCAGCGTGACACACGTGTGTGCACGTCCACAGCGAGCGTCCAACACGCCCTGACAACCTGTCCCCGGAGCCTGGCAGCATCGTTCATCTCTTCTTCCAGGAATTCATCCCGGTGCTCACCTGTACACTCTGGACTGGTCCCAGTCCACGTCCCGTTCACCGTGCAGTGCCTGCTCAGCACTCCTGTGGAGTAATAGCCCTCCCGGCACTGATAGATAATGGAACTGGAGAAAATCAAGCCGTCGTTAAATATAACCCTCGCGTTGCTGGGGGTTCCTGGGTTTCCACAGGATATAACTGGAAAGCAAAATGGCAAAGTTAAAAAACAAAACAAAACAAAACAGAAACAAACCCCCGCCCAACCCTAAAACCAAAGCTTTCATCCTGCAATTGACTGTTCTCAATAAAAGTAAGATTAGCTGCAAAGCCCCTGGATCAGCTCAGACAGAACAGGCTCTTCCCTGGAAAATCAGCTGCATCAACCCAACAGGGTCCAAAGAACCCACTCCCCAGCTCGGAGCAAGGGCTGCTCCTTGCCAGGCAGCACGTCCCAAGGCTACGCACAGCATCCCTGGCTGGGGATTGAAAAATCTCCATCCCTGCAGCCAGTCGGTCCCCAAATCACCAGCCCCACTCCCAGGGGGATCCCAGAGTTCACCAGCACAGCCAGGGCTGGGAGCCACCTCCTCCTGCCTCCTCGGGGCTGATGGAAGAACTCGTGTCCGGAGGCGTTATCCCAGCTCTCAATCTCACATCTGGTCCTACAGCTTAATAAAGCAGGTGGTGCCAAGCCTGGAGTCCTTCCATCTTCCAGGATTTTGGGAGCCTGGACCCGAGCATCCCGCTTCGCCTCCGGGAAGCTGACAACTTCACAGCCTTCAAAGGAATGAAAGCAGCTCGGGAGCCCGTGGCTCTCCCACTGCTCACTGCCCAGTTAGATCCAATTCTGCTTTCACAGGAGGCAGAATAGTGTGGGAATACAATTATAGGTTTGTCAGTGCCCAAGTTTTATGTCTAAAGTACCTCAGCACCACAGCAATAACAGGGCATCGGAGTGAATGGTGGTGCACGAAACCCTGTCACGACAAAATAAGCACCTGCAATAATTGCATCCAGCCCTCATTTACTCTGAAATTACAGGACATAAAAGAAAATCACATGAATCAAGGAAAAGCTTAAACCGCATGTTCCCAGCTCTTTGACAAGAAAACTCCTGCTCCCACCCCCCACCAGGAACGTGCCACAATCTCGGCAGGAGCATCGGTCTGTGCCTACACGAGGTGGCCCGTCCCTGCCCCGGGACTGTCCCCAGCACACGCCGCCAGCCGTTCTCCACGGCGAAACGCAACTTCAGGCCCCAGCAGGAGAACGACGAGCAGAGGCCACCGACGCGATTAGAGGAGTCTTCCTCCGCCTTGTTGCTTCGTTTGCTGACAGCCTGTTAACACACGAGCTTGTTGGAGGCATAGCTGTTTGACAGGAGGAGACTAATCACCATTCCGGACTGCGTGCGCAGGAACTCTGCGTGGCACCAAAACCATCCGAGGTGCGCTCTCGTTACGCATTTCTCATGCGGCCACCGTCTCTGTGACACACGGTGTCACTTCCAAGAGATGCTGGGATAAAAGTCAGATGCTATCAACTCAGAAAAAAAAGCTCTAAATTACTATTTCACCGCCTGCCCATACATCAGCTGTTCTCTCCTGCCCAGCCTCCTCCACCCATGCGTGTGGCCAAATGCACGCAGATGATCCAAAAATACGACTTCTGTGACTACAAGGAGACTCAGGGAAATGGTTTAATCACAGCGTGCATCAGCTGTGACCTGTGTATGCTAGATATAAAAGAAGCCATAAACTTAAGGATGAAAGGTTTGAACTTTTAAACCCATAATTTAAATATAAATTGGAGCTAATCATGCAAGTGAGCAGTAAGCGGGTAAATAATTCCCTCTGGCTGCAGCGGGAGATGCAAAATAGATCAGGCCCCAAAAGAAAACTGGATTTGGCTCTGGATTTTGAAGAGGGTATAAATCCTAAAGACCCTGGAAGTCCCCTAGTCATACCCACTCATGTCTCCCTAAGAATCTCAAACCCAACCACCTTTAAACTGAGCAAGATTCCCCCCGGGGAGCACCACTGGCCAAAGCAGCATCGTCCGGAGCAGGGCCAGGGGCAAGTGCTGTCAGTTAGCATACACTTTAGGCTCCTGCAGGCCTGCACAGCAAATACCCCCCTGAACCCCGTGAGAGGGGCTCGTTTTGGGGCCTTTCCTTCAGCCAGCGCCAAGAAAAGGCACATTTCTGCAAGGAGCCGCAAGCCCTGCTCTTCAGAAAGTGCAGCAAGGAAAACCCGAGGGCTGATGATGGTCCGTGTCTGACCACACTCAGGAGGTGTGCGAATACAGCATCCTCCGCATCTTCCCCCTCCTCTGACCTAATCTTTACAGCCATCGTCCTTCTTTTGGGCTCTGCTGCCCTCCGACCGCCCGACACATCAGGGAAAACCTCCTGCTGGAGCAAGCCACAGCCGAGAGCCTTCCAGTCTCAAAGCTTTTGCTTCAGGGCTGGTAACTTCCGTGCTGTTCAGTTTAACCGGCAACCCATAACCCACCTAATCATGTGGAGAGAGAAAGAAAAAAGCAGCCGAGACCCAAATCCCAGCCCTGCCACCTCCCATGTCCTCAGCAGACAAATGGGCACGAGGCACAACTCGGTTTCTTTTCCCAGTGTTATCACTTAAAATAAACGCATTTCTGTCTACTGAAACTGCCAGAGAGCAGCCAGAGCCCCACTGCATTTTGGATATGGTTTTAATTCACTTGGAGAAACAAAAAACATTATGAAAGAAGTTGAGCAGAATATTTCTTAAGTGGAGGAGGAGGAGGGAGGGTACAGCAGAGCCCCCTCCTGCATCACTCCCCAGTGAACACAGACGGGGCATCAGGAAGGAGGAGGAAGAAGGTAAAAAGAATCTACAATTTCATTTACACTTTAAAAACTTGCTGGAAATTAAAGCTAAATGAGGCCTTTAATCTGCAATTTCTAGAAAGCCAGGGAAGCTGCTCTTAACTAGGGACAACAAACCCAGAGCTACATAAACCACACTGAAGCAGGAGTCTCAGAAGGAGTCCCTGCAATTAATTTAATTCCAAACCATTCGTACATTTTATAAAATCAGTTGTGACCTCTTCCTGCCTCCCTAGTCCTGTGGCTTTCTTAAAAAAAAAAAAAATAATGTTCTAGTGGGTAAAAGGTATCAGGATTAAGAGCCAGTGAGTTTCAAGGTGACCCTCTGTGAAGCCCGGTGCTCCCAAGTGCTGCAGACCCCAGCTCCGTGGGTCAGAGCCGCTCTGGTCCCAGTGCAGAAGGCACTGATGGTCAAACATCAGCCCCTGGTCTTCAAAGTCAAGCAGATGCTTTGCAATTGAACCTGTTACGGCAGTTATTGCAACGGAGATAACAGCTCCTCTCCCCTTCTATTTCTGCTGTTGGCTGTGCATGGTGTCCTCTACCTCCACACACGTCCGTGTTCCTCTGCAGCGTGTCCCTCATCTCCTGCCGAAGGGACCCAGACCCTCTGCGCTCATCTAGAGAGCAATCTGCATTGAATTCCCGGGGCAGGTGAGCGCCGGTGACCTGCCAAGCCCCATCAGGCTTGATTTTGCTCGATTTTTGGTGGCTGAGAGCAGCGAACAAGCGGGTGAGTCAGAGTTAACGCACCGCGGAGGGGCCGAGCCGGAGCTCTTCCACGCCAGCAGAGACGCCCCTTCCTCCCAGGCACCGCCTGGGCACTCAGCCCTCATCCTCGCTTGCCTTGAATTCATTCAATCCCCAAATTAATCTCTCCCCTCCCTTCGCCTGTAAATACCTGTTCCAGAAAGAAGAGCAGTCCGAAGAACACCTTGTAGCGCTCGCAACGTGCCGTGAATACAAATGACGGAGACACATTGCTCATCACTGTAAATTACTTTCCTGTATTGGCCAGTCAGCACTTAACATTAAATGACTACATTATAGGGATAATGTTATTATTATTCATAAAGTATGAAAAAAAAATCTGCCAGGGATCCATATTTTGGTGCCTCTGGAACCTGATGGGTTATTTATCCTGAGATTAATGAACAGAGCCTTTCTACCGAAAGGAAAAAATAGAGAATGAAAAAACGCCCTGAGACCTGAGTGTATTAATAACATGATTCAGTGTCTTTTCAATCAAGAGCTCCATCAATTTGGAATAAATTTCCAATTCATTTACAAACTCTGAGCTTTTGGCTTTGAAATCAGCTGGAGAGAAGCACTTGCCCAGGTCTCCTTGTGTTTGGTATCCTGCCTCGCTTTGGCTTTTGTTCCTTCCCCAATTGATTTTTAACCACTTTTATAAAACAGCAGCAGTGAGCAGCACAGCTCAGAGAATCCGGCCGGGGGTTTATTAGATTGGATTATAGGGTCTTACTTGATTCCTTCAAATGGAAAAATAAGGGGTTTGGGGTTTTCAAATATGAAAATATGCTTACTGGATTATAATTAGCATTTTGTGTTTCTGCTTAATGTAAATGACTCCTGCATGTGCCAGTTCCAGCTTTAACGGAGGTTTGAAGCTATTGACATTTCTCATTCTGCTGAATTTCCTCAACAAAGCAACAACGAATTTTGTCGCTGGTACCGGACCCACGGATCTCACACCAACTGGGGCATTTCTGATCATCTGCTTGGCCGTGTGATGCAGCCCAAGGGAGACTCACCCCCGTGATTATCATAGAATCATCTAGGTTGGAAAAGACGCGTGGGATTCTTCCAGTGAGCCTGTGAGTGACAGTCCCGGGGGATGGCTGGATGTGGAGACCCATTCCCCAAAGCTCTAAACCTCTGTCTTGATGTTGGCACCAACCTGAAGAACCTGAACCCCTTTATACTCCCACCCCGCTGCACCCTGCACAGCGGAGCAGAGTTGGGCACGCAACAAAGCCATACTCATCCTCTAGCCCCGAAAAACCCTCCTGGGAGATGCGACCTGCAGATGTTTGGAAAGGGGAGAACTGAGGCTCCTTGACACACACACACAGCGTTTGGAGGAGACGCTGAACAGCAGCAGTACTTTTCACTGCACCAGATGGGCCCTGGCAACTAAGGTGGAAGGGACGGGCTGGCTGGTGGCCGTCCCTGCTGCAGTAACTCTGGGGACACCCTCAGCGGGCTCGGTGTGATGCAGGAGAGGATGCAGGGCTGGAGAAGTACCTTCACACTCCGGCTGGGTGCCGCTCCAGGAGCCGTTGGCTTGGCAGGTCCTCTCGGAGGAACCCCGGAGCAGGTAACCGGGCTCGCAGCTGAACCGCACCACGCTGCCCACGTCGAAGTCATCTCCCAGCCCGATGCCGTGAGAGGGGATCCCCGGGTCACCACACACCCCCTGGCTGCCTCCTGTCAAGAAGAGAGCACAGTATCAGCAGAGTGAGCAAGTCAGAGAATGGTTCAGGGCGGAAGGGACGTTAGAGATCATCCAGTGCCACCCCCTGCCCTGGGCAGGGACACCTCCCACCAGACCAGGTTGCTCGAAGCCCCCTCCAACCTGGCCTTGAACCCCTCCAGGGATGGGGCAGCCACAGCTTCTCTGGGCAACCTGGGCCAGGCTCTCACCACCCTCACGGCAAAGAAGTTCTTCTGAATATCTATTTTAAATGTCCCCTCTTTCAGTTTAAAACTGTCACACCTCATCCTATCGCTACACTCCTTGATAAAGAGTGCCTCCCCGTCTCTCCTGTGGGCTCCCAAAGTCACAGGGTTTGGCCCTTCTTCCTTCTCAACCGCATTCCTTCAGAGGGCCAGGACGCAGATTGGCAGCGTGTGGCTGACTCGATTTAACGCCGACTGGCTCTCAGCAGAGAGGGAAAATTCCAGATGAAACGTCGCCCCTGACTCCGGGAACCCACTGGTTTGAAGCCGGTTGCAAAATATGGCCGTAATTCCTGAATCTCGAGACGGAGCCCTCACCAGCTGCAGCTGCTTTCCCGCAGCAGCTGCTCCAGCAGACAGCTCACTGCCAGCATCAGTCACGGCCACGGTTCCCCTCCAAGTAGAAATGATGACATGCTCCGAGCCACCTCAGCACGCCCGACTGTATTTGCGGAACAAGAAGCTGTTGGGTTCGGAGCAAAGCGGCGGGAGGGATCCAGCTGAGAAACAGCCGCTCGTACAAGTTGCAAACACTCGGAGCCGCCGGCTGTAAGTTGCGGGGGGACGGGAGGAAGGGGAGCAGCTGGAGCTGACGCCTCGCAGGGCTTCTCTGGAGCAGGCTGGAGAAATGCCCACCTCCTTCCTCACACCATGCGAGCCGCCTTCTTGGCTTTCTCCGCTAACGATCTGCATAAACACATCCCCCCCAGGCCAGGAAAGACCATCCCACTCCTGCAGGTAGAAACGAAGTTCCCGGGCCTTCTGCGCTTTGCTGCAGGTACAGCCTTTGCACTCTTACGTGTAATATAAAACATAATGAGCATATTCATCATCTGGGGAACGTACTTGCTTGTAAAGAGAAGGGGGAGAACGCTCCAGGTTCAGCGTTTTCTTCCGTGTAATGACTTATATCAAAGTCTTTTGTTTCATCTTGCCAGAAGTGCTGTCGCACCGTAGGGATCCTCTGCACACTGTGGAGACCCTTTGGCAGGAGATGATCTGAGCTGTGTTCTGTCCCTGGGGAAGGGGCCTTGGAGAACCTCCCCTGGGCAAGAGCCAGAGAAGACATGGACCTCTGCTGGTTCCTGCCCCAGGCTCCAGCGAGGACATGTACAGGGGAGGCACCGGGAGAACAAGGCTCTGGGCTAGATTTTTGTGCTCTTGCTACTCTTAAAGCAGAGGAATGTGATTAAAGGCTTCATTCCTCAATGCTTTTGTAACTATACCACCTGATTTTGGTGTAAAAAAGGAGTTTTTCCCCAAGCCCTCGGGTGGAAATCACTGTTCGGAGGTACTGGGCGTTCTGCTGGCCCCAAACCAAGGAGGGTCTGTCAAACCCCATCAGCCTCGGTCTGCAGCTGCCTCCGTGAAATCATTCCGAAAAACCACAGACACCAGATGTCAGCAGGAACCAGTCAGAGCGACGCTGAACGCTTCCAGAAATCCACCCGCAAAGATGACAGGAGAGACAGTGAAAACCACATGGGGAAAAGGCACGAATTAGAGCAGAAAACCCTTCCGAGCAGCTACAGATCAAGAACTCTGCAGATACGGCTTCTGAATACCAGGATGACTCTGTCTGATTTCAGTTTCCCTTCCAAAGCAGAGGTTAAACTTGGTCAAGTGGACCTGCTAAATCTAAGTGGCATAATTAAAAATTAACACTTGTTCCAAATGCTTTGCTCCAACTAAGTTCTTATTTTGTCTGTCTCCGTGCTCTCCAAGGGACAAGTGAGGGGATGGCGTGGGGAGGGCTTTGCCCAGCATCCCACCAGTTATCCATCGCCCTTCCTTCCACTGGAGGCCATCAGCTGAGATCCCAGCACCCCGATTTCAGAAAGGCTTGGCAAGCACATCTCAGCGCATCCCCCTTGATTTTGACCCAAGTCCCCATCGGGGACTTTTTTTGCTTATCAGGATGTTTTCCGTGCAAGACCTTTCCCACTCTGGCACGGGAGCGGGGATGGACTTCTGCTGCCAAACTGCTCTCAGTGGCGATGCAGATGATGTGGAAACTCATTGTACCAGCTTCCACTTGCCTTGTGCAGACCTGGGACTGCTGTGATGCCATAACAGCAGATGTTAGACCCTGGAAAAGGGCCACCTGGGCTTCTTTTACTGGAATGCATGAGAAAGAGGGTCAGATAGGATGCGAGGACCTGATTTTGCCTAAGACACGTTCATCCTGTACAGACTCTGCATGGAGAACACTGTAAAGCAGCAGGCTGCAGCACACCTCCTACCACAAACATTTGCTGCAGTGATTTATTTCTCGTCTTACGAGCCGAGAGCTTTACTCTCTGCCAGCGCTTATCATCCGAGTTGCAGGAGACCAGGGAGCTGAGAGGCAGTGGTTTTCAGAGTCTCCCACAATCTCCCTCTGCGGCACGTGTATTTCTCCAGCTCAGCGACGCACATCGGCTGCCCCCTCGCAGGGTGGGAAGGGGCAGTGGAGGACGGGAGTGCCCCATCCCTTCTCCCCGAAGCCCCCCTCACCTGAGCAGTGGGGCAGGGACCCGCTCCAGCGCCCGTCCAGCTGGCACATGCGAGTGGAGTTGCCCATCAGAGTCCGCTTGCCGAGGCAGCTGTACCGGACCACGGAGCCCACCGTGTACTTGTCACCTGAGATCTGCGCGTGGGGCGGGGACCCGGGGTGGCCACAAGAGACCACTGTAAAAGAGAGAAGCGACAGCTTCAGCCACGAGGGAACTGCCCGCGATGCTCATTCGAAGGCAGATGCAGCAGGTACACGGCAATTTTGTGTCTTTGAGGTCACTGCACGGGACCTCGGCAGCTTAAACCCACTCCTCTGCCCCAGGGGCCACCAAATGCCCGGTGGTTCATGCCACGGTGCAGGTGTGGCACAGCAGACCTTCCATCCCTCTCCTACCAAGGAAGGTGAGCTGGTGCTGTAAGAACTGCTAAGGGTTTGTGCGTAAATACCTAGTCCTGACACAGACAGGTATTTTGCAGGTTCCTCGGAAAACTCATCCCTTCTTAAACATGAATTATTTCCAGGCACACCCTCACCCCCCCGCCCCGACCCGTGGTCCGGCGACACCGAGCTGCAATCGACGCCGTGTCACACCTGAGCAAATCACCCCGGCAGATTCTGAGCAGCGCTCGCTCGACCATCGCCGGTAAAAAACCACCTCTAACAATAATTAGTAGGTTTACTTTAGCTCAGCGATCAGAGCGGGGACGGGGAGGCTGCTGACAAATACACTGACAGATCCAGGGGCTATTAGACAGGTCTGGATGAGGATGCTCAGCGTAAAGACCACGC
Organism: Numenius arquata; assembly: GCF_964106895.1. Classification (NCBI taxonomy): domain Eukaryota; kingdom Metazoa; phylum Chordata; class Aves; order Charadriiformes; family Scolopacidae; genus Numenius; species Numenius arquata. The sequence continues at coordinate 6,400,382 of NC_133596.1, forward strand.
ACCACTCGCTTTCTGAAGGAAAGCATCCGTAACTGATATCTTCTCTCCCTCTGCTCGAGTCTAAAAATACCAATACTGGCATTAGGTAGAAAACATGATGTATGTTTCAATAAAAAGGAGAGCACGCATATGTTTGGGCACGTGGGCGTTGAAATATACTGGTGCAGAGCTGTGACTAAAACCAAGGACGCTTTGCAAGGAAATGGGTTTGATAGCTAATACTTAAACTCACACTGTAACTAACAATTTAATAACAGATACTCCGGCAGACTCAGCTAAGCTTAAAACCTGTGGCGCTATTGAGGTTTTTAAAGGATTTATGTACACCGTGTGAAGACTGTTTCTTCTGATGCGTTCGGCTCTGCTCCTGTGTACTTTACTTATTGGACTCGCTCTCCCAGCCCTGGAGGGGGATCAGCTCTGTTTCACCCTCTCCTCAGAAACAGGCAGGAGACAACATTCGCAACCCAAGCTTGTCTGGCATCAGCCCTCTTAACTGATGGTTTAGGAAGCACCTAGTGATTCTAGGTACCCAGCTATAACACTTTAAAGGGGTATGGGTTTCAGCACCGAGCACATCTTAAGTTCAACACACAGAAAACACATGCAAAAATCTCTTACTTTTTTTTTTCCTTTGAACTATTAAGCCCATGAATCCAGAGAACCAGCTGTAAAACTGACCCAAGTTTCCAAAGTTTTGAGAATGCCCACAAATCCTCCAAGCCAATGGACGCTCAACACTTTAAGGAAGGAGATCCCTTTCACTTCGCGGGAAAGCTGTGGGCTGAGGGAGCCCGAGCTATTAAGCTCCCAGATTTTAAAAGGTGCCCGCTCCCCCGGAGCCCCTGCGGCTGCAGTAACACGCCGTTATCACTTGTCAATTCCCCATGGCCCGGGCAGGGGGCTGCAAACGTGAGAAAGTGGCATGCTGCTAAGAAAAGGAACGGAAAATGTGCCAAAAACTACTTTTCTTGAGTAGGTGTCAAAGGATAAATACAAGAAAAAGAAGAAACAATCATGGCTTTGGAACAGCTCAGCCGATTTGAACTTAAGGAGCTCTGTTTCTGACTGCTTTAGCGATTCGTTAGGGCAGGTACCAGGAGACGGCAGCGGCTTTAGTCTCCAAAAGCACACACACTACCTGTGCTGGGGGTTGGTCTGCTCCTGCCTCTGCCACCAGCCCGCTGGGCAGCCCTACATCAGCTCCAAACCCACGCTGGACCTTGCTTTCCCCCACTGTAAGACAGGGACAGCACCGCTGACATCTTTCATACAATGCATGGAGATCTCCTGGACTGGGTATCGCTACGCCAGCACAAGACCACCAGGAGCATCTTGGGTCTGTCTCTGCTCCTGGAAACACTCCTGAAGCCAAAGCATCACCCAGAACCTCCCAATTCTCCCTGCAAACCACAATGGCAGAAAGGGCCAGGGTACTGTAAGAAAGGGGGAAAAACGTAGACTAAGGGCCAGGAAGCAAATCCTCTTTAGCACCTGCATCGCAGCAGAATAAAAGCTGCGTTTATTTCCCCATCGCGCTGTCATTTCCCTCCCCCGAAGCCGCGGGGATGGGTGGGGGTAGGAAATCTCAGCCACGTCTGAGCGGGGGTAAATCCGCTCTGTCCTCCCTCAGGCTAATTGCACACTCCTTCCTCTCCCGATCTGGGTTGCAGAAGTTCTGCTGCCCTTCTCCACCTGCAATACATTTTTCTGGAGCTGCATGGAACCAGTAAAACCCAGCGGGAGCTGCCTTCCCCTGCAGAGGGAAACCATCTCTGTCTAAGAGGATTTCTTTCCTCAGACCAGGTATTTCCCTTCTGTGGGCAGGATCCAGAGGCCAGTGAAGCCGATGGAACGATTCCCATGGATACAAAGGGCTTTGGATCCAGTCTTTTTACATTCAGTGACCATTCAGCTGAGCAACAGAGAGCTACGTGGGATGAAGACCTGTGGTGGATGGGTTATTATTCTGAAGAACTTACAAAGACACTGTGGGAGGGCACGGTCCCAAGTGCCATCCCCCTGACAGGTAAGGACATGGGTACCCAGTAAATAATATCCATGGCTGCACTGATATGAGACAGTTGTTCCAAAGCTGAATCTGTGAGGACCACTCGGCTGCACTTGACGGATGCTGTTTTCCAGGTGCCCGGGGTCAGTACAGTTTACAACTGCAAACAAACAACAACAAAAAAACAAACAAAACAAAGGGTGTAACAAAGAACAAAGGATTCTCCAAAAACGAGCAGAAAAAGGGGGGGGAAATTGCAAATCACACATTCCACGATTTAAGTTTTTTTTATTTTTTTTAAAGGTTCTTTGGGGCAGAAATGGAAAAAAATCCTTATTAAAAGGAAAAAAAGAGAGAGTAGAGGCAATCCTGCAGGCTCATGTGCTGCCACGCGAGGCTCGGCCGCAGAACCTCTCTCGCTGGCCCCAAACCAGCCCTTACGTTGGCCAGTGGAGAATAACCCATTTCTTGACCAACACAGCAACGGTATCGACAGAGATGCCGGACCAAGGGAGTACAGAGGAAGGGGGTGCAGGGAGGGGAGGGAATTTGATAAGTGAACTTGAGCGCTAATGCCCATGAAACAGGGCAGCCTGGAAGGAGAAAGGGCTCTGCGCAAAGGCTGTAGCGTTTGCTGGGAGTAAACTGGTCCAGGGGTACCAGCATGACCTCTGCTAAGGGTCTGGCCTGATATTTTCTTGTGTCCTCTCCACTCACAACACATATTTCAATGTCCTGGAGGATGCAGGGCTCAGCAGGGACCGCTAACAGTTTGAGTTAACCTTGAAGCCCAAGGGAAAACCAGGTTTGTTGCGTGAGCTTTACCCAGCCCTTGGTGTTCAACCGTCACTTGTACCTCCCTGAGGGACCGCGAGATTTGGGTTCACGTGACTTTATGAGAGTGCCAAGCTGGATTTTAGGAATGCAGAGTAACCAAGGAGGGAGGCACAGACAGATCTGCTGTGCCTGGAGCTGGGTAAGGCAGGGGACTCACCGCGGCAGGAGGGCAGGGTGCTGCTCCACTGGCCGTTGGCCAAGCACTGGGACTGGGATGCTCCTTCCAGGCGGTACCCGGTGTTGCAGACAAACTTGGCCACGTCGTTCAGATTGAACTGGCTCCCTTGGGTCAAGCCATTGGCAGGGTTGCCAGGGTGGCCGCAAGTGATGGCTACAATTAGAAATTGGAGATGTTACTTTTTTGCTTGGAAAAACAGGGGATTATCCATTGGAAAAAGTTCCCAATGAAGGAGACTATAAAAAAAAGCCCCAAATCAACCCTGAAACCAACACTGACATCAAAGATTTGTGGCCAGCTCTGTTGAAATACTGAATCGAATTGAAAGCGTGGTACCTTTGCTCATTTTACCGGCATAAGAAATTCTCTGAACCGTTCTCTAAGCAGCCGAGTGCCAGCATCCTACTGACTTATACCATAAATCCCTAGAGCTCCTCTTCAAAAATCCCAGCTACTGCTATTAATCTATTGCCTTACATCACCCTGGGCATCATGCACACAGTCGTGAAACCTGATGTTTTCCTCCCTCTCCCAAGTCAGGTGTATGCTCACTACAGTATGAAGTTACACCTGGAGGGATAGTTAAAAGAGAGGGAAAAACATGAGAAAAATCAGGTTTCTAGCATATGGCCTAGAAAGCTTAAATCTTCCTGCTTTAAGTTTGGAAAAAACTTCAGGGGAAAACCTTTATTTCTAAATCCCTGAAATAAGGATTTTTGTGTAGTTCTTGTTCCTGTGGCTGATTTTAGGTTGGGCCAAAGGGTCCCGGTCTGAGGCAACGGCAGGAGGAGCAATGGGCGCACACAATCCTGAAACTCAAAGTGCTTTTGCCCGGGTCACGCTGGTGGCCCCTCAGCAGAGGCGGGTGACACAGGGAGGACACAGCCCCTGCTGCCAGGGACGCCTGGAGACCTTCGCTTTGAGCACAGCGGCGAGTTCCCCTGCGCAAAAGAAGCGTCAGAACACGCCATACAGCGATTTTGGGCTGCTTAAGGAACGCGGCATCATCCGACAGCCGAGGACAAAGCAATATTGATTATTGTCACGCTGAAACAGGGTAATGGTCCATCAGCAAAAGTCCAGCAGTTTAGCTGTACGGCTGCCAAAGCCAGAAGCTGGAGGGGAAGATGAAATTCCCACAAAAGATCCATAACACGTTTGACTGCCAGGGCTGGACTATACCGCAGGGATGGGAATTTATTCCTTATGCAAGCTGGTGACAGGTACAGGTCTAAAAAATGCGAAGCAAGATAGCCTTTCAGTGCTGCAGGAAGCAGATGTCAGGTTCTCTGAGGTACTTCTGAATACGATTATACATGTTTTTGAAACAGGTGATGGATTCTGTCCCAGAAAAAAAAAAAAAAGGCTCCCCGCAGTTGGCATGGATCAAAAAGACCCGTTCACACAGAGGAAGCAACTGGTGCAGGTTTAAAGAGAAAAATACCAGGACAATAGAAAATTATAATGTGCTAACACACACAGTGTCCTGAGCTGCTTCAGAAGCAATAAAGCCTCAAGGCATCTAATTTCAGAGCCCACCAGTGCTCTGCTTTAACGACATTAAATTTATGATAACCATAAGACCTAACGTAGTGTAATAACTTCCAAGGCCGACTTCTGCACGCGAGACACCTCCACACATCTCTGCACAAAAGCCTGGTGGGCTTCCAGGATGCCAGCATGAAGCAGAGCCAAACAAGGGCGCTGCACAGGAACCAGTGCTGCACTGGTCAGAAGGCAGATACGGACGAGCAACGTTCAGCTGCTTTGTTCTAACGGGTTTGGTCCCTCCCGAAAGAAACGACACGAGTCACAAAAATGGATGTTTAGAAAATCCTGCATTTCCATAAATCTGCCTGAGAGCAGGAGGACATCTACCAATACGATTTCCCCATCCAAGGTTAGTACGTATACGCTTGGCAGGTAAAAGTGAATTAAAACTTTCTCCTCAGATGGAGAGGAGGGTAATTCAAACCTACCTACGGACCCACAGACAGCCGTTCCAATAATTCTTTTCCTAAAAAACTCATGCAGAATCCCAGACATCCTCCAAGTTTTGGAGTCTCCACTAACCTTGACCACTTAAGCCTGTTTCTTATTTTCAGGCTGGAATCCGCATATTCATTGATTTATAGGTCATTCCTTACATCCTATCTTGCTGCTGTTATTGTGCCTCCGCACAGAAAGCTCTGAACTGGACAGGAGAGATTGGAAGCAAACAACTGGAGAATCACAATATGAAATACATTGTCCATTGATAAGAAGATGCTTAAACTTATTAACATCTTAGAGCTCTAGAGACTTACTTAATTAGCTTATTTACTGGAAAGATAAATGAGCAGGTTGTACAAGGTGACTTGTGAATGTGGATCAGAGGAGAAGGACTGAAATTCATAGAATCACAAAATGGTTTGGGTTGGAAAGGGCCTTAAAGATCATCTTGTTCCAACCCCCTGCCATGGGCAGGGACACCTCCCACCAGACCAGGTTGCTCAAAATTCAGCACATGAAAAACACTGCAGAAAAGTGGGATTTACAAGGCAGAGGGAAGCAGAAAAACAGCCAAAATCACAGCGTTGCCGCTCCTGCCACTCCTCAGCTCTCTCCTGCGTGAACCCCGGGGATGCTCGTGCAGCACACGCACTGTGTGGGTGCAACACCACTGCACGCAGCCCGGGTGTGCGAACTGAACAACGGTCTTTACACGTGCCCTTGTCCTCTGGCTGTCACCAGGGCTAAAGGAATCCCACCACATACTTACGCACACAGACAGGCGTCTTCCCAGACCAGCGGTGGTCCTGCTGGCAGATCCGCACCGACATCCCGATGAGGCGGAACCCGGGGTTGCACTGATAGACCACGCTGCCGCGGTAGTTGTAGTTCTCCCCGTTGATCTGCCCATTGACGATGGGGCTGGGAACGCCGCAGTGCCCCGCTGCAGTGGGGGGAGAGAAGGAGAATCACCCAGAGCCCGTGCCTGCTCCTCCTGAAGTCACCGCACACCCCCCCGGCTCCCCCGTGGATCTGAATTCGGGACTCAGCAGCCATAAATAAAATCAGGGCAGCAGTAAAAACAACAGATCATTTTTAAAGCTCTCCAATCTCAAAACACCTCACATCTACTGAACAGTCAGGAATCAAAGCCCGCTTCCTTTTTATATCTACTTAAACCCCTACCGCTTCAGTCGCACCGAGTCCTCGCTCGGGTTCCTTCTTGAATCAGCATCTAAAATTCCTTTTCCCTCCTGAAACGCCATCAGGACATCATAGAATCATAGAATCATAGAATGGTTAGAGTTGGAAGGGACCTTAAAGATCATCCACCCCCTGCCCTGGGCAGGGACACCTCCCACCAGACCAGGTTGCTCCAAGCCCCCTCCAACCTGGCCTTGAAGTCCTCCAGGAATGGGGCAGCCCCAGCTTCTCTGGGCAACCTGGGCCAGGCTCTCACCACCCTCACAGCAAAGAAGTTCTTCCTGAGATCTCATCTCAATCTCCCCTCTTTCAGTTTAAAACTGTTACCCCTCATCCTATCACTCCACTCCCTGATCAAGAGTCCCTCCCCATCTCTCCTGGAGCCCCTTTATGGACTGGAAGACCATTACAAGGTCTCCCCGGAGCCTTCTCTCCTCCAGGCTGAACAACCCAACTCTCTCAGCCTGTCTTCATCATAGGACATGACGGACTCTCCACACCTACCCAGACACCTCACTTCTGCTCCGCTCCAGAGCCCGTTGGCCATGCACTCCCGCACGCGGGACCCCACCAGGGTGTAGCCGGTGTTGCAGGAGAAGATGGCAGTGGCCCCGTAGCTGGTCAACGTCCCGATCTTGTTCCCGTTGGGGGGAGTCGGCAGGTCCCCGCAGGAGATAACTAAAAGAGACCCCAAAGGACAGTGAGCGAGAACAGGCAGGGAGATGCGGTTTTTTTTAAAGCAATGTGCTCAGTGACGTTTACCACCACAAAGCTATTATTGAAGTCAGAAATGAGGAGGAAAGATTATTAACTGGCTAATAACGACGATTCAGAGTTGTGTTACATGAGGTGACAAATATAAGTGCTATTAATATTTATGCTTCAGGACGCGGGGGACATACTAAAGACAAGACTGACTAGGAAGGATCTATAGAAGTTTTTCACACTTGCTGTGTTTTCCTGCTTTTAACACAAGACTATTTCCATTATTAACCCTTTGCTAGACACAGCCGGGAAGCCCGACTTCCAGGAAAGCCATAAAACGGCACCAGATTTCCAATTAGAAAGTGACACGCAGCTTCTCCTGACACCGGGACTTCCAGGACAGAGCTGATGTGGGGCCAGCCCCACAGAGGACACCCGGCCGAGAGCTGGTTTGCAGCAGGGCAGCGCTGGAGCCCGGCCAGGAGCCCCCGGGAAGGCAGCCCCCAGCCACAAACCTCAGCTCTTTTATTTTCTCTACCTTAAAGATCCACAGAGCCTCCGGAGCTTTCGCACTCAGCAAGAAATCAAGAGCCTCACGCTGGGTGCTTCTGACCTTAGTGCATTGCCAAGATCCTGTCACTTGAATTTAGGTGGCAATAACGCTGAAGAAATAAAACGAGGTCAGGCTCGCGCTCCCGGATCTGGCTGAAGAACTAGCGGGGGTAAAACTACATCTGTCACCAAAGTCAGCAGTTGCATCTCGAGAAACAAAGGGAGGCAGGAGGGAAGTGAAAGCTGCCATTCTGTAGGAGAATTTTTTTTTTTGCCTCTGTCTGCACTTAGAGAGAAAAAAAAACCCCTCCACCTTTGACAAAAGGAAAGATCCAAAGCACAGCAATCATGTCAGGATGACGGAGCGAGCCGCTTGTTTGCCAAGAGTGTTTTTTGATTTACAGGTGACACTGTCACCCTCGTAAACTTGGCGTTTGCATAAAATTGGAAGAGGTTAGGTTTTAAATCAGAATTTTTTCTTTTCTTTCTTAAAAGCAAACTTCAGAGCATCTGGCACCAGTGACAGCCAAGCTGCTGGGGCCGGACAGAAACAGATGAGCTCATGTGCTGGAGTTCTTGCAGAATGGTTTAGATTAAACCCAGAATGGGAGCAGCAGGTGACCTCTCCCTGCATCCAAACTCTCTTGGATCAGACCCGTTTGCCCCGGTACCGCTCCTGACCTTCGCTGCTCTTACTTCTACAGGTGGGCATGGGTTCGCCGATGCTCCACGTCCCATTTGCTTGGCACCTGATGACCCGCTGGCCCGTGTAGTAGTAGCCGGGGTCACAGATGAGCATCAGCTGGGCGTTGTAGTGGTACTGGATCTCGTAGGTCAGCCGCCAGCGGCCGTGCTCAACCGCGATGCTGTTGATATCGGGACAGGCGACAGCTAAAAACCAGGTGTGGTGAGTCAGGGGAAAGAAATGAGACAGAAAGACGTTAATAGGTGTTTAACTCCTATTAACTTCAGGGCATTTCAGAAAACATGCTGGTTTTTTATGAGGGACCAGTATTAGCGTCTCTATTTTATAGGTGGGAAGTGAGACACCATGAGAGGGGGCACCGGACCCAAGTTACGCAGGATTAGAAAACCTGATGTCCTAAATACTGCACCTGGGAGGCAAAGTTGGGCATGCTGGGGCTGGCAGACATTACTGAAGGGACTTCCAAAGTCCCCCGTGGGCTGCAAACACTCACCCACGCACTGGGGGGGCTGGTTGCCGTTGCTCCACTGCCCAGCCTGCAGGCACTCAGTGCTGGGCTCCCCCCCGGGCTGCAGCTGGAAGCCCTGGTTGCAATGGTACATGGCTTTGGTTCCCACCGTGTACTCCTTGCCGAAGACAACGCCGTTCTTTGGGGCTCTGGGAACTCCACAGGAGAGAGCTGGGAAAAAACACAGCCGAGAAATAAGTCAGCTTCCAATTTCATCAGGGATTTGTGGTAAGTGAGCTGAAAGCCCAGATCCCCAGCTCCCTTATTTACAAAACGCTCCAGCACCCTGTTGAACCCCAGAAGCTCCAATAAATGCCCACTTTCACAGAGAATGGGATTTTCAACTCCTGCCTATCAGTGGCAACAGCAAAGCCAATGCTGAATACCAATTTCTACTGGAAGAGACTCTGGCTCGCACTTCCTACAATATCTGTAACACAAAACGCATCAACACACTATTCAGAAGTTTTCACACAGAGATAAAGGATCAGATAGCAATAACGGTTTGTATTTACAACCCACAGCAGCAACAAGCCAAACCCCCTTTCCAGCAGCACTTCTGGATTACATAAGGCAGCAAATTGTGTAATTACGTTGTGGCAGAAGGAAGGCTAAATTTAGCATTACAGCTGAGAAGGTAAGGGGGGGTGTGTGTGGAATTCAGGGGAAAAATTGGTAAACAGGCACAATGCCAAACGGCTGCTCAAGATGGCAGCACTTTGGAGAAGATGCTCTGCGAAAGCATCCTCCGTTCTGCAGCCAAACAGGGCAGGAAGGGGACAGGCAGGTCACAGAAATACGAGCAAGAGCCAAACACAGACAGACCGGCATCACGTTCATTTGTGCTGCAGGAGTTTGCCCAGACCCTGTTTGAGCCCTGTCACCCTCTTTCCTGCTGTTGGGAAAACCAGCGCTGGGGTCTGTCACCCGGAGCTGTGTTTTTCTCCATCAGCTTTGGGAAGAGCTGGGAAACCAAATCCAGACTTGCCTCCAAACACACCCCATGGGTTCCCATCCCTCTCCGAGTCTTGGCTGTGGGGGAAACCACCTCGCTCGGGCTGGAGATGCATGATCTGTGCAGGCATGGGGTGAGCAGCCTGGGACCTGCAAAGCTGCCACTGCGAGGCCACCAGCCTCTTCAGAGCACGCAGAGACGAGCAGAGCCTGCTAGCAAGCGCTGATTTGGAGGCCAACACCTAGCCCAAACAATTGTCCGCATTTTAAAAATGCTCTAAAGGAAATCCATTCCTTCCTGGAGTAGCCCAAGCTGCTCCCAGTCAGCTAATGCACAAACTGGAGGCTCAGCCGGTGTCTCCTGAGCCACATGCTGATCCTTCAACACATGTTCACCTTCCTGTTATTCCCTCTGCACGCAAACAAGGGCTAGAAAATCAGCAACCTTAGAAAAGTTACCTTCTGGTGACGTGAACCCCACTGAGAACTAAAGAGGAAAGACTAAACTTACTGTGTACAGCATCAGCACAACCACTGGAACCTTCTACCACTCAAGGTCCAAGACGCTTTTATCCCACTCCTGCCACATGAGTCGGCCAGAGCCCCAGCCTGGCGCACAATCACACAGCACCCTGCAGATGCTGGTGTTGCTAATAGGTGTGAGTAATTCAGCAGGCTCGTATTAGCACGATCAGGCATATCCCTGGTTGAAATGATAATCACACGTATGTCACTTCATCGAGCTAAGGAGCTTGGCGAATCTCTCTACAAGGCTGGGTGTCTAGACAAGCAGCCACGCTGAATACCAATTTCCTTCTGAGGCAAAAGAAGACAGGACCCAGAAAGTCCTACCCTTTCCCTTCCACCTGGCAGTTCATTAATTATTTACTTTCTGATGTTGCATCCAACCAAAGGGGCTGGTGAGAAAGCCGACCCCCTTCCCTTCCCACTGCCCCCCTCCTCCTTTCTCTGTTCAATCCTCTTCTGCAGCCTGATGCTTTGCCAAAACTCATCACCTCTATTTGCCACCAGGAAACGGGGGCACAGGGACCGACAGGGAGGGACACCGGGAGCGAGGAGAGACCGGGGCCAGCCCTGCTCCAGGTCACCGAGGCCGAGCTGCCACTTGCCATCGTGTCCCTGCACAAGGGAAGGATGAATTCCCGCTGCCCAAGTCCTGCCGCCCAGCAAAGCTCCCTTCTCCTGCCTCTCACGTGCTCTGTTCGATCATTTAGAGTCTTTCCATCGCATAAGCCTTGCCCTGATATAAAAAAAGTTAGCATAACACTTCTGGGCCAGATGCAGGAAACTAAAGATCTCATTAAGGCACCAAAAATAATAATAAAAAAAAAAGTAATCCTCTTCACCTGCAGATGGTCAGGCTGTGACATGAAGAAGAATCAGACAGGGAGAGCCACCTGGGGCTGCCATCTCTGCTGCCCTGCACCCGCGGCAGGATCCCTTCTTCCCTGCAAATCCGGTGTCCTTGAGCACAATGTGGTATTAGTAAGGTTTTATTGTCTGCATGAAGCAGAGAAGGTTGATTTTTTGGGGTGGCAATAAACTTGCCATCTGCTCCGAAGAGCATTTCTGAGGCTCCAACTGTGGGCACTGCAGCCCACCAGAAGCAGAGGAGACGAAAGACAGTAGATGTTCCAGGGGAAAGCAAACCAGCGTCTGGCAAAGAGAGCCCTGGGGAGAGCGCGGTCCAGGGAAAGGGGAGGAGGAGCCAGTTATGGGGGTTCAGAGGTACAAAAACTCCGTCTGCGGGAAGATGATGTGCTAGGGAAAGGGACAGAGGCTATGAAAGCAAATCTGCAGCTGGGATTCCAAAAACAAAGCAGCTTAAAAATAGGCAGCGGAGACAGAAAAGGCGCATTAGATCATCGTGTGTTCTCCCCCATTGTGCCAACGCAAGACTGTTCCCCGCAGAATATTCTCTGCTGTTTCCATAAATGTCACCTAGGACAGAGCACGTAGTAAAGATTATTCAGAGGGGGTCGGGAAGGGGAAGAGGATTATGTGCTGGCAAGAAGGAGCTATGGGAAATGTCATTTGTTAACTAGACCATGTGTTTACGGGCCCCCCCCAATTCCCCTCCTCCTAGCACAGCTGATTGTGTGAGCCGTTGATGCAGTGTTACGGATCGAGCTCCCAAACCTCTGCCATGCGGTCCTGGCCACCAGAAAGGATGAGAAATTGAGTACAGCCCAAAACAAAAGGTTGCCAGTTGGCTTGGAGAGCCATGTAAAAGTGGGGAAAAAAAAAAAAGGATGTTGGATTTTCTGTAGCTGAAGCGGGCAAGAAGAGCAGAGCCAGCCCCGGCTATCGGCTGCTGGAGGCCAGGGGGGGGAGCTGCTCCCCCATGAATCGCTGCTGCTCACTCACCTCCCACATCCATCTCAAGGCACTTGATTGCCACGGGCCAGTATTAAGATTCCCGATGTCAATACGGGCAAACAGAGAGAAAGGGTGACTTTCCCAAAGGGGTTATTTCAGCCTCAGGATCTAACATCGCCAGCGAGCTCTCCTCCCCATGGGACAGAGACAGGCTCTTCCAGAGGGACATCCAGCACCACGATCCTGATCAAGCTGTTCTCTGTGTGGTCAGTGGGGACAGACACACCTCTCCAAAGGGGAAACTGGAGCAGGAACCTACCTGAAATGCTATGAATTGTCCCCCCAGTTCTTTCTCTGTTGGCGACTGCCATGGAGTGGCACCATGGGTTGTGACTTTCAAGCTCCTGATGTGTCACGCACGGGGTGGGAGCTTGCTGAGACCCCCAGGAGATGGGGTTAGTGCTTCCCACATGGCTCCCACAGGAATTCCTGCTCCCAGGGTCTTGGGGTGCTCAGTAACACCGCAGGAGCCCCCGTTTCCAGGTCAGGTAGTGACAAGTCATGGATGGTCTGGCTCTGACTCCTTCCCTGGTGGCCTGGGCACCAGCCCTCAGGGACTAGATTTTGAATCACTGCTGTCAGGGGACACCTCACCCAAGCAGATCCTCTCCCAGCCTCCCCACACATCCTCCAACTCCTCCCTACCTCCATCTTTAAAATCCACTCCCCACACACCATTACACCTCTTGGAAGTAAATACAGATTTTTGGAGCCGAACAGGGCAGGAAAGACTTAGCAGCTTTTGTACCTATTCTTGATTACACGATTCTCCTTCAAAAAGATGCAGTGCATCAGAGAAATTCCTTACGCCGGGCTAAGGATTCGGGAGGCACAGTTGCCATGACAGCCCCTCGCCTGCCGGTCTTGCTGCGCGCTTCAGCTGCTCGTTCCAGCACTCGGCGTTTGCCCCCATCCCTGTTATCGTGGAGGTTAAATCACTGTCGGAGCTTGGGCTCAGGATCCCAGCTCCCCCTTGCCAACGGCGCTGGGTGGCAGGGGTTTGCTTTACTGCTTTCCACTCCCCTTTAAATAAATACAGCCTTGAGAGGGCTCCAAATGGACACAAGCACCCACGGCACAAACCCACCCTTTCGGGGCAGGGCTGTTCGCACCCCTGTGCCATTTCCAAAGAGACGAAGTGATTCAGGAGCACAGAAGACATTTTTTTTTTTCCAAGGCTCTTTGGCACTTCCCACGCTAAATAATCCTGCTTTTCCTTACGGCTTGGACTGGACAACAATGCAGACACGGCACTGAGATTTTGCCTATGCTGTCTCTGTTCCCTGGCTAGTTTCCAGGGAAGTCAATGCAATATTAATCCCCAGTGCTCGGTCCCCTTGGAACACGGATGAATGTTCAAAGACACTGAAAGGCTTCATCAGAATAAAGATGGGCATTTTATCAGCACAAAGGAACAGGGCTGATTGGCGGATTGAGAGAAAGGTGCAATCAGAAAGCGAACAGGGTGAGGAAGATGAAACAGCGCAGAAGCGAAGCCCCCCGGGGCACAGTGCCCTGTCCTCCCCTCCCACGCCTGGAAGGAGCCATGTGCTAAGTATGGTATGTCATAAAGATTACGGTTAATTAGGAGGACACGTGGAAAGAACAACTAACATGCCTAAATCTTATATGAAGCCAACAGAAACCGGGAACCATCTGAATCCTAAAAAATTCCTCATCCCCCACTGACTCGCGCAGACCTAAGACAGCACTTCCAGAAACACCAAAGGAAATTCTAGTCACTAAAACCCAGCGGGACCCGTGCTCCTGCCAGCCTTTCCAGATTTTTCCAGGCTGTAGTTTCTCCCAGCCTTAACCAAGGCTTGGCTGTGCCTTTGCTGAGAGTTCAAACACCTCCAGCAGCAGCCTTTGCACAGATGCTTTTTTCTCCCCCATCCAAATGCTCCCTAACAGTTATTCCATTCCCTCCTTGCTCATTGATTCCCAAGGACCTGGATGTAAGAGTAACACGCTCGCTGCCTACCCGCAGCCCAAAGCCTGTTCTCAACAGGGAATTGGGGGAATTACAACGGGTTTTTATTTTTACGTTTTTCTCAGTCTTTCCTAGGACGCCCGGATCCTCTCAAGGCTACGTTTGCCCGCTCTCACCTTGGCACAGGGGGATCGCTTCGTTCCAGTGGAAGTAGCCCTGGGGGTGCTGGGCGCAGGTGGTGGTGCTGTGGCCAACGAGGCGGTAGCCCGTGTCGCAGCCGAAGCGGACCGTGCTGCCGGGGTGCAGACCCGTCTGGCTGAGGATCAGCCCGTGGGCTGGCGGCTGCGGGAGGCTGCAGTAAGGAGCTGGAGAGAAGGGCAGAAGACAATAAATCAGTCACTGGACGGGCAGCATCCAGACAAATTCCCTTCCCTTTCTCAGGAATTACAGCGCATTTACCATAACCTAAGGCTGTGCAAGAAACAGAGAACTTATGATGGATAAATACAAAGTCAAAGGGAAAAAGCGCAGGGCTACTATCCAAGTTTCACTCGGCTCTAGAAATAAAGACTAATTTCTGATAATTAAATATTATTTAATTCATTTACTGAGTAAAGTCATTATTTATTTATGTCACGCTGGCAAGTTCTCAGCCCAGTTTTATAACTTCCATTAATTAAGATTTGCTAAGTTCCAAAACACGGTAATTTGTTTTAAGGAATTCTCAGCAAACATCCAGCATCCGGCAGCATTTTCGTTCTGAACGAGCAACCCAGACTCCCTGGTCCTGCCCCTGCGAGGGCAGCGGCACAACGTCTGAGCAGGAGCACAAGGTGTTTTCAACACTTCACAGCAAATGCTGTAACACCGTCAGTCACACCCAGGTTGTGTCTCATGCTCCAAGCAGCTCCTAACACCAGCCCTTATGTTTTGTGATGTTAATCTTCAAACATCTCCAAACGGCCTCATTGCAAGGACACAATAATTTAGTAGCGCAGCAATATTTACTGTGAATTGCACGGGAGGGGTTTCATTCATCCAGAGCCACCATGTCTCTGGTTATATATTCTGGTAAATTAAGAGTGGTTGAGAAAGCAGCCAAAGCTTCCAGGTTTCTGCTGGAAACAATCCTGCCTTCCCCAGCCCCACCGGCTCAGAACCAGCCCAGCTTTGTGCCCATTTCCCAGGCCTTGGCAGCGTTTGCCGACACAGATGGCCCCTGCCCCTCCGCAGCGATGTCGTGGAGATCCTTAGCTGAGGGGATGGCCGCGTTCCTGGCAGAGACATCCCGCCTCTGCCGTGGGCTTACCAGAGTAGCGGATTTTGAAGCCTTTTCTGTTGTAGGCATGATCAGAGGACCAGCGGAGATAGACTTTGTTCCCGCTGCTGGTGACGGTCAGCGGGGCAGAGTAGTTCCCACTCAGCGACAGGAGCAGTGGGCTGTGGCCAGAGGGACCTGGAAGGACAACGGGAAGGAGGAGAAGTCAGGGCTGGCACACACAGACAGTCACTCCTGGGCTTTATGGGTGCGTTTCTGCAGAAGGAACGAGCGTATTGTGGAATATCACCACGAGTCCAGCAACGGCAGCTCATGCTCAGGGTTTTTTGTGAACACGAGTCCCAGCGCAGACACCTGGGTCCTGGGACACTGACTGTGAACAAAGCCCAGCTGATTGCAGTAAGACCAGGACTTTGCTCCAGGCAGCGTGCCTTCGGCTCAGGTCCCCATGGGGAACCCCAGCAGCGTCAGCAGAATTTGTGTTCTGTGTCTGGTTGCAAAGCTGCATCATTGTGAATATTGACAGATCCCCTCTCAGGTCATGAGAACTCACAGGCCTAGAAAATCTGGTCTGCGTGGGCTTCAGGGATGAGGAGTCGCACCTTCTCACCTCATCCCTTCCCAGCAAGCTCTGCTACTATTTCTCCCAGGAACTTGCTAAGTCCTGCCCCTTGGGAAAATACTTTAGAGTCATCCAAAAATCAAATCATTGATATTTTCTTATCCAGACAATCAATGAGCATTAGGAGGAGCTTTCTTTAAGTCCAGCAGAAGGTTACAGGCGCAGTGGTGGAAAGTCTTCCCCAGAGAGCTCTGCAACAGAGATTAACAACTAACGGAACTCTGCCATTTCTTTCCTTTCCCCTCAGCTGCTCTGCAAGTCACAGCGGCAAATCTCTTACCGTCAAAGATTTCAAACTCATCATACTGCTTCTCGCTCAGGAAGTACTCGATGGTGAGAGAGATGTTATACCCAGGCTCCACCTTCACCACCCAAGAACAGGTCTGAAAGTGGGGATAAGTTCCCAGGAAGCTCTGGCTGAGGATGACACCGGTGGAGTCCGTCATCACCTCATTCATGGGACAGTGCACTGCCGGGAACGGAAGGGAGAGACAATAGCAAATGAATTTTCCTATTTTGCAGAGGAAGGAAGAAAACACAAAGTACTGTGGCCAAGGTCATCGGTCTTGAGGAGCTAGGTCAAGGCAAAGCACAACTCCCACCCATGTACATCACTGCACCCTCGACCCTTGGGGCTCACGGGGGATCCCCAGACCCTGGCGTAGGCTCTGAATGAAGCTCGCTGTGTTTCCACAAATCCCACAAAATTGCCATGTTTAAAGATAGGGGCAAAAAGCAACAATAAAACCGAACAATTTCAACTGTCTTTGCATCATCTCACACCTCTTTCAAAACAAACGGCACCGCAACCAAGCAACTATTCTCCACTTACAAAACACTCCCTGGGAATCCCTGGAAACTTCATTACCCGGCTTAGAACAAGGTGTGGAACCACAGGCTTGTCCCAGCTCACCCACGGAGCTGTTAACCAGCACATAAAAACTCCAATTCCTTTCTCTAATCACTACACCCCATTCAGCTTCTGAAAACATTAAATCCAACTGAATACACTAAATAAAGCGGCCAGCAAAAACACCCCAGAAGAGGAGGCAAACACACAAAGTGAGCAAAAAACATAAAGAGAAAGGGATCTTTATTTATCCATAATTGTCACTAAGGCCCAGTGCAAATGCTGCACTTGTATTAATAGAAAACAGCCAGAACTATCCAGAAAGAACAGTGTATTCTTTCCAAATCCTTAATCCCATCAGTGATTTTTTGACCTCTATAAATTGGTGGCCAGATGTAATTTAAGCAGTCCCTTTACCCCCAGGCTAACAACCATCAGTAAATAATTGAATGACCTCCCTTTCTCTCCTTCAGTTCGTGCTATTTCAGAGAGAATAAAGCTACAGAAAAATATCCCATTATATGGTAAAAATGTTCAGATAGGAGGGAATGAAGGAGATGAAATAATCACGGCTGGAGTGAACAAAAGTACCAGCAGGAATCCAGAGGATAAATAAGGTAACATGGCAGCATGGAAACATCTCTGGGATCCCTCCTGAGCGGCAGCGAGGTGTACAGCGCAGCCTGCTCGGGGCTTTCATTTTTTCTCCCACGTACTACATCCTGTGGCACTGATAGCGAAGCCGTTCCTCGCAGGATCGCCGCGCCGGAGGGGCTCTCTGCGCCGCAGCCTGCTCCTCCTCTGGCTCCTCGTGTATCACTGGCAAACTGTCAGCGCAGAATTCCTCCTCCCCTCCCAGCGTAAGAAGGACATTCGGGTGACTGTTTTAATGACTTGGGGAATGCAGTCAGACACACGGCGTGTCACGCCTCTGCTCAGTCCCTCTGCAGGGAAGTACGAGCTTAAAGTGCCGTCCTTAACTGGGGGCTTGGGGTATAACCCAGGGGTACCCGACGTGTCCCCAGGCAACACGGAGACCCCGTAAAATCCCCGGAGCCAGCAAGGGGTGGAGGAACTCTCCCTGTCATTTATCAGAGCGTGGCTGCAATGTCACCCAGCAGATCTCTCCCCGTTATTTGGTGGTTGCTGCTGGAGCCCAGCCAAGGTGTGGGACCCGAGGTGGGTCAGGAGAACAGCCCTTCCCTGCACAGAGGGGTCTCACCGCCCTCCTCACAAGGTCCTGCCAGGTGGTTTTGCAGTACTGGGACCCTGGAGATATGAGAATTAACCCCAAAGATACAGTGTGTGCAAGGAAAGCTCCTCCAGCTGCCATCCAGCTGGCTCCCTCCCTTCCCAAGCCTCACACTTTGCAGCAGTCTCTGGGTAGGAAGCTTCGGCTGCCACCCTGGGCACCCCCAGCTTTACCTTCACATGTGGGTGGAGGTCCTTCAAACTGGAGATGAGTGCCTAGTTTGCAGGTCAGGATTTCATTTCCAATGAGGGTAAAGCCGGGAAGGCATCTGTACCTCACTATGTCACCTACGGAGAGACACAGAAAAAATCCTGACTCATGAGAAGGATCGATTCCTTAAGGCTGAGCCGTGCCCTGGGAAGAGGGTACCACGGGGGGTACCTCTCGCCCCCCTCGACTGTGCCTCTGGCACGGCCGTGCAGGAATAAAAGGTGTAGAAAGGCCCGCTGGAGCCTCAGTTGGGATAAGCTGCTGTCGTGCCGCTGAGACTATTATGATTTGTGCAAGCTATTTCAGGGGGAGACTTCCCTCAAAGAGAGCAGACGGCGAGAAAAAGATGCCTTAAAAAAAAAAAAAAAAAATCACGGCTACTTCACTGGTTGCAGACACACTTAAAAGGTGGATGTAACCCTGAGGAACAGCTAAAAATACAAAAAGCACAGTCGATATGGGCGAAAGGTTCTCAAAAAAAAAAAAAGAATAATGGTCTCTAGGCTTTCACATAACACTTTGTTTGAAACACCTGAAAACTATTATTGTGGCAAACATTTCTGAACGCTTCCGAACAAGCTCAGGGCTTTCACAAAAGCCCAACCACTTCTTCCGTATTAACAGAGAGGAAAAGCCTGGGGACAATCGGACCGATGTGACTCCGTGTGAATGTCAGGTGTTGAGAGAGGTCACACACAACCTGCCCACGCCACACGCAATCACACGTGTGAAGAAGTGCCCTCAAATCCCCGACAGGGGGTGACAGCATGTGTTTGTCCTCCTGTGGGCGCTGCCAGCAGCTGGCGAGGGGGACGGAGGGCTGAAGGGACCGGGAGGGGGTACCTATGTTGAATTCCTCGTTCTCAGTGATGATTTCTGCGTTGGGAACGACGGTTGGTGGCTGACACCTGAAGAGCTGGTAGGCTGGAAGAGAGCAAAGGGAGAGCGGTAGATGTTAAGCTGGGGGTGAAGGCAGCCACGGCACATCAGAGCGAAGCACAGCAGGCACCGGAGCAAATCCTCCCTCCCCACAAGTAGAAGGAATTTCGAAAGCACAACCAGCCCTTTTTCCCCCCTCCAAACCCTACAGAGATGGCTCCAGTTACTTGTGCCCCAAAGCAGCTCCCGAACGATGACCGATGGGTGCCGACGTGAGGCAACTTGACCAGCACCTTCTGGGATACTTAGAGAGAAGATCGGGGTGACCTCAGTGAAACGAGGTCGATCACAGCAGAGAGAGAGTCTCGGGCTGCTCCAGCACGGAGTAAATGACAATAATTATTCAGAGAATTTCATCCCTACCGCCTGTCCTTGAACAGAGATCGCAAAACTCACTGGTTTATTTTTAACTTGGAATTATGCATTAATTTCTTCTGCAAATAATTCCAGGAGTGCTAATGTTTTCCAGCTGCAAACCCTTTATGTAGCTTGCAGTTCACGAAGTCCCCTATGCGAGGGTGATGTCAGTGCCTCACGGGAGGCAAAACAGGGCAGACCTTGTACTTTTTGCCCAATTAAGCGTTTTTTCAGGGGTGCCATGTGGCTTAAGGGGAAGAGGGCATCCAGTCGAGGAGCAGAAACAATTCCTTATGGCTCACGCACCTGACCAAAACTACTGCAAATAGCAAATTTTCCACCAAAAATTAAAGATCAGCTAACACTGAGCAAAACAAATGCCCTGCTTACAAGCATGGGGGTTCACAAGGCTCCAGCACCGTGCTGCTTATGAAAATAAACACACAAGAGCTGTGAGCACGGCTAAATTGAAAAGATGGTACCGGGAACCAAATGAATATTAATGAAAGACATTTTCTGCTATTTGCTCAGCACTTCTCTGCATCTTTGCTCTCCCCGCACCTGACCCTGGACAAGCATAACTTCCCCTGAAATTTATATCAGCCCTTTAATTTAAGATACCGGAGCTCAAGCTGCCACTGAATATTAATTCTTACTAACTCCACGCTGTCGAACTCTTCACACCACGGCCAGGCTGGCCGTATAAAGCCCCACCTTAATGAGGCTTATGATGATGCTTAAATACACGTGTACAGAAGTAGATGCCCCATCGTCTCGCCCCAACTTCCCCTAACCTGCAGTAGGATAACACTTTCCCAAAAGGTATGTGGAAAAATGTGATGTTTGGCGGTCCAGGAAACGGGCTGGAGGGAACGCGGCCGCTTCTGGTTAACCTGAGGGATGGGCTGATGTACCCCATGTGTAATAAGAGGAACAAACAAACACGTGCTACCACAGTGAGCTAAACTCAACCAGGGGGGTCAAAGGAAAGTGCCAGCTCTGTAATTCGGACATTCAGCCCCTTCTTTGCAACCGCCTGCGGGAGAACAGAGGAGGGATGAGCTGGGGGAGCCCAAACACGGGATGGGAGAGGGGAGGCAGCGGGAGAGAACCCTTCTGCTACCCAGCAAAGAGCCGTCCCAGGAGGGAACACACTTAAGTGCAATCTTTTAAGCAGAAGTTTGCCAGTGGGGGGAAGAAGGAAAGGAAACCTCAACAAAAATTTAAATTAAATGCTATTTTAAAAGTGCTTGACAGCATCTATTGAAGTGGAAAGATAACCCAGCATTTACAGCATTAATCTCCACTCCTTAATGGGCCATATTTCAATAGAGAGGTGTGATTAAGATGGCTTCAGCATATGGGTGATACAGCACCGGTAAAGCTCCTTTCAACAGCACATCCATTTGTTCTCACCAGGACAAAACAGTCCCGTCCTTGAAACCACACTGGGACCCCCTTGAGTTACTGTGCCATAAAACCCTTTCCCATTGCGCTCACACATCAGTTTGTGCTGGCACCTGAACTAACCCGTTTAATAATAGGTGCAACATCATCATTTTTCAAGGGACACTATGGAATCTTTAAGCTCTGCGAATCATTCTTTTGTTTCCCTTCCTCCACCCTAAGGAAACCTCTCTTTGCAGGCATTTAAAGGGGCCATGGTTCTCTGACATGGTGCTGATCACTGCACGGGAAAAAGACAATTTAAAGCTGAAGGAGGACGTCTCCTCTGTCCTAGATCTGCCAACATGCAGACACAGAAATGAAAATATACATTGCTGTAGATCCCAAGGAAACTGCATTTCCTGCAGTCACACCCCAAAGGGCGATGCCAAAGATTTAACTGACTGCACTGCCTGGGTCTGGTGTGAAAATTCCCCCCCTTTCTCCCACACCTTCCTTGGTGTGCAAGGCGAGCCTGGGGAAGACGGATCTCACCCTGGAGGAAACCACCTCCATCACTTCAATCTTTGGGGTTAGGCTTTATACGAAAGTCCCACGTATAAAGGGAACAATAAGCCAACACCTTAATAAAAGGCCAAGCAGTTGTGAGAGTGCCCAGCTGGTTAACGGGTTATAAACGACCGCTGGCCTCCACCGACTCACACCAGCACCGACCCCAGACCTCTCACCGTGCCCGCGACTGGCTTTATGCCCCACATAAACCATAAGCTAAAGAAACCTCAGTATAAGGCGCCATCAAGATGAGAGAACAGCAGCATATGCTGATGGGCTCAACCAAAGCAATGATAGCGTCTAATTCATATTGCAAAAGGAAGCATTTGCTGAACTGCAGCAGTGTTTACATATTGCTCATTTCTGAGCCAAACTGCCTAAACCATAATTTTTTGCATAACTGTTATATCCGCGCCATTGTCTAGGAATATAAATCTTACAGTGCTTTGCAGCAGTAAACCAATTCCCTCCGAAGCCCAGCAAACATTCTTTCCATTCAGCCTATCTGTATAACACTTGCCTTTCGGAACTGAACATAAGCCAAGACACTCTGCACAGATTCATCGTGTAATTCGTGTAGGACTTTGTTGACTTTGTCGCCAGCAAATTACCGAAGCGAGGGGAGGTCTCCATTCCCACTCTCCAAAATCCCAGCACTGCCGTAGGAACTTGTTAGCTAATCCAATTTAAAAGTTGGGCTCTTGTTTAGTGGTGGAAAGCAAATGCTCTCATTTCCATGTAATACCCAGCATCTCTCTAGCTCGAGCTGCACTCGCACCAAAGAATCCCCAAATAATTTGGGGATTTACAGGAACTTTTTTCCTCCCCTGAGGAATGAAGTCACCTCTCAGCTGGAACACAGCTGCCAGTTAAAACAGGCCACTGAGATGACCCAACTGGTTTAGCAGAGCGTTGGAAAGAGAATTCCACATCCAGCCAGCGCTGCAGGGAAGGAGAGTTTTAGGTAAAGAAAGCTGAGCTACCCAGAATGGGACCTGCCACGGAGAGGCCGATATTTACAGGCATCACCTTGAGAGAGGCGCGGGGCTGGCACGGCTGTGAGTTTGCAGCCGCTCGATCTGTGCTTGAATTATCAGGATGTTACAGATGGATTTCCACATCCCACACAGACTCTGCGACCACTTGCCAGCGCTCGAGTGCGTAAGAAACCTTCAATCTCAAACCTCTGAAAACTGGGCCCCTTTGTGGAAGATTTCAGGTAAAAGTGGGGTTTTTTTTACATCTTCTCTTCCCCAGAACTAGACCCTCCCCACAACAAGCCACAACCGACCCATGCCCCGACACATCCCGTAGGCAGGTATAAAGCTCGTGCTGCTCAGTAAACAATACAGACCGTAGAAATAAATGGCAAAAATCCCTCCGTTGGCTGCATCGCTGTGGAATTTCATCAGGACCTGGTTAGAAGAGCTTTGGGCTGATTTCTTAGGAGAGTTGCCAGTGAACACACCCAGCTGGGGGGCTGTTTGCTGTGGACCATCCCTAAAATCGTATGTCAGAAACAAAAGAAAAGAGCATTATTACATGTCTTTAATCCTAGGCAACAACCATCCTCCTACACCGCATGCACAGGCACTCCTCCATGCTCTTCCTTCCTTCTCCTCCCTTTTCTACACCTATATTGCAGTCTCAGCAGCTCCCTGGGCAGCTGATCTGGATCCCCAGTCCCCCTCCCCACTCCGTTGTAACCAGGATAATCTCCTCTGGCAGTGCAGTGCTCACCCAGTAGACAATTACAAACACAGATTTCTTTTTTAACCTCCAAACTTGAAGAATTAGGGCCAGTTTTCCGATGGAGTTTCACCCCGTTTGCACAGCAGACACTGAGATATTTTGAAAGTCAGGGACCGATCGAGTGCTACAGGCTCAAGAATTTGGCCAGAAGCTCTTTGGTCAGAGCAGCTGGGTGTGCTCCCTGCGCTGGCTGACGCTGATAATATGCCATTTCTCTTCCCTTCTCCAAATAGGAAAGGAAGATCCCAGCCTGTGAGGCTTCGGGGGTGAAGAAATCAGTGCCACCTCATTAGCCGCAGCAGAGTTGTGCCCGTTTTACATCAAAGGTCACAGTTCCCAGTTGCTGCTGTTTAAAAGGCAGCTGGGGGTCACAGCCGGTTCCCAACGCCCCCCCGGGCACTGCCTGGGCAATCTGGGAGACGAGCGGGGAGCAGAGGGCTGCGCAGCTCGTGTTGGGAAAGAAAAACCAAAAGAGGACATTGGTCAACAATTTACCAGCGGCTTTTTCTTCATTGAGCCTCTATCTGTAGACAGGTAGCCAGAGATAAAGTGCAAAAGGAATAAAAATGAGCCCCAGAAAATGTCTATCAGAGAAATCAGAAGCGAAAGGCAATTCCTATTATGCGAGTCCGGACAAGATTCATTTCAACTAAATTTAGCTTGAGATAAAGACCCTGTTTACCATTCATAAAGTCTCCTCTGTAAAGCCCCTTAGGCTTCCCAAGAGATGGTTCCTTATTCCATCCAGCAGAGCATTTCAGAAGGAAGGGCCAGGCTGATGAAAGCACCCAGCAGGACGAGGGGGGCTCTGCGGCCGAACACCCTCCCACCGCCGGGGACCCGCTCGGCATCGCCCGACAGCCCAGCGGGGCAGTGGCAACTCAGTGGGACCATGGCTGCTCATCCCGGGCACTGCAGGGCGTTGTGTTTCACTTTAAACTGCTGATGATCCCAGAAATTAATGGCAAAAAGAGACCTGTAAGGTCTTACAGGTGCTGCCGTACGGCCAAAGTTGGGACTGCTCCTTGGGAGCTGCACAACAGCGAGGCAGAAGCACCAGGAAAGCCAAGGACTCCCCTACAGACTCCCCTCTGGACACAAAGGATGACATTTCCCTCACCTGGAACGAGCAGCCCCATCACCCACTGGGCATTCCCTTCACTGACCTCGCAGTCTATGTCTCCGTTTTTCAGGAACAGAACATTAACTGTGTTTGGAGACAGTCACCTTGTCCACGTTGCCAGCCCCTTGCAGCACATGGCCATTAATCTAAAGGCCCTAGCCTATTATCAAGAGCCCAGAGTTAAAAAAATCCCAAATCCTCATCCCAGTGTCCCCAGAGGATGCTTCCTTGCGCTCTCAGACACAGCACCACCCACGCACGGTGGCATTGGGTGCTCTATTTATAATCGGCAAGAGCATCTTTACGAGCGACTCGTTCAGTCCTGACACCTCTGCCGTACCCACCAAACGGTGATGAAGTCATTGTAGGGCTCCGTCTGCAGCAGAGTGAAGTTGAGATGGATTCCGTATCCCACCGGCACCGTGAGAAGCCAAGTGCAGTCCTGGGAGTTGGGGTACTGGTTGGGGAAGCCAGGAGAGTAAACTGTACCATTTTGGGTGGTGACGTTCCCCCCACAAGGCACTGCAGGCAATCAGACAGAAACACAAACCTAATGCAGAAATATCCCCCAAAACAGTGACGCTTGAAGATCCTCCATTTCCCATTTTTCTTCGGTATAAAAAGATAAAAATTCTGGAGGATCCAGCCCCAAAACTCAGCCTAGCTTGCCTCGAATAATTCCTACCTGTCACAACTACATCTAACATTTCCAACTGAATTCCAGCACAATCAGTGCAAGTGCTTCAGAGCTGAAAGGAGGCTGTCAGGGTGTTTTGTACAGATGTGATAGCCAGGTGCACAAATAAACTCCATCTGATGCCCTGGTAAGAGTCTTTGGGCTCCACCAGCTGTCTGCACCCAAGCATGGAAAATACAGCTCCTGACGAGATCACACCAGTGGGCAAATCTCTCCTCTTGTTCGTACAGCCCAGCCTGGACCAGAACCACCGAGCAGCTGCCTTTCCACTGAGCACATCCGAGCAGGGGGGAAATGATGATTTGTGTGACAGCACCGTCCAATTCATTAATCAAGACGACAGTTCTCCTGCACTAGGTATCTCCCAGCGCCAAATGAACTTGCAAACTGAAGAGAGGCAATTAGAAACAGCAAAAAAAGGTGGGGGAGAGAAAGATGACATCCTGCTGCAGGCAACGGGAGGGCCTCAGCAGGTCCCTACGTCTGACAGTCCGTGTACAAGCACCAGCTTCTGCACCTCCCTGGCAGGGAAGTTCAACAGAAACAATAACAACATCTGCAGCGTGTTCCTGGCAACCTGCAACAACCAAAGGCACGGGGTAAGTGCAGACAGTGTCACCTGCCCGAGCCAGCTCTGCTCTAGAGGCCACGTAGCTCTATGTTAAGGAACGGATAGAGTGTGAGGAGATGTCCCCAAAGCCCTCCTTGGGGTCAGATGAAGAGATAGCTGAGAGCTTGTGGGTGAGAATTAAGGGACGGGCCAATATGAGGGACACTGTAGTGGGTGTTTATTACAGGCCACCTGATCAGGATGGGGAAGGTGATGAAGCCTTTTACAATCAGCTCAAAGTAGCCGTGCAATCGCAGGCTTTGGTTCTCGTGGGTGTCAGGAGGATGGGGCCAGTCTCTTTTCAGTGGTGCCCAGTGACAGGACAAGAGGGAACGGGCACAAACTGGGACATAAGAAGTTCCATCTCAACATGAGGAGGAACTTCTTTGCTGTGAGGGTGGCAGAGCCCTGGAAGAGGCTGCCCAGGGAGGTGGTGGAGTCTCCTTCCCTGGAGACATTCCAAACCTGCCTGGACACGTTCCTGTGGGACCTGCTCTGGGTGGACCTGCTCTGGCAGGGGGTTGGACTGGATGATCTCCAGAGGGTCCCTTCCAACCCCGTATCATTCTGTGATTAACCAGTCCTTGCCTTAGGATAACACACCCTCCCTCCCCACACGACTTACTGATTCCGGCTCGAGTGTTCAACACTCACTCTTTTTTGAAACTTCTACCACCCCGGCCCTGACTCGATGTTCCAGATGTGGGATTAGAGCCGGGCTCCGTATATTCCCTGCCTGGTTCTGCTCTGCTCACTCACGTGGCCCGTCAAGCCGAGAAAAGCATGTGTATTTCTGTAACTCCATACACTCATTTTCTGAAACGAGCACCCAAGGAAGCTGGGGGGCCCAGTTCCTTTCCACCCTGCAAAGCGGCAGCCAGCCTGCTGATCACTGGAAAAGCTCCCCGGAGCGCTGCTGGAAACCTCGGTTCCTGTGCATTTATTTTAGAATTACATCTTCTGTTTTAATTAAAAGGGCTTTCAGCTGTGACCTGTATGGGAAAGGTGAGGTGGGTAGCCTAAGGCAGAGAGCCCTCACTGCTTGCTGCTATGCAAAAATGGACTGTTTAAGGAAACAGCTAGAACAGGAAAGTTTCTGCATTGACTTTACCAGCACTAACAGCCCACCAGATGTGCACACAGAGACAAAAAGCAAATGGTCCCAAACGTACCTAACCCCTCATCCCTCTCTGCTATCAGAAGTGCTGAAGAGCAAGAAAGCTACTTAAAAACCACAATAAAGAAGGAACAATCGGATGGTTGTAGCTGGCAGGGCTCATGCCTGAGGCAGGTAAGAGCATAATCCTGCTACCACCAGCCCCTCGCCCTGCGAGCAGCACCCAGCCGAGCACGGGACGCTTCCCAGGGACACACATCCCTGGGGCATGGCTGGGGTCAGCGAGGGAGCAGCTGAGGACTTGGTTCTTTATGCTTTGTGTTCTCTGGAGTTCAAGGACTTAGGACTTAAAAGAGGAAAAATACCAGTGCACAGCTCCTGCAGACCAAGTGCTGTAAAGAGGCTGGGATAAAGGTCAGCGCTCCTGGGAAACGCGGGGGGAAAGCTTCAATAAACAGCTCTGAACTTCTCAAGGGTTCACACGAAAACCTTCTAAAGCAAACCACACAAAACTCAGTCCTCTGGCCCAAAGGATGAAAGGCTGAAACAGCCCTGTGGGGGGCTGAAAAGAGAATTTGGACATTTGAGCTTCGATGCCTAGAACACAGACCTACTCCTTCAGCCTGCAGGGTCCTCCCAGCACATATGGTCTTCAGAAGGGAGACCACGTTCAAGGTTACTGAAGAAGTCCTATCCAGATCATTTTTGAGATGCCATCATTGCCCTACTAAGGAGAACTGGACTTGGACACAATCTTCCCACACTAAGAGCCTCCAGAGCCACAAGGGTCTTGTACCAGGGACTGGTTTTATTTACTGATGTTAAATCAAGAGAAGCTGAACATTGCTGAGGAAATAAAGCAGAGAAGAACGAGCATTACAATCACCCTGGACTGCTTCCTTCTGGAAGCACATCAGCAGTGAGACTGCCAGCTAGAGCCAGTCCTCACCCGTAGCACGAGGTTCAGACACATCATCTCAAAAGGCGCACCTTGGTTTTAAGCTGTTCAAAATGTTGGCTTTGACCAGGCTGAAACATGTCGAACATCAGCTCACGGAGAACATGCTTCAACACCTCAGGGGCTGAAGCTTTATTCAAAACACACGTTCCCTGCCTGCCTCCAGCGATGCTTTTGTTTCCAGAGAAATTTTCAGCCCAACGACAAGAAGACGATTCAAAAGGAGACCAAGAACAGAGAGCTGAAGCCTTTTCTCTCCCCAGAAAGGCCCGTCCGGGGGCTCTCGGGGTGACCCCAAAGCCATACCTTCACACCTGGGCAATGGGTGGTCCCAGTTCCTGTTGGTGCCGTGCTGGCAGGTCAGGACGGGGTGGCCGATCAGCTGGTAGCCAGGCAGGCACTCAAAAGAGATGGACTGGCCAACGTTGTAACCGGCTCCTCTGACAACACCATTCGCAAAAGGTTCGGGGTCAGGGCATTCCTGCAGCTCGTAGGCTGAAAAAAAATACAAAAAAACCAAAGAGGAACGTTTCATACTTCATATTTTCTCACAAAAGCAGGAACAGTCCACTCCCTGTGCTGCTTGGCTACTTCCTCCTCATACAATGACTTAATTGAAGGAGATAAACGTTAACGAACCCCGCACACATCTGCATAGAGGCGGAGGGAAAGCCCTGCTGCTGCTTTGCTGCAGCCACGAGCCCCGGGGTCGGAGCCGGGACTCACAGATCACCCCGCACTTCACTTCCAATTGGGAAATCTGCCTTGTTTTTCAACAAAACGTGGACAACCCTGATGACGAATGCAAGTCAATTGGTTAACATGTTCCACCTGGCATTATAAATTATTGGTCAGCCTTGCTAGAGCTAATTTGCATAGCAATTTCCATGAGATTACCCAGAGTGCCTCAGAGAGCACATTCCTTCCTAAATTGTGCAGCAGCGCATGAATTATATGGTGCATGAACAGGACAGCCAAGACAAAATTAATGTTTTCAATTAAGTATGAGTAGCGGCTTTTATTGCTATTTCTGGGAGTCAGCCCTTTGTCAGTCCTTGGCTGCACCACACGGCTGGAGACACACGCTCCATCTTCCCCACTCCTCACATCTCTCTCCCAGGCAGTGGCTGGACCGCTCGGCTCCCAGCTGCCACGTAGCAAACCCCATCCTAATTGTGTTCAGCCTGAAGTACACGACCTGCCCTGGGCATCCTTTGCCCCTTCCTGGTGCCATATGCCAAAGGCAAGTGGACAGAGAAGACCCAAAGGTTTTGCAAAAACCCTCATCAAGCTGGAGCTGTGGATCAAGCAGAGCTAAAAGTTCATGTTCTCTTTCAACCGGGCAAAGATTCATGTGGGGAGCCCCACTCCAGCACCCTCAGAGAGCAGCATGTCCAGTAAAAGGAGCATTTCCAGAGACTGGGGCAGCTGCTGCTCAGAGGACATCATGTCCCCAACGGTGGAGCTGCTGGAGGACTCAGGCTGGCCAAGAAGGTTGGCACCTCCGTTGCCCCGTCACCTCTGTGCCCCAGTGCAAGGCCAGGCTGCAGCTCACGATGGGTTTGAAACTTCAGCTGACACTGAAAAGCAGCTGCAAAATTCCAGAGCATGTCCTCATGGCTGCTGAGGACTCTTCTCTTCGCACACAACAGCCGACAGAGCCAAGATCTAAGTGAATCTGGCTGGAATTAATTCAAAGGCATTTCACTGTCACAGAGCACTCTAGGAACACTTGTTATTTGCCGTAGGCATAAGTCCGGGTGAACAGATCCCAGTTATTAGGATTAAGCATGGCCTTCATGTAACACCTTTCCACTCATTTGGATTAAGTCCTCATGAAATTAATTCAACAGAAGAGCAACAGCCGTGCTGTCTGCCCTCTCTCCTCCGCCCTCACCATTAGCACCCAGGGACAGGATTGTCCCACTGCTGCTCGCTCGGTGGCCTCCCTACCTTGGTATTCCAGCTTGAAGCCCGGCTTGTTCTGTGAGTGGTCGCTATGAAAGTAGATGGTGGTTTCATGGGACGTCGAGAGGAGGGAGCCCGGGATTTCGGTGCCGCTGAACCGCCCGATGACGTTACTGGTGTCGTACGGCCCGTTGCGGATTTCCACAAAGTCATGATTGGGCTCAGTGGAGAAGTTTAGGAATTGGATGTGAGCACCTGGAGAGGAGGAAGGAACAGTTTGCCTCTAAAGCTACACCCAAGCCGTAGCACATCTTCCACCTGTGGGCAACCAGGCACCCTGCTGGGGCTGGCCTGGGGAGGAGCTGAGCTGGAGCCGGGCAAATTTCTCTCTTCCTAAGGGCTGGGGAGATGCTAATTTTGAAAGTGCTGATGCCTGTATGAACTCCAGCTGAGGTAGGACATAATCCAGCACAGGCTTCGGTCACTCGTTACATTTATAAAGGGTGATGCAACTGGTGATGTTTTATGGCTATTACAAATGTGAGTGGTTAAGGTGGGGGAGTAGACAAGCACACCAAGGGAGGGTGTTACAGCTCATTCAGAGGTGTGCCCACAAATCCATATCCATGCTACACTCCATGGTGACCCGTAACCACCTTTTGAAAAAGTATTTATCATTTCATAGCACCATATAAATGCATCTTTACCAGAAAGCGTGACCAGGAGGTCAAACAACAGAGTTTCTGTAACTCAGCCTGGCAAGCAACACATCCAGCCCTGACCATGCACTGCCTGAACAGGGACGGGATCTTCCCGTCGCCTCTTTGTGACAGCATCAAACCAACCCCAGCCGACTCACCGAACCCCACTGGCAGCAATATCCTCCACGTGCAGTCCAGGTTGCTTGGATAATTTCCTGGGAACCCTGGGCTCAGGAGCACTCCTTCCATCTCCTCTGCTGCTCCTCCACACTGGGCTGTAAAATGGACAGCGTCACTGGTCAGCATCACTTACCGGTCTCTCTGGATGACGGCGACGGCCGACCAGCTGTGTGGGAAATAAAGAAATTAAAAACCAAGAAGAGAAAAAGGAAAGCCTGCTATGGAACCAGCACAAAGTTTGCCAGGCACTGCACAGCCGCATTACTAATGCATGTGCCTTTCTCCTGCCCTCTGGAGACAAAAGCCTGGGCCCAGGGATCCAGTTTTGGCAATCACAGTGGGAGAGACAGATCTGAGCCGAGGGAGGAGGGACAAACGCTCTGTTCTGTCCTAACAGTGCCCATCACGCACACAGAACTTGTTTGAATTTTTAACCACCTAAAAAAAAAAAAAAAAAAATCACTGTGAAGAAACAGACTGATCCTGTTTTGACTCCAGTTACCACTACTTCTTTTCCTGGTTAACTGATCTACCGTGCCTCTATACTCGTCAATCTCTGGGCAATTACTGATAAATATAGAACAGAGTGTTTGCACACTGACTGAAGTAAATCAAGAAGCGATCCACAGATGACAGCACAAAATATGTTTACAAAAGAGAGCACATGAAATTTAAAGATAGACATAGCATCTTCTCATGCTCACCATCCAGCCGCATCCACCCAGGTGTGCTCCTAACGCCTTCTGACAGGGAAGGCACAGAGTCCTTTTGTCCAAGAGCTCATTACGTCTGTACTTGCTACTAACAAGGTCTCTCCCAGAAGATTTCTCTTTCTTTTTCCTTTTAATGGCTCTTTAATAGAACTACTTCTAAATTATTTAGAAGCCAAGCATCTGGATGAGGTAGACCAAAAGAAAATCAGCACGCTTCGCTGGGGAAGCAAGCTGTTCTCTGAGCAGGGGAACAACCCAAGCCTGGGCTCCGTGTGGCCAGGGATGCTGTGGACAGGACACACCAGTGTGTGATTAGCACAGGACAAGGAGCCAGAGGGCTGTCACCACGGGGTACTGTGGCATCCCCATAAAAGACAAAGGTCACTCGTGACGATCCGCACTTGGCTGCGGGAACGTGTTTATGCCCCTCTGGAGCTGGATGACCTTCCTCAGTCAAGTGTGATGTGAGCTGAGGAACACGGACAGACAGGCGAGGGGGGTTCGTACCACTCTGCGTGGTCGTAACTGTCCAAAACCAGACAATTTGAATTAAATCACACTGGTTTTTACACCGGGACAGTGCACAGCGGGCACAGCCCAACCAGGCAGAAACCTGCCCAACTGGGTGATAGATGCTGATGAAAAGGAGGAAACTGGAAATTCATAGTTTCTCAGCTACTCATCAGCCAGATGGTAACACTGGGATCCTCCTCTGGGCTGGGATCCCCCAACTCTAATGCTGAGCTGAAGGGCTTCTGATTTCTCTCAGAGCAACTCCCATGGGTACGAGTCCTTTAGCTCAGTCATTCTGCTGCAAATGTCTCTGTATTTATTCCTGGCCTGCAGATCATCGGATAAAAGAACTGTTAGCTCTTATAATTACTTTAAAGCAAAATGATGTAAGCTAGAACAGCAGGAGCCTGAAATAACTGTTAAATAAAGCTATTAAATGCATAAATGTCTCTCTCAAAGCTGTAAAATGTGCAATATGAATATTAAACATCTAGATTTGCTAAAAGCAAAGTATTGAAAATAATTCACGAACTCCAGCAAATTCCCTTCACCTCTGTGCCTCTTCTCCGAGGGCTCACTTCTTTCTCGGGGGAAAGCGACTGCCCAGTCCCTGTCTCCGAAGGGCTGAATCGCTCGGGAGGCTCAGCCCTGCTCCCCTGAGGGTGCCACGGGCAAACCGCTGCCTTTTAAACATTCAAAATAAAGCATCCTGGGCCTTTTTTGTTGAAATTTCCCCTGCAACAAATGAAGATTTTTTCCACACTCTGTGTCACTTCCAGAACAAACCTGAAATTTCTCTAACTCATACCTTTTCCTTTTTTTTTTTTTTTTTTATTTTAGAAAAGCCTTATAAACATCTGCTAGGTATGAAAGAACAAGAGTCCTACCTATGCAAAGCGGCGGCGGGTAATTCCAGCGGCGGACGGTCCCTGGCATGCAGGAGATGTGAGAGTGGCCCTGGAGGAGAGGAAAACAAGACCGAGAGTTTTTGGAGGGTCTCCCTGTACCCCGGGCGTTTGTTCTCGTCCTTTTTTTGCTGGCAAACGTTCGTTACCTGGAGCGCGTAGCCTGGCTCGCACTGGAAGGAGACGACATCGTTCACTAAATAGCGCTCGCCGATCTTGAGGCCGTTGCCAGGAACGGGGGGCTCGGGGCAGCTGGACAGACCGACGGCTGCGAAGGCAAGAGGGAGGTGAGTGCTGAGGGAGCGGGGATAGGGTCTGTGCCGAAGGCAAAAGGAATGGAAACGCACTCCATTTTACCCCAACCCCTGTTCAGCAACAACCTCCCATCACAGGAACCGATGAGAAAGTCCCACAGACTTTGGATTCTCCACAAAGACACTCCTGATCACACTGTATTCCCCTGTGTTACGGGGAATGTCCATCATCCAGAAGTATTCACATTTACTGCCTTCACTTCACCCGGAACACACTTTTTTTAACGTACAAGGGCATCACAAATCACTTTGTGATTCGTGGCCAAAAATGTTTTTTGACTGCACCCTAATGACTTGATGGAAGAGCTGCAGCTGCCACGGCGTGTCCACTGCAAAGCAAAAACTGGCTCATTCTCAAGGGTTCACAAACCAACCCACCCGCCCCGACCCCAACCCACACGCATCCATGCTCCTGTTACGTGTCTGCTCCTTTACCACTCGGACAGCACTTACAGAGACCAGAGAGGATGCAAGAAGGAACCATCTGCCGTCCCTCGCTGGCAACAGAACCTAGAACGGTTTGGGTTGGAAGGGACCTTGAAGCCCATCCAGTGCCACCCCCTGCCCTGGGCAGGGACACCTCCCACCAGACCAGGTTGCTCCAAGCCCCCTCCAACCTGATCTTGAGCCCCTCCAGGGATGGGGCAGCCACAGCTTCTCTGGGCAACCTCTTCCAGTGCCTCACCACTGGATATATCATGGACGTACAGAGGGAGCTGTATGCCATTTGTCCCTTCCTGGGCAGGAGCAGCAGGGTTTCATTCTCCGACCCTATTCTTCCTGCTTTCCATTAAAGACTGACTCCCCCATGCGACACAAGCAGCAGTGAGCACAACTGGTCCTTGATGGTGCCCACAAAAATTTCTCTCAATCCCCCTTCCATCTGAGCTACATTTATGGCTGGGGATATCCTGCTGCAAACTCAATTAACGAGCCCTGGAGTCGTGTGTGGGGTGATGTGCTCTCTCCTTTAGTCCCCTCCTCTTCCTCCTGCAGCACTGGAGGAGATAGAGCCGGAGAGGAGGAGAGGGCCAGCGTCTGCAGCCCCCTCGCCCCCACCGCGGCTCAGCACCTCCCTGGCTCCGGGGGCTGGCAGCTGCCACTAAAAGATAACCTTCTGCATCACCCCAAGGGCTAACACTCGGCTCGAACCCCCCGGTCTGCAGGCTGAGCCGAAAGCTGATGGAAAAGAAAAGGGGAGAGGAGATGCTGAGTCTCCTCCAGAAACCCAACTCACGCCGCCCAGCGAGAACATACATAGTCCCTCCCCACACACGGCTGTAGCGCTTGACCTTCAGAGAGACAAGAGAGAAAATATCTTTAAATAACTTCCCATTCAGATCAGCGGGCACAGTTTCACTCAGTCCTAAATTGTTCTTGCTCTGCTTTGGCTTTTGAGCATGGAGAGATAAGAGCTTTGCTTGAGGAACCCAGTGAGGGGGGAAAGGGAGGCAACAAACTCTGGTGTTTTAGCTCATCTCTCCAAACTTCCTTGCAGCCCCTCTAACCAAACAAAGACAAAACCTGGGGCTTACAGCCGTGAAATTCCAATTGTACGAGCAGAGCAAAAAAATATATTATTTCCAGCTGCCCTGAAAATCAACACCTATTAATTTTCTCAGCAAAGAAACCAAACAAGCCTGATAATCCCAAGCCTCATGAAAAACCTGAACATGATTATTGCAACGGGGCAATACGATCCTCAAAGAACTTATCGATTGAAACAGAAATGGGGAAGAAACAGAGTCGCAGCAAGAGAATTTCTAAAACAACATCCATTTCTGCAGCTCCCGGAGAGCAATCTGGGGCACACTGTCTCTCCCCAGTCTCGTTGGTTGCTGTAATCTTGCTGGATCCATTAATGTGCAAGGTTTCACCCTGCAAACCCCGTAAAACCCGGAAAGCTTAGTGCTAGTTGGCCCTCTGAAAGCACACACTCTCTGCAGTCAAACAGCTACGCCGTTTCTGTGGAGGTTTTACAAAATGAAATGCACTTTCAAATCCATTTGCTGCTTTGGAAAAGAAATAAACAGAACATCGCTTGGCTTCAGAGACAAAGACAAGATTTGCCATCGGAACCAATTGTCAGACACGGTGTCCAGCAAGAAGCAATTATGTTTGCGTGGCCCCAAGGAAGATTGCGTGAGCAGAGACAGCAGTCCCGGCACATCTCTCATCAGCTCAGCATCACCGCCACCGGCGCAGGAGTGGAGCCAGACCGTCACCAGGCATTAACCGGTCCCCCGAGAGCCACACAAAGACCAGGCTGGCTCCCGGCCCTGTCGCACCCGTATTTTCCTACAAGCCCGCTTGCTTCCCTCCCTGCCAGCTACACGTGCAGCGAAGAGGGCTGAGAGCTGCCGTTCTGCACCTGCCTGGGCACTGCCTGCGCTGCTGCCGGGCCGGATGGGAAGAATTCAAGCCCTTGCTACACTACCATCGGCGAGATAACAACAGCCCCCATCCCCGTGACCCCCTGCAGCCCGGCTGTAGCAGGAACAAAACCACAGACACGGGACAGAAGCAATTTGTGGCATCCTTACCCAAACTGACAGCCCTTTCCCAAGGGATGCTCTTCCCTGCCATGTCTTCCACTTTCAGGCAGGTTTGTTCTCCTATCACCAAGGACTTCTTTTTTTAAACTACAGTCTCTGTATATCATAGAATCACAGAATCTTCATGGTTGGAAGGGACCTTTGAGATCATCGAGTCCAACCATACACACACAAAAAAAAAACAACCCAACCCAACAATCTCGGGCACTAGAGCATGCCCTGAAGTGCCACATCTACACATTTCTTAAATACCTCCAGGGATGGTGACTCCACCACCTCCCTGGGCAGGCTGTTCCAGTGCCTGATCACCTTCTCAGTAAAGTAATTCTTCCTAATATCTAATCTAAACCTCCCCTGCCCCAACTTCAGACCATTTTCTCTCTTCCTGTCATTACTCCCTTGGGAGAAGGGGCCATATCATCATATATACCCTGGAGGTATTTAGAAGACGGGTAGGCACAGAGCTTAGAGACATGGGTTAGTGATGGTTTTTGTCAGCGTTAGGTTGATGGTTCGACTCCATGATCTGAAAGGTCCCTTCCAACCTGGGAAATTCGATGATTCTGATGATGTTCCCAGGGCTGTACACCCAAAAAACTGAATGCAAACTTACTGGACCTGCTGCATGCAGAGAGACCTGGAGACCTGCTGGAAGCAAAGTGCTGCCGTTCCAGTAGGATGCTGGAATAATCCCTAAGGGATGGACCCACTAAGGTGTCCAACACCACAGCGGGGGGGAAGAAGCTGGTGCCCACACTTCAGGCACTGCTTCCTTTGGGACATCATCTCAAAGCTTCCCATTTAGCTCACACCAAGGTGCCTCCCTGAGCCAGAGACTGCAAAAGGAGGGTGGCCATGCATTTCTATCAACCACAGGGGAAATTACACTGTCCAGTGTCTGGACACGGCACCTCTAAACACCAAGCAGAGGGACACCACGCCAGCAGGGAGGGCTAACAGGAGCCAGCCGTGTCCCCTGACACCAAAGGCAGGTGACAGTGTCCTAGGCCGTACAGAAGCACAAACAGCAGATGGAGAGGTGATTACCCTCCTTTACTCAACACCCATTACAGCACCTAAAATACTGTATGCGATTTTGCACCCCACGGCACAAGAAAAACATTGATAAAGTAGACGGGGATGAGCAGAGGAGCAGCAGGAGGGCCAGGGGCTGCAGCACCCACCCTGCGACGAAGGGCTGCCCGGAGCATCTGTGCAGGCTCCATCCTTGGAGTTTTTAAAGCCCAGACTGCATAAATATGTGTAAAGCGAGTAATCTAGTTTTACCTCCTATCTGACCCTGCTTTCAGCAGGAGGTTCGATGAGATGACCCCCGAGGTCCCTTCCAACCCGAATTATCCTATGAAGATCTGTCTGGCCCTGAGTGCTGTTTCCAGCAATGACCAGTACAAGCCCAGGTAGGACTGCACAGAGCAGGCAAGTCCCTCCCAGCCCCTGGCAAGCATCATTTTAGGCACTTCCCGAGCCAAGATTACAGCACCGTGTCGAACAGGCCAAGTCCCCATGAATTTTTAATACTTTGGCCTCCACAACTCCTCCTGCACTACGGCACAGAAACCAAAGTGCATCAGCAGCAAGAAGAGAGTCACCCCGTGACCCCC
Organism: Numenius arquata; assembly: GCF_964106895.1. Classification (NCBI taxonomy): domain Eukaryota; kingdom Metazoa; phylum Chordata; class Aves; order Charadriiformes; family Scolopacidae; genus Numenius; species Numenius arquata. The sequence continues at coordinate 6,437,497 of NC_133596.1, forward strand.
ACATCTCCTCTGCTGCATCCATTCTCCATTTAATGCTCGTTCCCCCGCTGCAGCCCGAGAGCAGGGAACCACGGATGCACGGCCCTTAAAGCTCGCTGCCCCTTCCCCACCCAGCAGCTTCCACTTCTAGAAGGCAGAGGCTCCATAACCGTTTCCCCAGCACTCAGAAGAGCTGCAAGATCAAGGCTGAATTGCTCTTACTTTTGTATTCCAGGTGAAAGCCGGCAGCAGAGACGCTGATATCCGAATAGAAATGCAGATAGAGCTGGTTTGAAGTGCTGTTCAGCAGCGCAGGCACTGTAGTTCCTGGGAAAACAAGAGGTGCACAAAGATACTGAAGAGGATCCTTTTTTCCTCCTCCGTGTCCTCGGAGACTTGCTGCAGAAGAGGCTGAGAACAGAAAGTCCTTTAACTTAACAAGCTGTGTTGGTTTTGATCAGGTTCTAATGAGGCCAATTGAGAAATACCCAAGGCCTCCCCGCAGTGGCCTTTCCAGTCTACTGATGGATTTCATCATGTGGAGTTTTACCACTTACAGACCAGACAGACTAAAAACCTGGCGAAGGGAAGCGGTGATGAGAAACGGTGTGGGTGGAGCGCGGGTTCCCCCCCCCGCCCCGGGGTCCACATTCCTGCTCCTGCCTCATTCCCTGGAAACTGCTGCAGCAGCAGATCAAGGCAGCTCCGTCCCAAACGCAGCGCTGGGAGCAGAGTCTGCTGGTCTTTACCCTTCTCCTTACCAACCTCAAAAGACTTGGAACACGTCTGTTCATTAAATAAGCAAGAATCGGGGCCATCGGTTTGCAAATGGCTCTGATACTTGAAAGCTTTACAATGCTCCCGGGCTCTTGCTACTCCCTGCTCTGAGAAAAGCCACCGTCCCCAATGCCGAGCAACAGAAAGGTGGTTTTGTAGCCCTTCATCCGTTTTGGTGGAAATCAGTCAGGTTAGGTTAACCTGCCGAGTGTAATGGTCTGAAATAACCCCCCGTGACCCAGCGGGAGCTCCCACTGCCAGGCTGTGGAAGTTTTGCAAAAAAACCCCAACCCTAACCCGTTTTCTGCAGGATGACTGTAGTCAAGCTCCCAGTTCAACAAAGCGTGTGATTCCCTTTAAGCACATGCTTAAATCTATTCCGAGTTCCTGAAGCACTTAAGCATATGCTTAATTTTCTGTGCGTGCTGAAGTCCAGCTGACGGGAGGGGGAATTAAGCACGGGCTGATGGGCTTCACCCAACGTGACGCTGAACACGTACCAGAGAAGCTTCCCAGCATGGTGGCTGTGTTATCTCCTCCGTCAAACACTTCCAGGGAATCCCAGTTCTGCTCGGTGACAAAACTGATCACCTGGATCTGAAGGAAAAAAAAAAAAAAAAAAAGTAGCAGTACAACTCCGGCAATGCTGCTAATAAACCAAAATAATATCAATGAAAGGGCTGTTAATGAAGTCGGGAACAGGCCCCCGGGCTCCGAGTCAGCGCTGCTGTTTATCTGGGCTAATGCGCTGGCAAAAATTGGAGACCTATTGCCTTTGACTACCACCATCGGGGTTACACAGCTATTTTCCAGCAAACTCCACACTTCCCTATCAGGGAGCCCGTCTTCTGCTGCTACGAAGGGAGAGCTCCTGTGATTTCACAGCTAATTTACAGCAGTTGAAAATCTGAGCCTTTTTTTTTTTTCCTGTTTTGAGAAATCCCTGAAGACCTTCGCAGCACTTTCATACCAAAGCAACCACTAGCAAGCTCAGAGCTAAAGTAAAAACGCAAGAAACCTGCATTAAATCACTTTCGATCCAATGAAGTTTCTGCAACTGCCTCGTTTCTCAGCTTTTAGTCAAATCACTCGAGTTGCATTTTCAAATTTCCCACCTTTCTCTGCCACGGCACATAAGGTTTGGAGGCTTAATGAGTCTCTCCATCGCAACCCTCAAATGAGTAACATCGTGAGATCTGATAAATCTGCATTTAGGCTTAAAGGCAGCTCTTACACTTCAGAAAAGATCTACGTGTAATCACACAGATTTGTTTTCCTTGATGGCTGTTAAAATGGATCCTGCCTTTACTCCTAAATACTGGGAGTTCAAAGTCTTCAGTGTCCCGTTAACAAAAATAAGCTGTGCTGGAGATGGGGCTTGGTGAACTGCTCGGGCGAGTCGGACAGCAAACCTGGGAGAAAGCCAGCAGGATTTGGGAAAAAACAGCTTTAATTCATAAACTCTAGATGAAACTTTCAAACGCCGGGTACCTCAAAATTAAACTTCTAGGCCAATAACATAAAAAAGGATCCTTAAAGACAAATCAGGAGCGTAAATGACTTGTACAACTTGGCCCCAAACAACAGGTTTCATTTCTCGGCACGGGGCAGAAGCCGCAGTTGTTGGGCACCACTGTTTGGGGAGAACGCGGGAATTTTGGTAATTGCCTTTACTTCCAGCTTCCCACATCTGCTTATGTTACCCGGACTGAACACTGTGAGGAGACGTCAAAGCCCTGCAGATGTGGACTGCACATACACACACACACACTTTTCCTGTTCTTATCCTGTATTTACTCATCCACTCCCATACCTCGCTTGCCTTTGCTCTGCGAAACATAAACTAAAACACACACACTCTTAAAAAAATAATAAAAAAATCAAATCCCATTATTTCTGCCATTTTAACCTTTTTCCTCCTTGAATTATTCTGAATAATAAAGCAAGCTATAAAGTTCCTGCAAAGTTGTTTTTTTTTTTTTTTTTCCAAAAAATAAGTAGAGTTCCTCCAGCAGCAATTGCAGTGACCCCTGCAGAGCCACTGCTGATCACACTGACCAAGTCAATACCTTTCAGGCTGCGTAATTACACCCCTATTGTGATTTACATTATTGAAAGAGAACGTGGATTGAGAGCGTGCATTTTGTTTGCTCTTACATTTTCTAAATTATTTATTCTCCTTCCTCCCCCCCAACTTAACGGAATAAACATTTTTAAGGTCCTAATTCTAGTCTGACATGTGGATTCACAAGGGATCTGCATCTATTTACTGCCATGTATATAAATTAATTCACTCAGGAAGGTTTGCTACGGGAATGAATAATTCATGGCAGAAGTGCCAGCTCGTACACTGATTACATAAAAATCCTGCCAGTGACTCGCCGCTACCAAGAAAGCTTTAATTTCACCTCCTCCTCTGATCTACAGTTGTTTAACCTTTAATTGTTGTACAAAATGAGGGTAAACTGATGCTCTGATGCTTAAATTAGTATCTAATAACCAAGAACTTCTCGTGCCCAAGGGCGGGTGGCCGGGGAAGCGGGGCAGGGTGTGCAGCGGGTCCCGCTCCGTGGCCATCATCCTGCCTCTGGGCTGCCCCGCTGCCGGTCGCTCCCATGGGGGGTGTTTTACTCCCTGGGGGGGCAACACCTTTCACCAGGCCTTTTCCCTCCCTAGAAGAGTTCTAGTGGAAGTCCCAGTGTCACAGGCTGATGAGGTGTGGTTTGATGATGAGGGAAGATGCCACCTCACGACCAGCTGGGGGCAGAGCCAAGGTGGGGGGTCCCTTGGCACCCCCACATCCCCCACACAGCCCGGCACGGCTAGAAGCGGAGACCCCCACACCGCTGTGGCTCCACACGGAGCTCTCCCCAAGCACCAGAGCAAGGACCTTCTGAAGGTCCTGCCTTCTGAAGGACCATGGTCCTGCCCTTCACCCAAAACTTCCCGCTCTAGACCCAAAATTGAACTTAGGGCTCGGGCAGAGGAAAAGCTCAGCCACAGGATACGCTTTTTGTTTGCACGCATTTATGTTAGACCCGAAAATATCTATTTCCCTTGCAAGAGATCACATGCAGCAGGAAAGGGGTCAAAAAAAAACCCCAACCAAACAAGAAAAACACCACGTTTAAAACACTTTGGCATTCTGTTTTCCAGTTTAACATGAGAGCTGCATTTGCACAACCAAAGAGGTGAGAAACGCGTACTTATGAATACAGACATGCTTTTAACGGCGCGCTCTAACACCCGCTCTCCTCGGAGCCTGGCAGAGATGTGCGAAACCAGCTCCGAGGGCTGGGAAGCGGCCGCCGGGGTTTGCAGCCAGAACGTGGCCCCGCAGAACACAGACGTCTGTTTTCATCGCTTTAAAAATTAAGGGAATTATCACCCTCCCCATCCCAGGAGTCCCCAGCAACCTGCAAACCGCCTCCGCCGTGCAGGCGTTTGGCCAAGCTGAAGGGATGCTCCTGTCCTTGTTGGGAGGGTCTGAGAATGGCTAAAATTCCAGATGTGCAGGAAAGTACTGGCAGTGAGCTCCGAGGCTTCTGAAAACGCTATTAATTAGCTCCAAAAACAAAAAAAGGGGAGCGGAATTTGCTGGACTAGCCACTGAAAAGCTGGCAGAGGGCACAAAATATTGCTCCAGGTTTGCGCTTCGCTGTGAAGCCCCCAGTGCTGCCCCCACCGGCTCTGCCATCCCAACCCCAGGTTTGGGTTTGAGTTACGATGGTGGCATCGGGTAGGGATGCCCACCTGGGAGAGCAGAGCTGTCACCCAGCACGGCAGAGCCCATGTTTCAATAAAACCATTGAGAGGAAGACAACTGCCGGGCGCCAACAGCCGGGAGCACTGCAGAGAGGGAGGAACCCACCTACAAGTCTATTAGCAAATACACGATAGGGAAATAAAAGCACTTAATGAACAAAAACCCTCACAGATGAAGTGGTGTAAAGAAGAAAGAAACTCTCTGATAGCGAGGCCTGTGGAATGAATGAATCACAGAATGATACGGGGTTGGAAGGGACCTCTGGAGATCATCCAGTCCAACCCCCTGCCAAAGCAGGTCCACCCAGAGCAGGTCCCACAGGAACGTGTCCAGGTGGGGTTTGAATGTCTCCAGAGAAGGAGACTCCACCACCTCTCTGGGCAGCCTCTTCCAGGGCTCTGCCACCCTCATGGGAAAGAAGTTCCTCCTTGTGTTTAGATGGAACTTCTTATGTTCAAGTTTGTGCCCATTCCCTCTTGTCCTGTCCCTGGGCACCACTGAGAAAAGACTGGCCCCATCCTCCTGACACCCACCCTTTCAGTATTTATAGGTGCTGATCAGATCCCCCCTCAGTCTTCTCTTCTCCAGACTAAAAAGACCCAAGTCCCTTCAGCCTTTTCTCATCAGAGAGATGCTCCAGGCCCCTCATCATCTTTGTAGCACTTTGCTGGACCCTCTCCAGCAGTTCCCTGTCCTTCTGGAACTGGGGAGCCCAGAACTGGTCCCAGTGCTCCAGATGGGGCCTCCCCAGGGCAGAGCAGAGGGGAGGATGGCCCCCCTCCACCTGCTGGTCGCACTCTTCCTGATGCACCCCAGGATGCCATTTTCCTTCTTGGCCACAAGGGCCCATTGCTGGCTGATGGGCATCCTGTTGTCCACCAGGACTCCCAGGTCTTTTTCCTCAGAGCTGCTTTCCAGCAGGTCACCCCCAAAAACATGTTAAAGAATCCATCTCCTGTGTGTCAGTGTCAGCGTAACACACGGTGAAACGCCTTCCGTGAGGACGGGGCACACACGTGCTCAACGGGAACTTTATCTAAGGTTTGGTCTCGGATGCGGGACTTAATTCTCCACATTGTCTATCCTGCAGGGCTATTTCTGCAGAGGAACGATAACGACCACAAAAAGACCTGAAGAGAGAGCTCATTTACCTGGAGACAATGAAGAGGAAAGCTGTAATTGTGTAATCACACTGCTGCAACTCTGCTGGCACAACAAATCCAGGCGGGCACTGCGAGCACGCAGCTCTGCCTCAGTGTAGCTTACATGGCTTTCAACGTTGCATAATTAAGCAGTATAAAGATATATGCCCAAAATACCACGATTATTTTGTTACACCAGAACAGCCACACGGCTCCAGTTGAATTCCCATGGAGAGTGCCTCCAGGAGGCAAAAAAACCAATCCATTGAAATATTACCCACTTTTGGCAGTCCCACTGTAAACGAGTGTCTTGATTCCAGAGAATTACACATTTCAACAGATCTCTTCCCTGCGAGGAGAAGCAACTTCATAACACGTGGCCCCTCTGTGCCCACCAGATCCTGTGCATTCCCCTCTCTGGGCTGACACGGTACCTGTATCCCTGCTCCTTCGGGGACCGTTATCTTCCAGATGCAGTTGAGGCTGTTCAGGTACGGCTCCGGGAAGCCGGGGGAGAGGATGGTTCCTTTGCGCTCAGTCAAATTCCCACCGCACGGCACTGAAACAAGCAAAGCAACGATTTGGCTTTAATACTAAAACATTCTCTTTAAACCATCCGTCCACGGACAACAAAGCAAGCAGAACTGGCTCATGATTCAAGGATGAGATTTGTATGAATAATCCCCTTTTCAGTAAATCTCTCACGTAACTTCGAAGACAAGCAGCCCTCAGGTGTGGGGACCACGGGGTGCATCGGCCCCCCCAGACTGGTTCTTTAGGAACAGCTCTCCTCCAAAGAAGGTGAAAGCAGCTTCAGTCAGATCTAATTTATACCAGATGCTGTCCCAGACCCCACAAAACTGAGTACTGGATCAAAAGGTCCCTGCCCTGATGTTTGGAGTTGAATTCCTTGCTCACAGGCCTGGCTTTTGTAGCAAGAGGTATGAAACAGGTGGGGTTTTTTGTTTTTTTGTTTTTTTTTTTTTCGTTTGTTTGTTTTTTTTTTTTTTTATTGTTGGTTGGTTGTTATTTTTTTTAACCACCCCAAATGATGTAATTTATTTTTTCCAGCGCAACCTGCTGAACTGCTTCAGCTTTTCTCCCCCCCTACCCCAGAGATACCTACCCACGCAGGTGGGCACCGAGACGTTCCACTGTGCCAGGGCTCCGGGCATGGTGAGGCACTCGATGCTGCGGGAGCCCTGCAGCGCGTAGCCAGCCCCGCACTCGAACCGCACCACCGCTCCCACCGCGAAGTCGCTGCCCAGCCGCCGGCCGTAGCGCGGCTCCGGCACCGAGCTGCACTGGGTGGCACTGGTACGAGGGACCGCTTGCGTCGGGGACAGGAGAAACCAGCAGATTGCAAAGAAAAGAGGGGGGAAAAAAAAAAAAAAAAAAATGGTTAGAGGAAACGTTTTGGAAATACGAGTGCCGTAATACGTGCCAAATTAAAGGTGCACTAAAAACAACACAAGAATCTGATTATAGCTAAACCCCAAAGAACGGCTGAATCCAAACACGGCCACTGAGGAAAAAGAAAAAAAAAAAAAAAAAAGAAAAAACATTTCATTCAAGCTTCTGTCAATTCAAGTGATACTTGAAATAAAAGCAGCGAGGACGTTGCAGAACCGTGCGCGCTTTCGAAGACGAGACTGTTTGCCTTCAGAAAACTTACCGTCATATCAGAAAGGTCATTTCTAAATAGGGAAACCAAGGCACTCAGCAACGGCTTTCCAAAAAGTTGGTTTGCCACATAATGCTAGAGCCTCAGCAGAAAACCCATGGGTGTTTCTCAGCTCCCGCGGCCCCATTACTATAAAGGACAGCAATTTTAAACAATCTTCTTCAAGATGGGCAGGGTAAGGGAAAGAAAAGGGGAATTTAAGTTGTGGTGCTGTGTCGCCAACTGTTGAAATTGCCTGCATTCCCGTTCGATGCCGCAGACAACAGGCAAAGAAAGAAACAGAGTCTGACAGATAAGCCAGGGAAAAAACGAGGCAAAGAAACATCCATTGCTGAGGAAGAAATCAATTTATATTTTTCTCTGAGCTGCTTTACAATTTATTAGTGTTTAATGCCTGAGTTGCTGGGAAGAGAAAAATGTGGAGCTGATGAGCGCATTAGCTATATTGTTTGATTTTAACTTGACTCAGAGAGATGAACGTCAAACCCACTGTCAAAGGCATCGCACAAGAGGATCAGCAAGAAGCTGAAGCGTGTCCGTGGTGTGGGGAGGGGAACGGAGAGGCAGGGGTGTCACTGCACGGGGGAGGCTTTGGGAGAGAGAACTCTTCATTTGGGTAAAAAATGAGAGTAAATGCCATTAGATCCTGGCCAGGCAGATCAAAAGCAGGGCTGGCTCTTTCTTTTGCTCTTGCTTTCTATGCAGTAATCACCGAAGAGTGTGCAGCTCATAATTAGCATGCAGGAGGGGGGAGGTAATCTTTACGGATTCCATCAAAACCTTTGCTTTGCTGAAATCTTGAAAGACTATCAGAGCTACAGCTGTTTTACAATAATTAGGCAGAAATTCCAGAGAAGGAAGGGATCTCTGGCTACTATAAAATCCAAACCATGTTTCACTTCGCCCCCGGAGGAGGCTGGGGCTGCCCCTGCTGTCTGTCCCCACTTCACAGCAACAAGCGTGCGAGAGCCTGGCTGATCCACAGGTAACAACCCAAAGCGGGTGGGCGAGAAAGCCCTTCTGTTTCCCCGCCATTCCGTGCATCGCTTTCTATTTACTGCCTTAAAATCTCTAAGTGGGACTTACCCAACGCCAGGCAAGCTGTTACTGAAAGGATCAGGGGGCAAAAGTTTGACAGCAGGAGACCTAAGCCTCTGCCAGGCGGGGAGGAAGGATTTTGTGGAGCTGCTAGACAAGCCTTCAGCTGCTTACACCCAGAAACGTGCTAAAACGCCAGCGGGAGAAAACTGCTTGGGTATAAATCTCAAGAACTTGCTGCGTTCTCAGGGCATGATGCAACGAGATACTCCTGATACTAATCCTGGGACACGCGAGGGCTGAGGCTGAGTGGAGATGGGAGGTCTGAATATGAAGTACCCACAGGAGCCAGGCAGCCCTGCAAGCCCCCTGATACCCAAATAAACTTCATCTCCTGGGATAGTTCCCCTTCAGACAGAAAGCATGCAATGACACACACACGCCAAAAGGAGCTCAGGACACTTCAAGACATCGCTATATTTTCGACCATTATCTCAGGACCAACCTGAGGACACCTTCAGAACACAACTGTACTCACCTTGGTAGACAAAATGAAAACCTTTGGCTGTAGATTGACCCTTGGAACTGAATTTGAGGAGGATCTGGTTGGTGGTAGCTAATGGTAACGATTCACCTGAGTGAGGAGAAAGACAGAACACAGGAGAGAGAGAGATTAGAGCATTACCTACACAAATGGGTTGCACCCAACAAGATGTTAAATGGCAGGCTGGGGTTTTTTTTGCTTCATTTCCCTGCAGCAATGGGCACACGTTCCCTACCTGTATGAGAGCCCGAGAGGGAGCTAAGGAGCCGGGAGTGCTGGTTGGGGCCATCGTGGACTTCAATGACGTCGTTGAGGGCGGTCTGGAAGAAGGCGAACTGCCCAAAGACCACTGCGGAGAGAGGGAGCCCGGTGGGGGCCGGCACCGGGACCAGCCGCGGGGTTGGCACCGGGACCAGCCGCCCCGGCATTCCGGCGTCTTTTATTTCAGGAGCTTGGCAGGGATAAAACGGGCCTGACTGACAGCCCTGGAAGATGGGAGCCCTTTATTTATCCACAAAGTAGGCATAACAGAGGCAGCAACCAGCCTCCCCCGTGCTCACTTGCCAGTACGCTTTAACACTGATTCATAGGCCAGAAGGGATTCTTTTATGAATCATCCCATTTCTCTGCCTACAGAACCCAAGGTATATAATTTCACCAACTGATAATTATTATTTATTATTTGTATTGAACCTCTGTCATGAAGTGGGCTCCCGTTGGGCTAGGCATTGTACAAAACCTGAACAAAATAACAATCCCTGTCCCAAAGAACTTAATTTCTAGATTGAACCTCCCTGGTCAGGGAGGACGACTGCCAGGGAGAGAGGACACTCACTATTTTATTAACAGTTGGTCCTAAGCCTGTCTACAGAGACTGCTAACGAGGGAGCCGAGCAGCGCTCTGGGTCCCACTGCATACATTGTAGAGCTTACAAAAGGGAGAAAATAATAATGAGAGGATGATCAGAGCACTTTTTTTTAGCTAGAGCAAAGAGACTTTAGTTATTTATCTTTACTTTTCCAATTATAACAACAGGCTTTTTAATCCCAAATTTGTACTTGGATTTTTTTCTCTCCTTTGTCTCCTCTCCTCGCTTTGCATTTTCAAGCTGTAAGTGCCCAGTTGCAGATTCACAAGCTGAGAGGTCTCTTGCTGTGAAATTCGTCATCCACCAAGCTATGACATCTGTCTCCTGCGCATTCAGGTTTCCAGCCCAGCTTTGACGCTGGGAACACTGAAAAGGTGACGATGGCACACCCTGACGCCTGCGGTACACACGAGCCCCAGAAGGGAAGGAGATGGGAAACGCAGAACGTTCACTACTAATAGCTTTCCTGCTTGTAATGAAGCTATTGAAAGGTAGCAGGTGGGGAAGGGAAACTAATTTAGCTGTCATCCTACCGCAGGCAAAAGTCAGACTTGCAGATCAAGACTGTCTAGCCCTCTACTTATTGTGTTTCCTAAGACAATATCAAGATCAGCTACAGTAAAACAGGTGAAGAGGTGTAAGAGAGCAGTGCAGTGTTTCATCCATTAGATCCAGGAACTCGGCTGTACCCCACACACGCTCAGGGAGAAGGGAATTCGAGTGAAAGGAGCTTATAACTGACGTCCGAACACGGCATCCTTATTTCACACCTTCCCATCTTGCGAAGGAAATCACAAACAACTGAGAAGACCACGGGGACTGAGCAGATCAATACAACGCACTGAGAAGCAGGAGCAAATAACAGAATTTAGAGACCTTCACCTGCCAGAGCTGTCAGTGCAAGCGCTCCTCAAGAACTTTAAATTCCCTTCAAACAAGAAAATATGTTAACCAATACTAATACCCAGCCAGCTGCCTCAAAGGGCTCTGCAATGTCCATCATTCTCGTACTCAAGGTCTGACCAAAATTAAGCAGCTTTGGAGTCTATGAAAAGAACGTCGGTCCATTTAGATGGATCTGGCCTTTGGTTGGATCTAGTTTTAAAATTTAACTTACTTATTATTTAAAAATAAAAATTAGTCATAAGTACCATTGCTGCACATCCACAAAACTACACAGCTATAGGCTTCTCTGCGCAGACAGATTATTTAGCATCGCGCTTAGCATGTTTATGGTGAATACATTTTGTACTCTCAGAGGTCCTCCCAGTCTGCTGCCAGCATTAATCACCAGGAATTATTTTTTGCTGATTTTTCAACTCTGTATGACTGGATGCAGTCCAGTAACTGGAAGGGGAATCACAAGATGGTGGGCTTTATTAGTTGTTGGATTTTTTCCACCCATTTTTGATAGATTTTGAAATTCAGAAAACTGCCATCATCCTTTCGGACTACACCAAACTACAAATACAGCAGCCAACAGTGCCGCTTGCTATTTTCCAATCTCCCTTATCACCATATATGATTTATTCTGCTTTGTTCAAATGAAAAAAAATCCAAACTGCACAGACAGTAGGAGAGATTTCCAAAAACTGTCCCAAACGGTACCATAGTCCTTCGGCACAACGATGGAGTAGAGGCAGACTTGTCCGCTGGTGTAGTTCTGGGGATAGTTGGGAGAGAGGACGACGCCGTCCGAGCCCGTGTACTGACCCCCACAGGGCGCTGGAAGAGAAGGTCAAGAAGAACTCGCTGAGGGCATCCTTACCAAAGCCATGAACCACCAGCCCTTTTCCCGCTGCTCCGGGATCCCCAGCCCCACGCTGGGATGCTGCAATTCCCACTGCCCTCAGCCACCGTCGATGCCCCGCTCCAGCCAGTGCAGCTCTCATTAAGAAAAATTAAGGCTGATCCTAACTCGAGTTCACGCCTGCTTCACATTTAATTAGCAAGACCATGCCAAGGCCACAGGATGCCATGTACGGTGGTGTAGCCCAAGGCATGATTTGCACCATTCTCCACCCAACCCTAAATCCCAGGACCTGTCAGAACAAGCTCTGACTCTTCCTCCCATTCGCACGCAGGAGCCTGGTCCAGCAGGGATGGTGTCCCCCCCACCAGCGCCTTTCTGAGCCACAGCTTTCACCCCCCCAGTCACCACAGACTGAGCTCTCTCGCGACTCACTTCTCAGATTAAGGAGGTCCGACTCCAAACCCATCATTTACACCATTTCCTCATTAAGCCAGAAAACAAAAGAAAAACACACAGAACCCCTCAGACAAAATTGCCTTCCGTTTTCTCTATAAACTCTGACCCTGCTCAGGAAAGCACATCCTTGAGGGCTTTGATTAGCGGGGATCAGGATAAGCCAATGTTTAAGTGGCTGCTGGATCCTGCCCTGCTCTAGGGACGCGGGATTTCTCAGACAGATCATCTGCTGTGTCCAGTTTTCTGTCCCTCTCAAAAGAAGGTCCAAGAAACCTCATCCAGGTCAGCTCTTCCCAACCTCCAGGTGTTTGAGAAAAAATTGAAAAGTTATGAAACACTGAGACAAAACCCCCTCTCTGTCCCCTGGCAAGCAGCTCCATGCAAAAGTAACATCAGCTTTTCATTAGGACAAAGCGCTGAAGTATTTGGCAACAGGCAGACCGTTCTCCGCTCACCTCTTCCCCCTGGGCCTCACCTGTACAGGTGGGTCGAGGTTTGTTCCACGTAGGTTTTCCATCCCCTCCCATTACGCAGGTGAGCGTGGAGACCCCTTCAATGTCATACCCTCCGTCACAGTAGTAGGTGATCGTGGATCCCAGCTTCAGATCCGTCCCCACTCGTGTGCCGTTCTTAATTGACCCCGGATCGAAGCATGACTCCCGGGGATTCTCTGCAAGAGGGAATTGTCAAGTTTTTTATTGGTCTGACACAGATACTCTTTAATTTCGGTCAATGGCATGGTTTTTGGCTTTTCTCACCCGTGAATCTCACTTAAGCATATCGTAAAGACATAACATATAAAATCAGAGTTTCCATTTCAAGCGTTCTCTCATGCTGCTGAATCTGGGGAATTAATAGGGGTCAGATTCTGGTCCGGACCATTCTCTGCTGCTCAGCCCCAGTGCACTGGAAGAAGGCAGCTTCAGTTCACACACACATTTACTGGTACCCAATCCAACCATCGAGGCAAAGCTTTGATTTAACTCTCTCCGTTCAAGGGACAGGCTGCAAGGACCTTTGCAAACCAGGGCGTATAAACCCAGACCGAACATACAACACGTTTCAGATGCGCTCCATCTGTCACACCATCTCCCTGGCACCTATCGCTCCCGCATCCGAGCGCTGTCAGCTCTCGGCGTGGAAACACACAGTGCCATGTGCGAGCTGGTTGACTCTCCAGATGTGCGGCACGGCTGCAATTATGGCAAAATGATTACAAGCAGTTAGACAAAATGAAGACATTTTTCTCCCCGTTCACTATGCCCTGCAGAGTTAAAAACCCCATTTACATATGAAAATTCCAGTAAAGACTACAGAGCTGTCAGGACTTGGATATTTCCTCCTTCTTCGTCTGAGGGCTTTTTTTTCTTTTTCTTTTTTTTTTTTTTTTTTCTTTCTCCCTTCTTTTTTTTTTTTCCTGGATGAAATATAATTAGAGGCTTTGATTAATCCTGCTCTTTTGTCATCTGGAAATTGCTCATTAAAGATGAGGGCTTTTCTGAGAGCAGTGGGTCTGTGAACAATTATAATGTGTTTAAGCATTAAATCATGGGCTTTTAGTATTTGGGGAAGGGGTGGGGGGAGAAGCAGAAAACAGTAAAGCCCCCAGATCTTGCTTTTGTTTCTTTGTTTGCAGTGAAAAAGAGGATTAGCTCTGTGGTTTCCTTTACACAACAGCTGTGCCACGAGCTAGTGATCCAGGTAAACAGGGCACAAGAGGACGTGAAATGTTTTCAACATGAACAGCTTCCCTGCACCGCAGACGTGAGGTCACCGGGTTTTTCCTAGAACCCCAGTGCCCTGTTCTGGGGGTCACAGACTCGTCAACCCTCAGTGCTCCTCACAGACCATCACACACTCGGATCATCAAACGTTAAATCATGATGTCCTGGGTTCTCCTCCGTGTCAGTGGTGTCTTTCTGCACTAACTTTGGACGAGCCCCTTTTCCCTGTTTCCCCACCAAATAACAAGATGTTCCAGTTTATCTGATCCTGGGAAGAGACACACGAGAGCCTGGAAGCATCATTACTGCAGCGTTCCAAAGCAAGCTCTGATGCTCAGAACATGATGGGGTTCTAAGACAAAAGGAAGTCAACAAATATATTTATCCCATTATTTCCCGTGTGTGATCTGAGGGTCCTGCCGAGAGACCAGCCAGACACAACAGAGGAATCTTCATTATGATGAGTAAGACATCAGGACTAAAAGGCTCGTTCCAGTCACAGCACTGGAAAGCAAAGCCCTGAGGGCCCTGGGCAGCTCAGACGAAGGCGTTCCCTCCTCGTTTATCCTTATGCTTGTGAGAAATCAGCTGTAGCTGGGGAAGCGAGCAGGCAGCCTTTACCATTCCTGCGAGTCAGGGAATATTCCTGCGAGTCAGGGAATATTCCTGTGCAGGCTGGTCACAGCCCAGGGAGGTGACGAATTGCTCCTGGGCATCAATCAACCGGGGCTCTGAGGATGAGGAGCGCACGGCCCAGCGTCCGCTGCAGCACACGAGCCATCTGCAAGTGTGAATTCTTCATCTACTTTCCCAAATTATTTTTTCACCCCTCAAGCCTCCATTTCTCTCCATTGCCGATATTCACTTTTAGCCCCTTTTCCTACAAAAGCTGCACCCAAGGGCTCCCTCCTGACCACTTCAAGCCTCTCCTGTTATTTTGAGCAGTCTCGCTGCCTTTCATCTCACAAGTTGATGTGGCTTCAACCCGTCCGTCAGCCTCCCACCCGGCTGTCAGATGCCTTAGCCATGTGCTTGATCTCAGCCTCTGCTCTCGCTTTGAAAAACCACGACATTCAGCGCTCGAGTCGCCCCGTCGGCTGCTGGAAAAAAAGGGTGGCAGCTGATCGCTGAGCAGGAGCCCCGCTGCTTCTGTTGTGTTTTCCTCATTCTTGACTGTTTCTCTGTTCCCTCGAGGGTCTGGGCCTTCAGGGACCATCTTCCTCACCTCGGAGGACGATGCCTCCTGACAACACTGGTCCTACCAAATTTCCAGCTGAACACTCCTCTGCAGACGAACTGCCCCGATGATCCTCAGCAGTCGGCTACAAAGGGAGGCAGGAGCTCAACTTTAAGGAGTATTTGGTTGCGTGGTGACAGCAAAAGACTCGTAGAGAGATGTGGGAAAGTCACAGCTTTCCCAGCCTTTGATTTATTAGGCTATGAAGTGAGCACAGCACGGCTTGCCCATTTAGAATTAACATTTTAGTTTCACTCAGACACTTCAGAAACCCAAGACTTTACCCTGATGCCCCAATTAATATGGATTCAGGCTGCCAAACGTTTAGAAAAGAGTCAAGACAAAAATGCCATGAGAACTGGCTCATTAGTCCACAGAAAGCAGAGGTTTTCTGTGCTTCCCTTCTCCTTTCCCAAGGAAAACTCAAAGCCCACATGAGCTCCTAGACCGGGAGGTCAGGGTTTCATCTGTGTGTTCAAGAACAGCTTCTCCAGGGAGTGGAGTCCACCCAGTGCATCCAGGAACACGTGCAGGCCTTTAATAAGAGCTCAGCCTTAAAGCAACCCCAGGACAAATTGTCTAGAAGACAGGGCTTTTTTTCCCACAACAGTCATCCTACATTGAAGACAGGACAAATTATATTGGGATTTTAAAGACCAGAAACAGCCTGGGCACCACGAGCCGCTTGGCTGCTGCCACATCAGCTCCCCAGGAGCCCAGCACCCTCCGACTCAGCCCAGTTGAATGCACCACCTTTCCCCAAGGACAGACCCGTTTTTCGAATGCAAGTTGTTTTAGGGTCAGGCGTCATCTCCCATTTCTGACCGTTTTAGCAGCAACCAGGGATGCCTGAGCAGAGCAGGTCTCCCTTTTCATGAACCAGCCTGAACCCAAAATCTACTCACTCCCGCCAAGTCATCCCAAAGAATAAATCCCTCCCCAGCTGAAATCCCAAACTATTGCATTTAAGTCTCGCCCGACCCTCCGAGCCAAGCCAAGACTTTATGCAGACAGTAAATCAAGCCTCTGCAAAGGTAAGCGTGTGTGGGGAAAAGCACAGTTACCGTTTCTTTGCTGGTAACCTTAGTTTGATTTTTCATTCTGCCGCACCAGCTGACGGTGCATCATGGGGGCAAAGCAAAAGATATTCGTTCATCTATCAGAAATCCTGCTGGTGTTCTCTGTCAGTGTAGCTAAACCGGGAAATTGCCTGGCTGAAGATCTGCCCTTAAACACCTTTCCATGGCACTGCTGCATTCCCACTCCGCTCTCGCCCTCCTGCTCTATGCCAAAACCGGTGTAATAAAAAGCCAAATTCATTCTTCTCTCTCTGTTTTCTCTGTTCCTCCCGGCCCCAGAGGACAGCTTTCTCTTGAAGAGCCATTGCCCCTGAAACAATTTCCAATGAAGCGCCGAGACTGTTTGACATTCACCCGGCGCAGCGTAGCCGCGGGCTGGCGGCACAGCCCCAGTCCCAGGGACGATGCAGGATCTCAAGCAGGGACTGACAGACGGATGCTTGGCTTTTTCCCCTTCCAAACATAACCAAAAGACGACTCCAAAGCCCCTGGTAATTAACAGCATTTCGCACAGAGGTGACACGGGTGACGTGTGGCAGAAGCCGACGTGGCCGAGCACAACGAGACGCCTCAGAGAAGACGGTGCCTTTGAACTGTACTTGGGATTCCGCGCTGGCAAGGAGCCGAGCTCGGGGTTTGATTTTCTTTCACACTTGCTCTCTCCTGCATTTCTTTTCTTCTCCTTTCGATTCCCCAAAGTTCCATTTTCTGCTGCTTCTCAGACTTGAATCCCAGGCTCCTTTTAAAGTGTGGGGAAATTAATGAGCAACCTTAAAGCCTCGTTCTTTTCTCCCAGCGGTTTGGCCTTGCGGGAAGAATGTAGGTGCGATTAGCACGGGAGGAATGGTTAGGAGAAAAAAATGCATCACACAACCACCCTAACTTAATGAGATTGCATTTGTTAGCTACTTTCTGGCTGCCCAAAAAAGAAAGTGGAAAAGAAGAAAACCTAAGACTTATTTTTCAGTAAAATTAATTCTAATGAGAGCAGAAAACTTTTAATCTCCTGAAACTTAAGCAGTGCTAATTGCCTCTATCTTATTCTTTCATAACTTTACTAGAGGGATATTCATCTGCTCAGCATACCCAACAGGAATTGCCACTTCGCCATCATTTAGCCTCCGGGCAGGTAAATCCAAAAGCAGGAACTATAGACGGTGGCACCCATCCAGCATCCAGCGCGTCTGAGGCCATCAATGCTTCTTTCCCAGACTGCACACCAGTCCATATAGGCCAGGGCAGGCTTGAAGAATTGTTTCTTTCTAGCCCTGTTTTTTTTTCCCCAGTTTTAAATCCCTTTCTGCATAATCCTGGCTCATCAGATCCAGCTTTTCAGAGTGTATTTTTTTACTACAGTTTGTAACAACTCCGTTCTTCCACCTACCCTATGCACAAACAAAGAACATACTCTGCCAAAGCCTTCTTTTTTTCCCCCCCCATCTCCCAGAAGAGCAGCCCCAGGTCTGTCACTTCTCAGCTTCCTCCATCGACAGAGCGCTAAAAGCACCCGGGGAAAACTCTAACCACTGCCCTGGCTCTCACCATTAGAGCTGAAGCCACCAAAATGTTTTACTTCCTCCTCAAGCAAACAAGAAAAAAAAGCCACTGCTCTAATAACACAGAGACCTGACTATTCTCTCCATTTTACTAATTATTAGTGAATTTGTAAGTGGATGCTTTAGAATCCTTTTTCAGGAGAGCTCCACTGACTCCAGAGCCGAGCATCCACCTCCGTGATCCTCGCCTCCAGATACATCCCCCCAATCAATTGATTCACTCCGGAATGACAGTACCAAGAATCCGGACCAAGATCCCATACTGGATGTGTATGTCTGCAACACCTTTTGTTGCACAAAGCTGCTCCTGCCACTAAGAATAAATCTTAAATCCATGGCAACGTGGAGCATTCCTAATAAAAAGTGAGCAGTTCAACACTCCAGTACTCTGAAAGCTCAAATCTGCAACGAAGCAGCATGTTCTGCTCACTAAGGAGACGACAGAACTATTTAAATTCAGTGTGGAGCAAGAAGGATTATACACAATAAAGCCTGTACATAAATATATGCCTTCTGGGAATCGCACTCCCATTTTCTTTAAAGAAAAAACCAAGAAGATGTAAAAATTTTCTTCTTTGTTAATGTCTTACCGGTGTAGTCAATGACAAATCCAGTGTTGCTGACGGATGCATCGCTTCGGAAGGCGAGGAAGAGGCTGTTACTGCTGCTCTCTATCCTCTCGGGGAGCTGGGAGCCGTAAAAGCTTCCAATCAGGGGGCTGAGGGAATCAGGTCCATCGTAGATATGAAGGAAATCATAGCCAGGCTCCAGGCTGAAGCTGCAAAGCCAAAGGAAGAGCGTTTGAAGTGTGAGGACACCACAGCAGCCCCTGGAGAACAACAGATTGTGGTCTCGATGGTACAACTACACGGCTGAGAGACTGCTTCTGCCCCAAAACAGCTCCTCAGGTTAAGCAGAGGATGTTTCTCTCTCCGTTCCACACGTAAGGAATTGAGGACTGGTGATACAGTCAAGAGCAGAAAAGCATAAACCAGTGCTCTACATGGGCTTCCTCTGCTGCCCCAGTTACATGGTCATGTTCTGTGAAACCATGGGAATATCAAAGAGAAGCTGCAGCTGAAATCATAGATTGTCTGGGTTGGAAGGGACCTTTAAGATCATCTAGTCCAACCATCAACCTAACTCTGATAAAAAACCATCACTAAACCATGTCACTAAGCACTATGTCAACCTGTCTTTTAAATCCCTCCAGGGACGGTGCCTCAACCCCTTCCCTGGGCAGCCCATTCCAATGCTTAATAATCCTTTCCGTGTCAAAATTTTTCCTAATATCCAAATATGTGTATCTTCTCCCAAATTAAGATAATGCCCGAGAGCAGATGACTCGGGCCTATGGGACAGTCCTACCAGGTTTGGTTTGGCTCCTTCAAGCCCCCCTGCAGACACCCAGTTCCCCCAAGGCAGTGCCCCACCACTGGTATCCCCTCCCCGTCCCCACAGGGGTGGAAGCAAAGAGCCCTCGGGTACGTACGTGTTAAACACCAGGGCAATGACATAATCGGGAGAGACGGTGAGCTGCCAGTCACACTCCTTCCCCGGCGGGTAGGGTTCCGGGTACTGCGGGGACAAGATCACTCCAGCCGGTCCCGTCAAGATACCTCCACAGGGAGCTGAGGGCAACCAAGCAAAGGGATGGGGCTTTGTCTTAGAGAGACTTAAAAAATAGTAGATGAGATACAGGAAGGGAGAAAGAGGGAGAGGTGGATGGATAAGGGGGCAGAGAGGCAGTTTGCAAGGTTGTCTGATATTCAGATATGGCCCAACAGAGCTTGTAGTGGCCCAACAGAGGTGAGGGCTCTGTTACTCCAGAATCACATGGGGTCGGAAGGGACCTCTGGAGATCACCTAGTCCAACCCCCTGCCAAAGCAGGTCCACCCAGAGCAGGTCCCACAGGAACGTGTCCAGGTGGGGTTTGAATGTCTCCAGAGAAGGAGACTCCACCACCTCTCTGGGCAGCCTCTTGAAGGGCTCTGCCACCCTCACGGGAAAGAAGTTCCTCCTCATGTTTAGGTGGAACTTCTTATGTACAAGTTTGTGCCCATTTCCTCTTGTACCTCCAGACAGGGTACACACAAACAGAGCTGTGGATGCTGTTATATGTAACATAAATATCTTCCTAAGAGATATATGTGAGTAGCCAGAAGGAGAGAGACACTTTTATGCTTTTCTGTTGCATTTATTTAGGCAACTCCTGGTCAAAGTCTGGATGGCTGCTAAATAAGTGAAAACATCTTGTCTGGGACTAATGGCTTGTTTGTGTTTGTTACAGTCACCAACACATTAAATGCCAAACTGATTGAAAAATCAATTATTACTTTTTTAAGGCTAAAAATGCCTGCGTATGTTTCCACTGTGGGAAATACTCATGATTAATTTATTACTGTCAGCCTTTCTGCAGCCTCCTCATGAGGGCGGATGCTCCGAGATTCCCCTCGTTGCTCAGACTGACCCTCCCAGGTTTGGGATGGGGCAAGAGAGAGGGGATCACAGTCTGGGTTCAGCTGGGGTGTGTGACACCAACCAGCCTCCAGCAACACAAAACCAGCAGGACATGAGCCAGCATGGGACAGAAATAAGAGACCAAATCTTGGAAGGATGTTCCATGAAGGAGAGAGCATGAGCATTTATCTTGGGGGCTTTTATAAAGCCCTGCAAATACACAAGAATCTTTAGATAGAAGGTAAAATGCATTGGGGCTGTTCTATGAAGATGGCAGCAGAGATTTAACTAGAGACCCTTCTCCAGGGCCCAGAAGCAACTTCTTCAGCCAAGTCCAGTTGCAGGCTCCTGCAGGCTCTGAGAGCTGTTATCCCTCTCGAATACACCAGGAAATCACAGCCCAGACAGCGCAGTTTGGCTGAAGGTCACGCACAAATAACCTGGAAGAACCATAAGCATCTGTTCTGTGTCCATTTACGTTAACCTTTAGGGTGCGTTCCTCTTCTAGACTGTAAAGTCAGGGCAAAATTCAGAAGAAACTAAAGTATATGGACTTGTTTTAGCAAAGCCTCAGGGAGACGGCTGTTCAACACCCTCTGATTTCTTTGAAAATCCCACCCATAGTCTCCGAAGGATTTAAACTAGAAAGTGGTCCAAGCCAGAGCTGTTTGGAGCTGGGTCAGGATGCAGACTTCAAATACCCCAACCCTCTGGGGGCTGTTCCAGCTGAGGTTCCGGTTCAGCCCACATTGTTTAGGGACTGCAGGAGTTGTACACTAAAGATGTGAAAATATATTTGAAATGCTAAATACAAACATAAAATCCAAGCCCTAAATTAAACCCCGTTATCCAGTTCAGCTCTAACGAGGCAGCCTGTTACACAGTTACTATAAACTGGTATTATTTGGCCAATAATTATTCCTCCAAACCCTTTTGTCACCGAATGGAGGGAAGGACCAAGACATTGCTTTCAGCTTTTTCATGGAGCTTATGATTCCTAAAACAAGATTGCCGGATTTCTGTTCAAAAAGAACCCAACACGGTATCTTGAAGTCAAACTGGAGATGACCCATGGGAATTCATCTCACATCGAGATTAAGGTAGCGGCTCCATTTCTCTGCAAAGGGCTGAGAGCTCAGCTTCTGGTGTGAAAGAAAACTCAACAGGATGATGAGACAGGCACGACACGCACCAGTATGATTTAGTTATAGCTCCGGGAAGACTAAAAGGACTGTCTCTACCGGGCTGAAAGGGTGCCACACTAGATCATCAGGATAGTCATTCAGAAACCAAGTCACCCTGCAGGGAGCATAAATCCTGTGCGTGCTGTAGAATTTTCCTACCCGGCATTAAATCCGATGTTAGAAACGGAATTAAATGATTTTTCTTGCTTGTGATAACAGTGCATAAACAGGAATGAAGGTTACAGGTAAGTAATTTGTGGCTACCATTTAATTGGCCAGCAAATTTGATGTTTATTGCTCTAAAAATAGCATGCCTATTTTTATGTGTTCTGGACGTATTACAAAGAATCACTTTTATGAGCTTCTTTTATTACTTTATGAGCTGAAAGAAAATGTCAGACAGTTCTTTCTTGTGACAGAATTTGCTGTGTCCTCATGCAGAAATTACTCACCCGCGACCCCAATCCTGAGTTTTAAAGAACCTTTACCAACCTGAGTTTTAAAGAGGCCTTCCATTTTGACTTGTCAGACTAAATATCATCACTTACATTGCAGTACACCCTACGAGCTTCCAGCAGAAAAGAGATTCTCAGCGTCCCATTGTCCCACTCTGGGGATAAACCTAAAAAGTCATTCTGTGAGCCAGCTACCCCAGATATATATACCTTGTCACACCCCTCCTCAACCTGGGTGGGACTCACCCCCTTCAGAGACACAAGTCCTCAAGGAAAGGGGGCAGGGAAGCCAGAGCAAGGGGAGAACGGATGCGTGTTCTTACCGGTGCAGGAGGGAGGGTCTGGCTGCCAGAAAAACCTGTTCTCAATCTGCACACAAGTGATTTTGGCCTCCCCTTGCAGAACGTATCCTGGGTTACACTGGAAGACGATGGAGTCACCTGCCTCTTTGCTGTCACCACTCCGGCTCCCGTTCTGGGGAATTCCTGGGTCGTTGCAGGAAGTGGCAGTGGAAACTGAAAAGTATTTTAGAAAAATAAATTTTTTTATATATATATATTTAATACAGGCTTACAGCTGTACTTAGACACTGTCTTTAAACAGATATCCAAGCAATGACTTAATTCTCCATCTCTCCTCCTTCAGTATCCCTTAAAGTTGCCACACACACGAAAACTGGCTTTTCCTTTGCGTTGAGCATCTGCCACTCCAGCTGGTAAAGGCTCTGGGGAACGGCAAGTTCAAGTGCACTACACAGAGTGCACTTTTGATGTATAATTGTGCACACACGTGTTTACTTAATAAGTCCAGACATCCACTGATCTTACATGGCATTTTTATAGAATTCTGTGTCAGACACATGCTGCAAAATCAAATAATCCGCTAGCACTTTTCCCCTCCCCTGAGTGGCAGAGCAATTTAGCCTTTAGCCCTGTGAAGCATCAAGCCTGACCTTTTAGAAACACCTGCGTTTCCCTCCCAGCCCCTTTGAGGGATGTGGTGACCCCCCTTCAGCTGGGGGCAGGCGACCCACCTCCACCCCTGGCTGAGCTCACGCTCTGGCAACACCACAACTGCTTAACAGGATAGAAAGTCCTGGAGTAATAGAAGTTTTGCAAGCTTATATAGATCATTAAAGTTCATGAGATCCAAAACTGTACGTTTCTGAGCTTAGGTCTGGCTACTTAGTCACACCTTGTGAACAAAGGCTTTGAGCAGAAGCATTCAGTAAAGACCAGCTCGGTATCAGGCAGCAGAGCAGAGCTTATTTCCTGCGAAGTTGATGAGAGTCTATTACACCAAGCCAGTTTAGAGAAAGCTCTTCTTAAAAGAGCCAGAGGAAATCCCTCTCTCTCTTTCTGTGTGACTGAAGATAAGCAAGTCAGCAACCTGGTCTGGCCCTTCCCGGCAGAGAGATGCAAGCCTGGCAAGGAAGAGGATGGGGAAGCTGTGCTGGGGGACACAAAGCTCTCCCTCTGTCTTGGTCATCCCAGAAGGTCTCGTACCCAGCACAAACTCTCCCCAAAGAGCTGGCCTGCCCTCCTAGCCATGAACAGAAAGCTACGGGCAAAAGTTTGGGAAAGACAGAATGAGCTCTGATGCTTAGATATATGCTTAGATATGACAAAGGTCATATCATCATTCACCCACAGCCTCCCTCTTTGCTACCATCTCCAAAAGAGGCATCTGCTGGTTGGTCACTGGACATGTCAGTGAAGGTCAGCATACTGGAAACCTCCGTGTGAATGCTGAAATATATTACCCCAATATAATTGAAGTTAATGTGTTTGCAAGGCTGTGTCTTAGGTAACGGCTGCCAGGGCATAGGCAATAACAGATTGCAGTTGTGCTGCACGTAGCCCTGCTGCCAGCAATGGCATCCCTACAGCCCGTAGAGCTTTTTGTGATCTGCATCTCAGGGGATCAAATTTGAGGGATTTTAAATAGACCTGGTTTTCAGAGAACACTGACCAACTGCTCTCGGAACGCCTGGGGGAAGTTGCCTGCAAACTGGTGTCTCTAAGGGACCTGTTGGGAACATGGTGGAAAATCTCTCTAATTTCTTCTTGTGTATTCCACAATGGATTCTCTACATCCTGCTGCCAAGTTCACCGCTGTGAAGGCGACTGTAGCAGAAGGGAGCACAGAATTCACCTGCGTCACAAGGACAAAATACAGAAGTCTTCTCTCTTTGCAGAGTCTGCCCCCAAACGCGACAGAGCACAAATGGCTCAATGCAACGTCCTTTGCTCCCCCTCAGTCGTTTGTGGATAGACCTGGAATCGCTTATCAGCAAAGCCAGGTTTGGACAACGCTGAGGAAACAACGTGAAGCCTACCTGAAAACTGAACAGCAAAGCCCTGCTTGCTTGTGAAGAAGTCGGTGTTGAACTGAAGGATGACCGAGTTGAAAGTGCTGTGGACATCGCTGGGTAAGACGGAGCCGCTCATCTCCTTGAGGAGGATGCCGTTCTCCACCGGGCCATCCCAGATCCTCAGCACGTCGTGGAACTCCTCGGTGTGGAAAACCATGAAATGGAGCCTGTGTGGGAAAATGAAGTGGAAGTCAGACCACAAACCGAGCTCTGCCTTTTCTCCTGACAGGATTATGTTGGTGGTACCAACCTACAGCAGCTTGGCCCACCAGGAATGTGTTCTCTCCTGTTACCTGCAACTCAGCGTGGACAAAGTACTTCAGCCCTCTACCAAACTTCATCTGTCTATAAAAACCCAATCTCTCTTAGTTGCCCGCCTCCCTGCTAAAACACATCCATAAAGAAAAAACAACTGAGTCAGGGATACTAATGTTTTCTGAAAAGTTGGGTCTTTTCTGGCGTTCTCTCCCGAGCGAAAAAAATTAGTAATCTCCTAAAAAGCTTGAGGAACAAGGCAAAGGTCTGAAAGCCCATTGTGGGCAGTGGAAATATCTCTAGCCAGAATATCACAGCTGGTTTTACACCGAAGG
The DNA here is from genome assembly GCF_964106895.1 of Numenius arquata. Taxonomy (NCBI): domain Eukaryota; kingdom Metazoa; phylum Chordata; class Aves; order Charadriiformes; family Scolopacidae; genus Numenius; species Numenius arquata. The sequence goes on from NC_133596.1 coordinate 6,462,165, forward strand.
TGCTCAGACATTGCAATAAGCAGCTGAGACAAAAGGCTCAGTCAAGGACATCCAGGAAACCCTCAGCAGGGAGGTACAGGGGCTGTCAGGGAGAGGACGGGGCTTTGCCCGGAGTTCCGCTGAGCTCTATAGCAGATAAACACATTGAGAAGCTTATTCTAAAAAGAGAATTAGCAGAAAATGTGCTGGGGTCCCTTCAGACAACTTACATATATTCATCCAATTCCCACACTGTCCCTATGCTGCACACAGCAACAACCTTGGCTGTCCTTTTGCTTTTTTTGGTGCCCTGCAAGGAACAGTTTATTGTCAAGAGCCGGCATCTACTGATAAAATGCATTGATTTTTGTTACCTGCACTCAGATCAAAGAATTTGCTCCTGGCACCAAGCTAATCTTGTCTAGCGGGGGGGGGGGGCGGGGAGAGGGCGGAAAAAGAAAGCAAGCAACCAATACAGCTCTTAATTAAAACAGCATCATGCTGGAAAAGAAACCCTTACCAGGGAGTCAGCTGCCCTGGAGGTTAATAAAAAGGGGCAGAAGAGGGTGTGCGGGAGGGTGGCAAACAGGGGGGTGCAAATTCTGAGTGCTGGATTGCTGCACCTCCGAGGATTTTGACACGTTTTACAAAATTCTGGACATTGCAAAACTCCATCTAGACCAGCTAATGGAATAACCTCAGCAAGAAATAAATAAAGAGTGAGGCAGCATGAGGCAGCTCTCCAAAATCCACAATCGGAAGGGAAGGGAGAGAAAACAGAAATTAGGGAACGAGTAGCCAGCACTATTTACACAAACGCATTTGTGTTGCACAGATTACACCGTGCTCTCAATGAGGTATTTGTTGCGATGCTCTGAATGCAAATTTCATTTCCTTACTCTGTGTATTTTACAGTTTTGTCTGCCCTGGGGAGAGGGCTGCAAGGTCTTCAGCACGTGTAGCAAACCCAGCCTCGAGCCGCCGGCAGCTCTGCTCCTCGGAGCTCGTCTTCGGCTTTTGAACTCCACCAGGGCTTTGCCTGTGGCACTTCCACAGAAAACTCCCCAGGGAACGCTCCAGCTGCTGGCAGGAGCCACGATGAGGAAATTCACCCCGGAGCCTGTACCAGCCATGGACCGAAGGTGATGGGAGAAGGCCAGGAGTTCCCTCCACAGGGCCTGCTGGCACTTTGGGACAGCACAAACTCGGTCCCGACATCAGCCCCTGGTGGGATGCTCCTCTCTTTCCCCCCGGGATGGTGGGTACCACCACCGGGTTCTCCCACCACACCAACCTCTGCTGCGGCAGGAGGCGAAGCAGAGGAATCCAGGCTTTGCAGAGCTTTGGGATGGTCCAGGATCAGAAGTACCATCTAAGCATAAGACGCTGCCATCATTATTGTTACACCCCCGGGAGTTATCAGCTACGGGCTGCCATCCATCAGGGCTCCGTCCCTTCACTCCGGCACTTAAAATGCCAACTGAAGAGAAGGCATTTAATTGCCTCTGTTTTTCATCGCCACATTATCACCGGGGGAAACACCATCTGACACGGTGAAATCGGGCTAACACGGGGCAACTCCAGGCTCACCAGTTTGAAACGGGGACGGAAACCCATAAACTGCACTGAGGAAAGATCTGCAAAAAAATAAAACAATCAGGTACCGTGCTTAAAACCCTGACAGCCCACGGAGGGAAACAAGGAAGCATTCGCTTCGCTGCTTTCCCATTTATCCAGGGCAAACATAAATAAATCAGGCAGAACCATAAAAGGGGGGAAAAAAAAAACCAACCCCAACCTACTGCAATGTACTCAGCAACAAAATGATGTCCACAGAATCCGACAGAAACCAAAAGAGCTGTATCATAAATCTGCCTCACAGAGACCTTGAGCAAAGAGGAAAAAAACCGCTAGACTCGAGGAAAATGAGAACGGATCGTGGCAGAGCTGTTCTCCACAGGTACGCTGGCCTGATTGCGTTTGCTCTCAGAGTAACTGGTCCTCGTTAGCCAGAACTGCCGGAGACAACCCAATGCTGGGGACCTCGGGAACAGGGAGACGTCGGCAGAGACAACCTGGGGCAGGGGGACACCCTGGAAGTGTCACCGCTTGGGAGAGCTCACCTCCGGCTCCCCGTGGGACCGGGGCTGCCTGCAGCAAATCCCACCCCTCATTTATTTTTAGGCAGCCCCTCGTGGGCAGGTTTCACCCCGAGGAGAAGCCTTAGTGTGGGAACCAGTTGACACAGCGGCGAGGCACAGGTTGCCCAGTGTGTCCTGCTGGTTCAGGAAGGAGTCTATCGGGATACCTGATTTTATTAACAAATCTAGTGTGCTCTGGAGCAAATCAGTCTATTCAATAGGCACATCTGGAACCAAACAGCATGATTTTTTTTTTTATCAGCCTGATTCTGTTCCCAGCAGGGCTTCGTTTAAGACATGACTGAGACACCGGGTTAAGCAGACAATGGAGAGGCAGAGTTTTATTCTCGCACTCTGACAATCCCGATTACATACATGAAAATGCAGCAAGAAGCAAATTAGGAATTGTGGCTATAAATATATATATATATATATGTGACAGAGGGAACGTTCCCCCAGCTTAGCAGGGAGCCCAGCTCTCACTGACAATCTGCATGGTCTTTGGCAAGTCACTTAGACCCAGCTCTTCAGAAAGCACCTCCACATCGTGGCTGCCCAACCTGGGGCTCCTTCTGCTGGTGTTTCCCACCCAAGCCCTGGCTCTCCCAACCTGGTGCCACCCATTAAACCAGGATTAGCAGCATCAATGCTCTCCTATGACACTGCCATACAATAAAACGCTGCTGCCACTTCTAACTCCATATTCCCTGCTCTCAGCTGTGCAAGCAGCACTCAAAGGCAAATTTCATTCATTTTCCAGCACACCCTCCCACTTCTCCTTCTTTTCTCTCTCTCTCCACAGTCTCACAGGTAAACCAAGTCATTTTAGTTGTAATTTTATGTGCGTGAGTGTGTTTGCACATGCACAAAATCAATCCTCTCTCAAAGTGCCACCCTTCAACTTCCATGGCAATGATGTACAGACTAATTTTTCTATCTTCCTCTCCTTCCCCTCATTCTGTGCAGATACAGCTTTATTCAAAAAGCTTTGGTGATTAATTTTAATGTAAGTTATAAATGAGAGCTTTATACAATTGTATCATGCGTGAAGAGGATTATTTTTCCAATGGATTACCATAAAAATGAAGTTGCTGAAGATGTGCTCTCTCGACTACCCAGAGATCATCTGCTCTGTTTGAGCTGCCAAATAAAGGCACAGAAGAAGGGAGCTTTCATCTCTGATGAAAGGCAGGGTCACAGGGTGTATTACCGTACCACTGCCTGCCGTCACTTCATTTCAGTCTCAGCCCCTCCTGAGCCTCTGGCTCATCCTGCAAACACCAGCCCATGGCTCCGCTCCTCTGAGCGCTCTCCCAGCAGAGAGGGGTGACGTCTGGGAGTCCAGTTCACTCGCTGAAGCAGCCTCTGGATGAGATGGTCTCCCACACTTTGGGGGGGTGGGAAGAGAAGAGGGGGGTCTCACGTTTACTTTGCCCTATAAACATCTTCAGATTCTTCAGTGTCTTTTACAGGGGAATGAAAAAAAAAAAAATAAGAGGAGACTTCAACTGGAAGTTGCCCGTGCAGGAATTAAGCTGCATTTGCTCTGCTCTTTTTCCTGTGTTCGTATCAGAAACCATCCATTACTGAGCCATACTGAAGAGCAGAGCTAATGGAGGGAATTTCTGCATTAAGTAAATATGAAAACGCTGGACCAAATCTATCTCCAGCATAAATCCATCCACTAAAAGCACCAAAGAGCTCGATGTGATTAACAGTCTCCGCTGAAGAGATGATGAGTGCTGATGCAGCAAGGAAGCTGCGGTGAAGATAAAGGGGCACCAACAACGAGGGAGGGCAGGAGTGGAACGGCAACAGGTCTCGGGCCAGCCCAGAAATGGGGCGGACACACCGCTAACGAGCTTCAGAAATTATCATGGGAGATCAGGGGAGAAGAGGATTATTGCTGAACAGACCTTGTAATCTGTGTTTCTCCCCTTCAAGTTCTACCACTTAGCAAAAACTCTACTTGCTAACTTTGGTTTTCTGTGGAAGGTGGCTTTAGCTGGACTGAGCTGTAGGTACACACCGACACGGCCGGGCAGGGCTTGGGCAAACCTCAGCGTGGGAGCAGTGGGGAAGCAGCACGGACCTCGGATGAAGCATCGCGGAGCAGGGAACGGCCTGGATTCTGCTGGTGACTGCACTGACTCTATGAGCCAAATGTTCTCAATACCATGCTTACCTGACTGCCAAAATCCCATAGCTTATAAACAAATGACATTTCAAACTGCTGTTTTCCAACAGAAAAGTGGCAACAGAACGGTAAGAGAAGTCAGAGGAGCAGGAGGAGAAAACAGTCTGGGTCTTTGTAAAGACCACCTTTGTTATAAACCACCTTGAGTCTTTCATTCGGGAGGATAATTACATTGTATGTGTTCTATTTATTATTAAAACAATAAAGCAACACAATTAGAAGATGAAGGCTAAGTGCTGTGGCCTGTTTTCCAGCTGCCCACTCACATCTGGGGACCGTCACACCTGACCGTTCATTCTCACAAATGTGCAACAGAGCTCATCCCTTTCAGCGGTAATTTACTCGGGCAGCACAAATGGGAGATAAACCAAACCCACAACTGCCTTCCATTTATCCTTCCCTGGGACGTGATCTTCCAAGGAATGTTATATATTTCAATCCTCATTTTAGTATTATGTCACTTGGACCCAGGGTTAAATATTGTTGGGAAATTCAACACTGATCTGGTGGAAAAGGTTTGTTTCTGAGCGCATCCCGTTAAGGAAAGGGGTGAAAAGCGCTTACGCTGCACATAAAAGTCTCGGATGTTATTTTGATACAGAAATACCACAGGCAGCAAATAACCCAGCGTCACCACAAAAGCTGTTACTGGCCCAGGCCGTAGGGGGCTAAAGAGCCCAAGAGAAAGGAGACGTGATGCTGCTCCTGTCCAACCTGGCAAGGAGATAAACCAGCGCCTGTGCCTTCACTGGGGACTCTCAAAGTGACAGGGCATTCACTCTTACTTGCCTTCTACAATTATTGACCTACTTCTGGAAAAAGAAGCTGTACATGGAAAGAAAACCAAGCTACAGCAACCCAGCCCGACTCACCCTATGGTGCAACCAGCTTCTGCCTCTATCGTCCAAATGCAGTTCAGATTATGATCGTAGGGCGTTGGGTAACCGGGAGACAGGATCCGTCCTGACGACTCTCCTTTGATAGTGCCCCCACACTCCGCTGAAAGAAACATATGGGTTAGTGAGAAGATTCATGACAAATCATGGTTCTCGCTTGGCAACAATGCAAATCTCATCCCGTGAATACAACAGGGAGTATTTCTTGCCATTTAAAGAGAGATTCTTAAAGCCTACAAAACAAAGATAAAGTAAGTCATTTAATGCCTGCTAAAAGGCTGAGTTATCTGAGTAACTCTGCATTTCTGTGCACATTCGTAACATCTGACACGCTGTCAAAGCTTCCCTTCACCTTTCTGACTTTGAGTGAGTAAAGGCATAGCCTGCCAGCGTCCTGCCTTCCCCATCCACACGTGTGGGGTGAAAGAGCTCAGTTCTTCTGCTTCTGTCTGCAAAACATCTTCACCATTCATCAGCGTGATAAACGAAGAAGCCAATATACATATGTATCTGCTAAATGAACCTCAAAAGATCGTGAGGATTTTGAATACATTTTCATAAGGCATCCATTAAAATTCTTTAAGTTTCTACGTGTTCACACAGACACAACCATTCACATGTAATAAACATAGAGCAAACAGGGTAAAGGTTAAGAAAACGGATAAATCGCAGAAATTTGTCTTTTTACCGCAATGATCAAGGCTAAAATTCAGCAGAGATTTACTGCACAAAGAAAGGTCCTAACTCATGGGAGAATACAGAACGTCAACGTCTGAGCACATCACTTGGAACCATGAAAGCAGCCTGTCGGTTGTCGGGGTCTGAGAGGAATTAGTCTGTAAGAACGTCACCATGTCCTGGAAACATCGACTGATTATGAGGCTGTCGAGTAACAGACCAACAGCACTTCATTTAGATACACAAAACTGAACACCAGAGTTTTGCAAGGACGAAGATGTCCTTCTGGAGGGCTACAGGTGAAAGGGAACTCAGGACTTGGCAAAGAGAAGATTAACCGAGGGAATTAAAATGTCTGAGAATCTGGGATTAGATGTCATGTAGCTCTCAAATAAACATGACTTTGAGCTGTCAAACACCTGGACACACGTCGATGTCTGCCATTATCAGAAAGTGCCACTCTGTTTAACACACTCAAGTGAAAGGACAAGGACTGGAAAAGCAGCAGTCTCCTTGCAGCGAAGCAAGAAACCTTGTCAGCTCGGTGCTCAGAGCAGGGCGTTTCGTGTTAAAACCGCAGAGATCAGTGCTCTCGGTCTGAAGATGCCTCAGACAGCACCCTCATCGGGGGCTCCCCTAGTGCAGATGGGGGTAATCGATCTCGGAGCTAATGTCAGATGTATCAGCAAGGGAGGAAGAATCACAGAATCTTCATGGTTGGAAGGGACCTTTGAGATCATCGAGTCCAACCACAACAAAAAAACAAAACAAAACAAAAATCCCCCAAAAAACCCAACAAAACCCCCACATACCCACAACCCCACCCCACACCCACCCACAAACAGACACAACCCAACAATCTCGGGCACTAGAGCATGCCCTGAAGTGCCACGTCTACACGTTTCTTAAACACCTCCAGGGATGGCGACTCCACCACCTCCCTGGGCAGGCTGTTCCAGGGCCTGACCACTTTCTCAGTAAAGTAATTCTTCCTAATATCTAATCTAAACCTCCCCTGCCCCAACTTCAGACCATTTCCTCTGGTCCTGTCGTTATTCCCTTGGGAGAAGAGGCCAACACCCACCTCCCTACACCCTCCTTTCAGGTAGTTGTAGAGGGCAACGAGGTCCCCCCTCAGCCTCCTCTTCTCCAAACTAAACATGCCCAGTTCCCTCAGCCTCTCCTCATATGACTTGTTCTCCAGACCCCTCACCAGCTTGGTGGCTCTCCTCTGGACACGCTCCAGCAGCTCAATGTCCTTCCTGTAGTGAGGGGCCCAGAACTGAACACAGCCCTCGAGGTGAGGCCTCACCGGTGCCCAGTACAGAGGCACCATCACTGCCCTGCTCCTGCTGGCCACGCTGTTCCTGAAACAGGCCAGGATGCCGTTGGCCTTCTTGGCCACCTGGGCACACTGCTGGCTCATGTTCAGCCGGCTGTCCACCAACACCCCCAGGTCCTTTTCTGCTGGGCAGCTTTCCAGCCACTCTTCCCCAAGCCTGCAGCGTTGCCTGGGGTTGTTGTGACCAAAATGCAGGACCCGGCACTTGGCCTTGTTGAACCTCATCCCATTGACCTTGGCCCGTTGATCCAACCTGTCCAGGTCCCTCTGTAGAGCCTGCCGACCATCAAGCAGATCAACACTCCCACCTAGTTTGGTGTCACCTGCAAACTTACTGAGGGTGCACTCAATCCCCTTATCTAGATCATCAATAAAGATATTAAACAAGACTGTCCCCAAAACTGAGCCCTGAGGGACACCACTGGTGACCGGCCGCCAACTGGATTTCACCCCGTTAATCACCACTCTCAAAGAGAGGGCGTTCGGTGCGATGCCCACAAGCAGAGCACTTATCAGAGGATGTTACAGAAGCGCGAGCTGTCTCACCTACACAGGTCGGCAGGGGCTGGTCCCAAGCTCTGCGCTCCCCGGTCAGGCAGACCAGCACCCTGCTGCCGCGCAGGGTGTAGCCAGGGTCACAGCTGAAGGACACCGAGCTGCCAGCAAAGTGTCCCTCGTCGTGCACCTTGTAGCCAAACTGCGGGATGCCAGGGTCCTCGCATTTAATGAGTTCAAAACCTGGAGCGGGAGAAACAGCACCCGTTTTTATCAGATATTTAACAGCCAGAAGATATTAACACAAGATCGTATTAATATTTTCTTCTTAGCACCTTTTGCTGGAGAGAAGAGACAACATATTGAAAATTTTTTTTTTTTTCTTCATTAATATGTAACCAAGATGCCAGAAATCTGGTATCTCAGCTTTGATCCCAAGTTTCTGTATCACCACGGCCTCATTCACAGCACACAAGGTTTGCCGGCATAATCATCTCCCCCACCCCAACTCCGCTTGAGACTACAAGGTCTTAATGGCCGTGCAGTTGTAACACAAAAAATACACCATTACACCTCAGATTCCCACCTCCCAAGCATATGGGCCTAAGACTTACTAGAAAACTGCAGCTCAAAGCCCTTGCTGGTGTTCTCGCTGTTGGTGATGAACTCCAGCCACATGCTGCTGGAAGTGCTGTTGATGCTGGTGCCCAGCATTTCGGAGCGGCTGAAGGAGCCGAGCAGGCGAGCGGAGCTATTGCTGCCGTCGTAGACCTGGGAGGAACAAGAAACACAGACTGGAAAACGTATTTTATTTGCTACTTCAAGGACCAAATAATCATGCATTTGCGGGAACAGGGACAGTTCCTTTCCAGCCAGTGAAATTATCCCAACCCAGAGTCTGACTTGATGAGACTTCATGATGCTGCTGCTTTGAGGAGCAGGATTCCCACCCTGGAGGATCCGCATCCTCCTCCTTACGCTTACCCTGCACTCAGGGCTGGGTTTTCTGAACTAACTCTCTTTTCCCAGCACAGCTACTGGGAAAAAACCATTTTCTCCCTACAGTGACTCATAGACGTGCCTTGACCCCACAATTATTTAAGAAAAACGCAATTTATTTTTTTTTCTGTCTTTTAGATCGCATGATTCTCTATGAGAATAAAGAGCAACTTCTCACTAGTGGAGATTGATAGCAACTTTCCTCAGGAAGAGATGAGAAGCTGATGACAAACCTGTTGAGAGAACATCATTTCTTTCATGCCGAGTATATTCTTCGCATTAGCTGGAAATCTCTCTTTCCAGTCATTTGTGAGCTGAAAATATGTGGATTACACCTATCTCGCAGTGCAGAAGTATGGCACTTCAATAAGGACAGAGGCGTTCTCTGGGAAGATGGCTTAGCACAGCAGCACACATCTTGTAATATTAATGCCTCCTACGAAACCATTTCTTTGTGGTTAATAGAAACTCAGCCTGGATTTGTCTCCTCCTGTATAGAGTCCTGAAACTTGTAAATGCAGATTAATCTAAGACTTGAGTATGGGAACGCTGAAAGAGCTTGAATCTGGAGTTCTGCATTTAAATAAACCCCTTTTTGCAACAAATCAGCCTTGATCCTTACAAACACAAAAATAATGCTAAGAACCTCACACTTCCTCATGTGTTAACGGTTTCCCCCTCTACAACTATGCAGGTAAGAACTGAAGTTTAGCTACAAAGGCAGAACCCCTGGCATCCCAACAAACCTCTCAATCTCGGGGAAGGCTTCACAGCAGAAGGTGCAGTGATACGGTACAGATACCTACATTTTTAATGGGTACAGAATTTGCGTCCGCATCCACCTGCAGACTGAAGTCTCCAAAAACCAGCCTGGCTGAAGTGCAAAGGACATTCATTCCCTGCTGCCTTAGTGCTGCTGCCAGAGACTGCTACGAGCTGGGGAAGTTCAGAGGTGACGATTCCCTAAAACTACACGATATATTTTTAAGCACAGCAGGGACACGCGCTGGTCAGACAGTGTCCCTGGGCTGGAAGATACTGTTTCACAGATGTATTGCGTCCTGTGCCTTGCTCTGCCCTCAAAGGGGACACAGGCAGACAATATTCCAGCCCCGCTGCCCTGCCTGGAGTTCAGTCCGGTCCATGGGAATTCTGCTGCCGTCTTCAAAACGGCTGTGCCGGCCACTTAACAACCCAGCAGTGACCACGGGTCACTGGGAGTCCTCGGACGAGTCCCTTCCAGAGATTACACTGCACTGTCAGCTCTGTCTGGGCCTGGGTGGCATTTTCCAGAGGCTACTCTCAGCCAACTCCATTAAAATTTTAGGACATCCCTTGCAGACCTTGCTCTCGTTAGCAGCACGGTCGTGCTTCATTGCTCAAGACAGAAGAATTACCTTGAGGACATCTCCTGCCTCCAGTTCAAAAGTCCTGGCTTTCAGCTGGATCCCCTTTCCCGGCTGGGTCTGGATGGAGTAGATGCACTCGTGGTTGTTGTTATAGTTTATTGGGTAGTTGGGGGACAGCAGGACACCTTGGGTTCCCGTTACAGATGAACCACATTCAGCTATATAAAGACACAAAACCACATTTCAATAACCACATGTATATTCCAGCCACACAACACATGCAGGTGATTCCTCCAAATGGCCACAGATGCTCAATCCTTCCTATACCCATCCTATACGCATCCATGGGCTCTACTTCCAATGCAGTCACCAAACAAAACACTACTTAATAGCACTTCTATCGTCATTAAACCTCAGGTGCCTTATGAGGGAGATTAATACCCTCTCCTCATATGGGTAGGGAAACTGAGTCACAGAAAGCTGGTGTGCTCAACTGCTATCTTGGGAAAAAATTCAGAAAACCATTCCAAAATCCCTGGAAAGCCACCACCTGCTCAAAACTGTCTGTGTTTCCTGATTCATGAACCAGAAGGAACATAAAAAAAATATTATTAGATTGAAATGTTTAAAGTCTTTTCCATATTTATACAAAGCTCATCTGATACCTCTATATAGTATATAGGGAACATAACTCCAATATTCAAAAAAGGAAACAAAGAAGACCCGGGAAACTACAGGCCGGTCAGTCTCACCTCTGTGCCTGGCAAGATCATGGAGCAGATCCTCCTGAAATCCTTGCTAAGGCACATGGAGAATAAAGAGGTGATTGGAGACAGCCAACATGGCTTCACCAAGGGCAAATCGTGCCTGACAAATTTGGTGGCCTTTTACAATACTGCCACAGACTTGGTAGACAAGGGCAGAGCGACTGACGTCATTTACCTGGACTTATGCAAAGCATTTGACACTGTCCCGCACGACATCCTGGTCTCAAAATTGGAAACTCATGGATTCGATGGATGGACCACTCGGTGGATAGGGAACTGGCTGGATGGCCGCATCCAAAGGGTTACAATCAATGGCTCAATGTCCAGGTGGCGGCCAGTAACGAGTGGTGTTCCGCAGGGGTCGGTACTGGGACCAGTACTGTTTAACATCTTTGTCGGTGACATGGACAGTGGGATAGAGTGCACCCTCAGCAAGTTTGCTGATGACACCAAGCTCGGTGGCGCAGTTGACACGCTGGAGGGAAGGGATGCCATCCAGAGGGACCTAGACAGGCTGGAGAGGTGGGCTCGTGCAAATTGCATGAAGTTCAACCAAGCCAAGTGCAGGGTCCTGCACCTGGGACGTGGCAACCCCAGGCACAAATACAAGTTGGGTGGAGAATGGCTGGAGAGCAGCCCCGAGGAGAAGGACTTGGGAGTGCTTATGGATGAGAAGCTCAACATGAGCAGGCAGTGTGCACTGGCAGCCCAGAGAGCCAACCGTGTCCTGGGCTGCATCAGGAGAAGTGTGGCCAGCAGGTCTCGCGAGGTGATTCTGCCCCTCTACTCTGCGCTCGTGAGACCCCTCCTGGAGTACTGTGTCCAGCTTTGGAGTCCTCAACACAGAAAGGACATGGACCTGTTGGAACGGGTCCAGCGGAGGGCCACGAGGATGATCAGAGGGATGGAGCACCTCTCCTATGAAGACAGACTGAGAGAGCTGGGGTTGTTCAGCCTGGAGAAGAGAAGGCTCCGGGGAGACCTTATAACAGCCTATCAATACCTGAAGGGAGCCTACAGAAGAGCTGAAGAGGGACTCTTTGTCAGGAAGAGTGGTGACAGGACAAGGGGCAATGGTTTTAAATTGGAAGAGAAGAGATTTAGATTAGATATCAGGAAGAAATTCTTTACTGTGAGGGTGGTGAGGCACTGGAACAGGTTGCCCAGGGAAGTTGTGGATGCCCCATCCCTGGAAGTGTTCAAGGCCAGGCTGGATGGGGCTTTAAGCAACCTGCTCTAGTGAGAGGTGTCCCTGCCCATGGCAGGGGGGTTGGAACTAGATGATCTTTAAGGTCCTTTCCAACTCTAGCCATTCTATGATTCTATGATTCTATGATATAAAAATCATGGTATTTATTCAACAGTCAACACGGCACCACCGATGGCTGGTACCGATGCGCTGCAGGTCCAGAGCTCTTTGTGCAGAGAGACAGGCTTAGTGACACTTCCAAATAACGACAAACGATAAAGCTAAGTCTGAATTTCAAAATCTTCCTAAAATAATTTTCTGAAAGCTAAGAGGGCAAAATTTGACCCTATTTGTTGTTAATGCTGCCCTCAGCTCTCCCGTTCAGCATCTGGCAGTGTTTTAAAGGACCTCTTTGTCCCTTGCTCCCTGCATTTTTTCCTTCCCAGCTTTGCAGCTAACAATGACATCCATTCCCATTGCAAAAAGAGCAAAATCCAGAGATCCTTTTGCCTCCTGGTTTTGGAAACCAGCTCAAATGTACATGTCTTTGTTTCCACCCAAAATGTCACTCAAAGAAGCACAGTGGGCTCGGGTTTTGCTGTGGCACAGACAAAACTGACCCTTCTTGCTTGAAAGAGAAGGGGCTGGGGACAGAGGAGATGCTGAGGTGGCATCCCCACACACCTCTTGCTCAGGGAACTGGAAGAAAAGGGGTGGCGAATGTCACTGCAAATGTTTCTCCCTTCCCTGACACGTGTTTACCTCCTATGAGGGGTTATAAACTGCCACAATTTAAGAAAGAAGGAAATAAGGAGGGAGGGAGGGAAGGAGAGTCCTTTCTCTGCTCCTCACTACGCCCTGCAGCCCAGCCCTGTTCCATCACATTCTTCTAGTCCAGCTTCTCTGCTCCTTCACCAGATCTGCTCCCCTTTCTACTCTGCGTCGTGTGAACACTGATAGATTTTGAGCCAGAAGTTAGAAGATTCGTGTGACTCAAATCTTGGCAGAACGATGCTCTTCAGAGAAGGAAGAGGATGGCAGCTCTGGAGGTTTGACCTATCTTGGATGTCAGGAGATCCGGATTTAATGCTTCCAGAAAATAGCAACAACCAATCTTCACCTCTGTATTTTATGTATTTTAACTGCAAGCTTTTAAGGACAGACTCTCTCTCTCAGACAAACACCGAGTGCTACGGGCATGTCTTCACTCCATGAAGCGGTGAACAGACACCCAAGCGCATCGGAGTGCGGGAGGCAGTGCTGTGATAGCACCCAGAGCTCCCGGGATGGCGTGAAAATGAGCTCTGACCTGCTGCCATCACAGCCAGGGAGCACAAGGCTGCAGCACCCACGTACAGCTTGAGGGCTCGCTTGCAGAATGGCATCCGAAGGATGTCCTCCTCCTCGGACGCTTGCTGCCAGCAGCCTCTGTCTGTCTGAGCGCCTGATTTCAGCTGCGACTACGGCAGCCTCTTTGCTACAGGCACAGACAATCCCCCAACACACGTAAATCTGCCGTGCAACCATCACGTGCTTAGGATTTTTCGTTACTCCCTGGTTAGCTCCCACATGAACGAACCACGAGTCGTCGTTTTCTCGGCCTATTTACCCTGAAAGATTTCCGGCTGTAGCACACCGGCTCCCTCTTCCTTTGAGCCCGGGGCGCACGGCTGGGGAGAGTCCCTCCAGCCTGTCCCGAAAACAGCTTTTGTGATTCGTGAGCTCTGCCTCCGCTCCACGAGCCCTTCACCGCACGCAGAGCTGCCGGAGCTGAGGGAAACCATCCCGGTGCACGAGCAGCTTTCTGCACCCGCTCCGCCACCTCTCCTGGTCCTCCAAAACAGCAGGAGGGTTAAGTAAGGCACCAGCAGCACACACACCGAGAGGAGGCACTTTGGAGGTGACTTCCTCCTCCCCTCCTGCCACCTATGTAAAGCAGGAGGTTCACTTTAGCGCACACAACTCAGGGATGATGCTGGAGACATCACCCCCTCGGGGTCTGCTCTGAAGGAGGAGTCGGTGAGGACCGTTCCCACCCTGGAGAGAGGGGATGGGCAAAGGAACAAACGCGTCTCATCGCTCTCCAGACCCACCTCTAGGACAGGAACGGAATACAAAGCGTCTGGGTCGTCCAGCAGACACAATTAAATCTCCTGTGATCTTAACAGGTAAGTCTCCAATACCCATCCATAGCCAGGCCGAGCACACAGATCTGAGTGCGCAGCGGGGACGTTGGGCACAAAGCTGTCACCCTGCCAGCAGAGCCCTGTGCCCGTCACCAGACAGTGAATTTGACCCATCATTATAAAACCAAGATGCTAATTCAAAGCCAGCTGCAGCAGGGAATTGGCCAACGGGAGCCAGTGTGTCCACTCAGAGCCGATGTCTGAGCATCAAGTTTAAAGCTTTGTTATGATTCTCTTTGATTTCCACTCCCCTGATTAGCTTTCTCTGCAACCTGATTATTATTCATGCCCTGAAGAGGCTGCTTGTCACAGCGGGATGACGCAGCCCCGTGACCTCAGCGTTAAGCGGAGCTGGGAAAGGCGTTCGGCGTGACACGGCTCGACAGACTGGGAAAGCAGACGGGCTCTTGCTGGGATGCTCTCTTTGCAGCAGCCCTGAAAGTCACTGACACGGAGCAGGAAAATCTACCTCACAGGCTCTGCCAGAGCGAGAACAGGTAAGAGATGTGGTCTGAATGAATGCTCCATGGTTCTGGGTGAGCCAGGCAGCAGCAGAGCTCTCAGAGTTCCCTACTTATTAAATTGTACAACAAAAGTATACGTTAAAATCTTTTTGTAAAGGCCTGGAGCATTCTCCTCTCCTCTCTTGCTGTAACAGCACATCACTGCTTTTGTTCTTCTGTGCTACCCGTTACCCGGGAGGGGGATGCTCTGCAGACCCTGCCAGGCAAGAGCCGCTGTGGCCCGGCTGCATCAGTGCTGCAGATGAATTCTCCTGCTCCATGCCTTACGTTTACTTATTAGTATAAATCATGGCTGGAGGGGCTGCAAAAAGGACTTGCAATGGTTAGGAGGAGAGGAAGGGAAAGGCCCAAGGAACCTCTGGAGGATAAGGGCAAGGTAAAAGCCAGAGGGGGTTTCCCCGAGACATCCATGCTAATGTGGAACTTGCATTGTTGAAAATCACCCACCCAGAAGCAACTTTCACGTCTGCACTATTAAGCTTTACAGCACTCTGATTCAAAGGGAGGATGGCCTTAAACCCACGCTGTTTTACGGAAACTATCCCAAAAGGGATGATAGCTCTCCCACGGCTCACCATTAATTCACTTGTGCAATCACTGGGGCTTGACCGCAGGACTGAGGACGGGCTGCGGGGACTCGGGGCTTCTGCTGACGTGTGTGACCCGTTCTGCCCTGCACTTGGTGTGCTCCCACCCGGGAGAGGGCTGCAGCCCCTCTGCCTGTCCCCCCCATCCCCACACACAGGGCTGAAAAAGCTCTTTCCAGCTCCCTCTCTCCCAGCCCTGCACAAACCACCCCACGAGCTGCACGATGCCGTGCCGGGGGATGCCACCCATCCCTGCCCACCGAAACAATCCAGCACAGCGTAACCAACCAAGCAAAATGAAAGCACATGACCACCTACCAACACACCTTGGCAGAGGCGAACTCCACACACGCCGTCTCCCCCCGAGGCAGGTGATGCGGGATGCGCCCTCCAGCCGGTACCCGGGGAAGCAGGAGAAGGTGAGGACGTCCCCCACTCCGAACTGCAGACCCTTCCGGATGCTGTAGGCTGGGACCTCCGGCTCGTCACAGGGCTCCAGATCATACTCTACAGGGGACAAAGAGGACATTTACAGAATGGCAGGATAACACTTCGTACTCCATTCTCCCCAGCGAGGGTGCCCCAGTCCCTGAACACGAGGATGAGGAGGGAGCTCTGAGTTTTGATCCAGCTTCAGTGAAGCTCTGCAAAGGAATCACAGAATAGTTGGGGTTGGAAGGGAGCTTTGAAGGTCACCTAGTCCAACCCCCCGCCACGGGCAGGGCCATCTTCAACTAGATCAGGTTCCTTAGAGCCTCATCCAGCCTGGCCTGGAATGTTTCCAGGGATAGGGCATCTCCCACCTCTTTGGGCAACCTGGACCAGTGTCTCACCACCCTCAGAGTAAAAAAAAATTTTTCCTTAATCTAGTCTAAATCTGCCCTCTTTTAGTTTAAAACCATTATTCCCTGTCCTATCACAACAGGCCCTGCTAAAAAAGTCCCTCCCCGTCTTTCCTGGAGCCCCTTTAGGGACTGGAAGGGGCTCCAAGGTCTCCCCGGAGCCTTCTCTTCTCCAGGCTGAACCCCCCCAACTCTCTCAGCCTGTCCTCACAGCAGAGGGGCTCCAGCCCTCCCAGCATCTCCGGGGCCTCCTCTGGCCCCGCTCCAACAGCTCCATGTCCTTCTGATGTTGGTGGCCCCAGAGCTGGAGGCAGCACTGGGGGGGTGGTGTCTCCCCAGAGCAGAGCAGAGGGGCAGAATGTCCCCCTCACCCTGCTGGCCACGCTGCTGGGGATGCAGCCCAGGGTGTGGGGGGTTTCTGGGCTGCCAGCACATGTTGCCGGCTCGTGGCCAGCTTTTCACCCCCCGACACCCCCGAGTCCTTCTGGGCAGGGCTGCTCTCCATCCCTCCATCCCCAGCCGGTGCCGGTTCCAGGGAAGCATCCTTCTTTGAGCCGTGCAGACCAGTCTGGGTTTCACACTCAATATTGAGCCCCCAGGGTGTCGCTGGGATCTTGATTTAAACCAACTCAAAATACAACAGGTCTCATTTTCTGTCACTGTTGTCAGCCAAACAAGAAAGTGACATCAGTGGTGACAAAGCACGATGGAAATTTGTCACTCTCCCTCTGGTTTAGCCAAATGAAGATGAATTGATCCGGATGGGATTTCTGCTGCCTCTACATTACTAATCCCAAAAATGAATGAACACAGCATCTTGCTCGGGGAATGCAAGAGAACATTTAAGCTGCTGCTCAATGAAAGGTCATGCAGCATTATGGCTAAGAGCCAAATGTATATCTTTGACCACAAAACAGTTTGAAGGAAGCCTGTTCTGAAGGTTATTTTTTGAAAAATAATAGACCTGCAAAGTAAAGCGTGTACATATATATCTAAAGGAAGCTAAAAACGTTAACTGACTCCCATTTTCCTTTTCCAAGAAAAGAAAGAAGTCCCCAAACACATTAAAAATAGGAGCTATAATTAGATAATTTGAGACAACCTTTTTCTTTTTTTAACGCAAAAAGCCATTTTCCCCCCATCCAAATGAAAGTTAATTGGAAACTTTCCGACTAGTTTCCATGGAGTATCATATGCAAATCCCTGACTTCAGAGGCCAGAACAAAGGTATCGGAAAGCAGTTCTCTGGGTGCAGTGGGTTTTATCTGCATCTATGGCAACGGCTCTGTCCGTCAGAGAGAGCACCAGCACCGAGCTCCGCAACGGAAAGGGGCACTTCTCTTCCAGGCTGGGTCTGTGGCCGTGGCCTCAGGACTACAAGGTACGCCGAGATACAGAAAGGAACAGCAGGAATGTGATAAGCTTTTGTCTGTTAATGGACTGTTTTACAGAACGGCTTGTCGGGGCACTCGGGCAGTAAATATTAAATTTTCTGAAATGCGTGCACAGGCAAACACTTGGGCAGTCATTTGTAGGACTTTGGGTTAAAGGACACAGTTTAACACCTTGAGCACTTCAAGCAGGGATTACCCACCCAAAGCGAGTAATCGCGAGTGTGCGGAGCTGCTCTGCACAGGCAAACGGGCTTTTATTTGAGCCTCTCCCCGCAAGCACCGTGCACACGCTGCTCTTCATTGACAGCTTCTGGAAATCCAGAATCTCATTTGGAGAAACCAGCATTTTCTATAATGGCAAACGGAAGCTGGTGCAACAGAAGTGGTTCAACTGGTTTACTGGGAACCAGAACCCATCTCAACACGGCAGGAGCCAGAAGGGTTCCCGCAGTCAGCAAAACCCTGCATCCCTCGATGCTCTGCCACGTACCCCAGGAGCTCTGCTCTCATCTGCTCTTACAGCAGGTCAGAGGAAGCCCAGCAAGAGACAACACTGTCTCTAGTTCCCCAGCAACGCCAGTGGGCTCATGGAAACCTGGCCTGGGCTGCACGTGGCGTGTGTTATGTCCAGTACAGGCTGAAGCCACGGCAGAGCCTGGGTCATGGGATGAGCATCCGAGGGGAGCGATGAACCAAAGGGAAAAAACGGGACCAGACGGACAATGGGAGTGACCAGCTCTGCCTCGCTCCTTATCCAAGAAGACCAGATTGCTCAACGCTGCCTTGCAAAAGATCCCATCTGTCCCAGCTTCCCATGTTGGAGATGGAAATGTTGTAACTACCGCAGTGATTTTCCTCTGATAAAGCGAGAAGGAGGACATCTGCAGGAAAGAGGGATGGCGTACCCCCAAAAAACACGAGCTGAAACTCTGTCCATAAATGGAACAGAAAGGGGACTGCAAGGAGGGCGTTTCTTGGGACGTACTGTGGTTTAATGCTAGAACAATTCACCGGGGTAAGTGACCGCCAGTGACCCAAATCACAGCACTGCATTACAGGAAATTATTCCCAAGACCTGCAGAAAAGTGGGAAGGAAAGGGAAAGAATGAAGTCTTTGTCCACCCCTTGTTCTTACCTGAGAAGGTGATGTTGAAGCCCTCGTAGGACATGGAGAAGTCTGAGATGAAGCGAATTTGAGCAGAGAAGTTTCCAAAGAGCCCGGCGCTGAGCGGGGCAGGGAGCCGAGAGCCCGTCAGCTGCTTCAGCGGCTGAGCAAAGCTGGTGTTTTCGGTGATGAGGAGGTAGTCGTGGCCATTCTCCAAGTGAAAGGTATGAAAGGTGAAGAACACACCTGCAGGGAAGGAAAAACAGAACTGGCTTCAGCCAGCAGTGCTGGTATGGCACCCCTCGGTCCCAGAGCCAAAGCCCCTCTCCCTGGGACGACACCAGTATCGATTCCCTGTTTCCCAGTAACAGCAGCCCAACTGAGAAGGGAGAGCACACTGAAAACCATGGGCACATTCCTCGGAAATGAAACAGATGAAAAAAGTGAAACAAGGGAAC
Source organism: Numenius arquata (assembly GCF_964106895.1). Taxonomy (NCBI): domain Eukaryota; kingdom Metazoa; phylum Chordata; class Aves; order Charadriiformes; family Scolopacidae; genus Numenius; species Numenius arquata. Next base: position 6,481,293 of record NC_133596.1, read on the forward strand.
GGTACGCGGCCCAGAACAGAGATAGGCAGTCGAGATCTTCGATTCCTGTGCCTTTGTAACAGAGGAACAGAGACAACACAGGCTCGCTCGAGGGACGCATCAGCCGCAGAAAGAATTGAGCCCGGTGGCTTGGAGGAGTGTTTTATTTTAAAAGTGTTGACCTTTAGATGGGTAGCAAGAGCAGCAAAAGCTGTAGTTGTAAGGACTTGAAAACAACAAAAACAAGTTATGTTCTGGAAGGAATTCATACCTAGAAAAATAGGACGTAATCCAAGTATCAAGGTCAGAGAGGCTTTTCCAGAACATAAAGTCTGCCAGCAGCGTGACTGCAGGGACTTCCTACACCTTCCTGTGATGGGGCCGAGTGCTGGGCCCCAGGGGCTGAGGACAACGGGAGCGATCACGCGTGGACAGACCCGTGTTTCCTCAGCCACGTGCAGCTCATCGCCCGTCCACGGGCATCTCACGTCCCGCAGCCCCCCAGCAGCCCCCCAACACCTTGCTCCAGGGCCCGGCACAGCCCTGTCCTGCTGCTGGCCCTTCCCTGCTTGTCACCCACCCCAGGACCTGCTGTCCCCTTCCCGGGGGGGTCAGCCCAGGTCTTACCACCCATAACAGAGCTCAAAAGCAAAGAGAATCCTACACTTTTATCCCCATTACAGTGACAAACCCCACAACAGATGCATCTGCAGGAAGCACAAACACGGGAAAACTGTTTTGTCTCCTCTTCCAAATTCAATTTCAACAATTTGAAAGATTTCGGTAAGAAGGCTGTGACCTTGCTGCATTTGTAAATGAACATGGAAGGAGTAATGGGTTACTTAAAGTATCCTTCACACCCACAGACGCAAAAGAGTAAGTACTTCAGGCTTCTGCAAAAAAAGCGAGGTGATTTTTCATGCTGGAATTCAAACGCAATCAGAAACACTTATTCTCTGGAAAATAGTCCCCATCTTTGAAAAACAAAAACTGGCAGCGCCGGCTTTCAGAGAGCAAAGCAAGGCAGGACCTGCTGTCAGGACCCCGGTCACATTTCCCTCACACGAGGTTAGCACGCTAAAGCCGTGCCCGGCAATAAAATAAAGCCTCTTTGCATTTATACGTCTTCTTTCATCCAAAGATCTTCGCACACCGAGGGGGAGGCTCCCGAGCCCCCGCTCAGGCTGGGTGGCTTCACACCCCTCATAGCTCCGTGGAACTCAGCAGGACGAGAGACACAGACCCCCCCCATGCAAAGCGAAGGGCTGTAATTTGGTCTTCCATCAATCCCAGGCAGATCCCTGCCTCCTCGCACGCTCCAGGAGCGCCCAGTGGCCTGACCAAGCTGTTTCATTTAAGCCGATGATTAACAACACGGAGAGCACCAGCCTGGGGAGACCCAAGGGCCGTCTCTGCATCCCGGCTTTGCCAAAGCGCAGCGTCAGCGGCTTCAAAAGCAAGCACAGGAAATCTGTAAATAAGGATCAGAGGAATAATCTCCTCCTTGCTCCCCATTCATTCCTGGAGATCAGGATGAGACCACCTAGAGACTGATTAGAGCTCTGGAGCATGAGATTTAATATCCATCCCAACAGTTTTTTGTCAGCATCAAATTATAACTCTGAATATTCCATTTATTTCTATGTCTATCCGATTTCTTTTTGAAGGTCTGCTGGTCACATGCAAGCAGTTTCCTTCCAAGAAATGAAGGCTGGAGAGGTTGGTAACCAATACAAGTCCTTTCCCATGGAAACGGTTGGATCGGGAAGGAGCAGGGCTCACAGGGCATCTCAACTGCCCCCTTCCCTCCCCGTCTTCAACCCTGCACCTCGCCGACCCTCAGTGTCCCAGGCAGAAGGATTTGTGTGACCCACTGCGTCGTGATGACCCAAAGGGGTCTCGACTCTGACAATTCCTTTCTTATATCCAGGTAAATGTTACACGGAGCCTGGCAGAAAATTTTTTGTTCCCCTGAAGAACTCCACGAAAGTAAGAAACATCTAAGTTTCCAAATGTTTATTATTCTTACCAGCAGCATAGTCAATTGAAAATAGGTATGACCTGCTTTGGCCTGAAAGCTTGGTGAGATGCAGTGAATACAAAATGCCTTAAGTTTTCCCTGTTTATCAACTCACAGTAAATTTATACCCTCGCCTTTACAAAACCCAATCTAAGAAACAGAAACAACATCACTCCACCGAAAGCAACACACCAGCAGAGAAACACAAGCACAATTCAGTCCCCAGAACGAGGAGGGCAGCCCCCAACTCCACGGCTTTTAACATAACAACCCCAATCACGGGGCACAAGCCTCTCCAGCAGCAGAGCCAGTTAAGGGCTGGGCAACTGTAGCCACAAGGGCTAATTACAAACTCATTTTAAAGGATTTGTGACTCTGATTAAACCTTTGCTCTGGTCTGAAATTTACTGTGGCACAAAACGCCTCTGCAAAGGCAAGTTTTTTTTCTTCCATTCTCTGTAAAAGAAACAACAAAACAAATTATAGGGAAAAGAAATCACTTTGAAGTTCTCAGATTAAAAATTATTAGTCTCTCTTTAAACGTTTAAATACCTTTAAAATTAAGCTGCTTTTAAACTCAAATTGTACAGCTCACGAGTCCATAAAGTAAATCAGTGTCTGCAGTCACATAAAAATAACTACTATAACAACCAACTTGTTTCAATTAGGGGACTCGTGTGCTGGCCACGTGCGAGATGTTCATAAAGATCTGGGAGCGAATACCTTGAGACCGGCTTTTATGATGCAGATCGTCCCCGCTCGGTCGCTGCCTTGGCAGGGAACAGCTCGGTGGACGCAGAGGGACAAGCCCTGAACTCTATTTTATGGGAGATGAAAGACTTCCCAGGGCTGGGACAGCAGCAGTGCTGCAAGCCCAAGCAGGAAAGTATTAGTAGAAGTGGATGTGGGAAACTTAAAAGTAGAAAAAGAAAAATCAGGTGCAATAGCAAATGTTTAAGTCATATAAATATATCCCCCGCTTGCGATAATCCTGCTCACAGCAGATCTGTTAAAGCTTCTGGGTTTAAGAAGCCCCAGATTTAGCCAGTGATGGCTGGTTCACCCACTGGTCCCCGAGAACAGGGAGCTGAAAGACAAGGACAAAGCCCAGCGAGGAGATTCCGCACTGCGAGCGTGCTGCCCGTGGGGCGAGCCGGGAACCGGGCTCCCTTACACCTTTTTTAAAGACTCTTCTGTTCCCCGAGGACGGAATTCATCCCGTTTCAGCAGCTACTGCTCTGACTCGGGATCGCTCTGTTCCACTGCTCTCTACTGAAGAACGAGGAGAAACGCTGCAGGAATGCTGGGATGAGCGGGGAGAAGCTCGTTGCAATGCATTACACAGCAGCTTAACACAGCGACAGCCGGGAAAGAGGATCACTAAGAAAGACAGAATACTGTTGCAAGAGGAGGGATGTGTAGTGTGTGTGTGTGTGTGTACATATGTGTGTGTGGGGGGGTGGGTGTATACGCACACTCCCACCAACACAGCCCAGCATCTGAATAAATCTCAGCATCTTCCACGAAACATTAAAGAGGAGACTTTTCCTTCTTCGTCTCCTCTCCCATCGCGCTGGTAAATGAACAACCAGCCTGACCCACAGGGACGAGGCAGGAGAGGTTTCCCTGACACATAACTGGAGAGCTGGGCAGGGAAGAACCTACTGAGGTTCTTCCTGTAGGGTCCTGCACCTGGGGAGAAAGAACCCCAGGCACCAATATAGGTTAGGGATGGATCTTCTGGAAAGCACTACTGAGGAGAAAGATCTGGGAGTCCTGGTGGATAGTAAACTTTCCATGAGCCAGCAACGTGCCCTTGTCACCAAGAGGGCTAATGGGATCCTGGGCTGCGTAGGGAAGAGTGTGGCCAGTAGGTTGAGGAAGGTCATTCTCCCCCTCTGCTCTGCACTGGTGAGGCCACAACTGGAATACTGCGTCCAGTTCTGGGCTCCCCAGTTCAAGAGGGACAGAGAACTACTGGAGAGAGTCCAGCGTAGGGCAACTAAGATGATGGAGGGATTGGAGCATCTCCCTGATGAGGAAAGGCTCAAAGAGCTGGGGCTCTTTAGCCTGGAGAAGAGAAGGCTGAGGGGAGACCTTATCTACGTTTACAAGTACCTAAAGGGTGGGTTGAGGGATGATGGAGCCGGACTCTTTTCAGTGATAGGATGAGGGGCAACGGGCACAAGCTGGAACATAGGAAGTTCCATTTAGATACGAGGAGAAACTTCTTTAGGGTGAGGGTGCCAGAGCCCTGGAACAGGCTGCCCAGGGAGGGTGTGGAATCCCCTTCTCTGGAGATCTTCAAGACCCGCCTGGATGCCGTCCTGAGTGATGTGCTATAGGAAATCCTGCTTCAGCAGGGGAGTTGGACCAGGTGAGCTCTAGAGGTCCCTTCCAGCTCTGAGAATTTCGTGATTCCGTGATAATGTGGCTACACACCAGTTTATTACAACTGGACAACGTCCTCTATTGACCTTCTCCTCTCGCCCCAGCCTCTAACTGCGTTTGGAGATCTGCACCCAAGCAGCTCCCTGGATGAAGTTCTCCCAGCCCAGAAAGCTCCACAAAGGCAGAAAAGGCGATTCTGCCCGGGGATGAAGCACTGCCACCACAGCCACTGCCCTGCAGAAGGACACCAGATCCCACCCTCTGCTGCAGTTCATTTCAAAGGAGCTCCTGGAGACCAACCTTGAAGGACGGACACCAGCAGTGGGTAAGGAAAGAGATGAAAATACCAAACAAAACACAACATGCTCCTTTTCAATGAAGTATGAGATTCTTCTACACCAAACACTCAACCTTTTCTCGGAACCTTATCCTCACCTTTCCAGCACAACCTGATAGGTAAGAAGAGCTGAAGTTCTTGTCAAAGAGGCCTGTGAATTTCCACTGCAGCTACCTCCATTTACAGCTCACGCTTTGATTTTCTAATATTCGTTACCTGCAGCTAAAGCCAGGATTTCTGAAAAAGCTGACGGGCTTCAGAGTGCTAAAGCTTGGACCAGCTTTTCAGAGAGTCCAACACAGAATCACAGAATTGTCTGGGTTGGAAGGGACCTTTAAGATCATCTAGTCCCACCATCAACCTGACTCTGATAAAAACCCATCACTAAACCATGTCTCTAAGCGCTATGTCAACCTGTCTTCGGGTAGCTTCTCTTAGTGTGACAAACACGGTCCGGTTCCAGACGGTCACATCCAGGGCTGTTTTCTTCGGATGATCCAGAACTGCCTCGCACTGAACCGCTCTCAGGGCTGTGCTGTTTCCTGTACTAACGAAATGGCCACAGCAGGATCTTTTACAGGACAGGGGACAAAAAGCCCTCAGACTTGCGCAGGCACAGCGTACCTCTGCTAGCTGAAAACGCACTGTGTTTTTTTCAAGCTCTGCTTAGCTCGGCCAGAAGACTTTCTTCTGATGTCGGCATAAAAGCACCCAGGCCATCAGAGTTGCACTTTCTCACATAAAAGAGTGTCAGTTTGCTGCATTGTGCTTAGCTTAGCTACAGGATAATGCCGTGTCTCATTGGCGAGCCGAATCCCAGGCAGAGTGGATTAATGAAGAGTGGATTGCTGCTACTCAACAGAATACTTTTCACAGCGTGTGATGGTTCCCTTAATGCACTGTGCTGTTCATTGACAAGTTTATTTGCTGTAATACAAATGGTATTTGCAAAATTGGCTGATGATAGCTCCCGTCGTGCTGGTATCCGGTACGATGAGACAGTAATATAGGAGAGCATAAAGTTACATAAAGGGTTTATACCCTTTGTGCTTACCCCAGGCAGATACTGACTGGATCAGGAGAAATTACCTCCTGCCCTTGTACGTAAAACTTGCTCTCTAATCGTCAATAATACGTTTTCTTGAAATTTTCCTCCAAGACAAAAGATGGGTCTGTGCTGCAGAGAAGATTGGACTAAATAGATCTGCACTTTGCTGGCAACACTCCTCGCTCGTGGGGAAATGAGAGCTGCAGAACTAGGACAGAGCTGGGAACCGAGAGCCTGAGCTCTGTCCCATGTCTGGGAATGCTTTACTACACACTTCCATTTCTCCATCTGTAAAATGTTATATAGATACTGATCCAGCACTGCAACGAAAAAAAAGGCTGAAAGTACTATTGAGGGCCAAATGTTACTGCAGTGGTGTCAGTGGCAGCTCGCCCTTCCTCCATGGGACTTTACTACCAGTAGCAGGTAGCCAAATACTGGATATCTAAATATAACAATGTCCAAATACCAGCTAATTGGCCAGAGGATACCGCCACAAAGCTCTGAAACCAAAGATAACGCCTGGCACAGGCTCTCAGATCTGTGGCTTTGATACGGGACCATCCTTCCCTCTTAATCCTCTCCACTTTAAAGGGATTAAGAGATGCAACACCAAAAACCTCTGCATCTCGTCCAGAGACAACATCTGTGTGGTGGCAAGAACAGCAACTGGCCATGGGTACCCATCACCACCAAGAGCACTTGTCTCCCACTGACCACCATCCTCCAAGTCCACCTCTAAAACCACTCTAAGCTTCTCACCTTTTCCATGTGATGTTTCTATGGTCCACGTGCAGTTCAAGTTATTGGGATAAAAATCAGGGAAGCCTGGGGATAAGATGGTACCACTGGAACCACGAATGTAACCTCCACATAGAGCTGCAAAAAAAAAAACAAAACCCAAAAGAAAAGAAAATTAAAGAATTCAAAACCCATCATCAGCTGGAAGAATATCATCTTGGAATGTCAAAACAAACCCCAACCCATCAAAATTAAACAACATACACAAATCAAATGTCACTGTGAACCTCATGACTGCTGCTTTGCTTTTGCAGAAGATCAGCAAATGAAGCGCTTGCCATCTCCCGCGGGTGTCACCTCCTGCCCCCCTTACCCTCGCAGCTGGGCAGGGGCCGGCTCCACTGGAAGTTGGGCTCACACTCCAGGGCTTCGCTGTCGCTCAGGGTGTAGCCCGAATCGCAGCTGAAGGTCACCAGTGCTCCCACGTAGAAATCGTTCCCGTGGCGCTGGCCGTTCACCGGGATCCCCGGATCCAAGCAGTGGTCCGACTGGAGCTTCACAGCTGTGGCAAACAAACCCACTGGTGTCAGAGCCCTCGGTGGCCACCGAGACCCTGGTGAAAGGGAGCAATTAGTCCGAGGGAAAGTCCATCTCCTCCTCCGAGCTTATGCAAAGTCCTACTGATTATCCCCAAAGTAAGAGGACGAAACGGGCAGAGAACTCAGCTCTGCTTCCTAAAAATCGATAGTATTCTGTAGATGCTAAAATAAAAAACCCAAAGCTCTAAACACCCAAGATGGTTGAAAAGCAGGAACTGCTACTTCACTTGCATTCCCCAATCACTGTAATAGCACTAACTGCCTGGCGAGGGGAGAGGCGAGGCCAATGGCCCCTGATTGAGTCCATTGTGCTGCTGGAGAGAGCATAATTACATGAATAACTTGCACTTACTTTCGTATCGGATCTGAAAGCCTATGTCAGAGTGGCTTTTGTCAGTGGTGAAGAGGAGGTAGAGGTAGTTGCTGGTGCTAATGAGGAACTGGGGCACCTGGGTCCCGTCATAGACACCTATCAACGGGGAGGAATAGGAGCGGCCATCTCGCACTTCCAGGGTGTCATAATTCACCTCTGTCTTGAATCTGAAAGGGACACGAGAATACATCTGTGGAAAAACAGCACGGCTAATTTCTCTTTATTGCAGTGCTGAATGTGCTCTAATGACCAGGAGGCAGCACAGGCCACGGGGCAATACACGGGTCCATCTCTACTGCCCAACCTTCGGCAGGATGAGCATCTCCCTGAGAACATCTCCCTTGTTCAGCTCTGGGCTCCCCAGTTCAAGAAGGACAGGGAACTGCTGGAGAGGGTCCAGCAAAGTGCTACAAAGATGATGAGGGGACTAGAACATCTCTCTGATGAGGAAAGGCTGAGGGACTTGGGTCTTTTTAGTCTGGAGAAGAGAAGGCTGAGGGGGATCTGATCAACGCCTATAAATACTGAAAGGGTGGGTGTCAGGAGGATGGGGCCAGTCTTTTCTCAGTGGTGCCAGTGACAGGACAAGAGGGAACGGGCACAAACTTGTACATGAGAAGTTTCATCTAAACACAAGAAGGAACTTCTTTCCTGTGAGGGTGGCAGAGCCCTGGAAGAGGCTGCCCAGAGAGGTGGTGGAGTCTCCTTCTCTGGAGACATTCAAACCTGCCTGGACACGTTCCTGTGGGACCTGCTCTGGGTGGACCTGCTTTGGCAGGAGGTTGGACTGGATGATCTCCAGAGGTCCCTTCCAACCCCATATCATTCTGTGATTCTGTAACACTTCATTCCCCTCCTACCCTACGTGTTTTGGCTTCTTTCTGATCCTTCACCTGCGGCCACCGAGCACTCTCAGCAGCAAGAAGCGTCTCACGCTACATGAACAACCACCTCTCAGACACAGAGACCCAGGTTCAAGAAATCGCAGCCCTCCTCAGACAGAGAAATCCAGGGAAAGTCAGGAGACTCCTCCCTGGCGAGCTGAGCACGGGGGAGCTCAGCCACCAAAAACGTGTCCTACCTGTGTCTAAAATAGCACTGCAAATTAGCAGGAGTCAGTCAAAAGAAAAAGGGAAAAAAAATCACCATTTTCCACCTTTTCTTCCTTGAACGTTTGGTGAATTTTAATGTCTTGCCAGGAGTTAATAAAAAAAAAAACAAAACCACACAAAAAAACAGAGAAAGGGAGAGACTTGCTGCCAAACACGACACTGAGCTGTTGGTTCCCTTTTCCTCTGGGGGTGGCTGCAGCTCCACACTGCTGGAACCACCCAAAAAATAATAAATGCAAATAAAAAACTTTGGAGAAGGCGAGCACCTGTCAAAGGTGATCTTGATGGGGTAGCCCGGCTGGGCCTCGATGACCCACGCGCAGCTCAGGGAGTCCTTGTAGAAGCCGGGCCAGCCGGGGGACAGGATGGTTCCGCTGGGCGACGTCAGGTGGCCCCCGCAGGGCGCTGGGGACAAGAAAACCACACGGTTCAGGTGAAGAGCATCACAGAAGCCGTGGTACCATCCCACATACCCCTCCCTGCCAGGCACTCCTGTCCTGCCGTGCAATTTTTCATGCATTATTGTTTCTCGTGTGTTAAAAATAATCAGAACCAAATTAAATAATAACACTGGCTGGTAAGAAACCGCCTTTTTAGCTTAAACTGAGGATGCAGCAGTCTGCTACTGTACCTGCGGGAGCCAGCAGCCTGACCTTGCGCAGTGGCTCTAAGGGGACAGGGTATAATAATAATTATTAGCTATAAAACCAGAGAAAACTGCAAGGTCAGTTTGCATTTCAGTGGCTGCAGGTGCCAGAAAATCTTTCATATCTCTGGTAATTGAGTCATGTCTTTTCTTCCACATGGGACATCATAAGACTATGGCATTTATTCCACATCGTGGTCCCTTGTGACATCAGCAGAGCTGAAGGCATATTACTGTCTTTTCTGAAAAAAGGACACTGGATCCGATGGAGCAGAGGTAGAAAATCCTATAGCCCTAAATAACTGCAAAGTATTGGCCTCTAAAAAAATCAAATGGGATGGAAAAGCGTGTCTGTTCCTGTGAGTTTGTGCTCCCCCCGCTCAGCGCTTTGCAGGATCCACCACCCAGATGTTTCTTCACGCAAGCTGATTAAAAGTGTACTATTTAATGTCTATTTCTCTTCTACGCTCACAGATAAATAAACTTAATGGTTCATGCTTGTGAAAGTAATGGAAACCCTGAATCAAACCTATAGACGTTTTATTGTCAGCTGCTTGAAAAGAAAAATTACACAAGAATATAAAGAAGTCCAGCTTCTTATTACATAAAAGTTAGCGAACACAATTGATACATTCTTCTTTCAATCAGAAAGACAATGGACTAGATTGTGCGATTTCTACTGCTCATCCACTTGAACAATGCACGAGCAATTACTGAAATTATTTCTCAATATTACAGCACCATTTCTCAATAGCAAAGCACTTGTTATTCACGTCGCTGTAAACACCAGCGCAGGGCACCACTTCCCTGAGAGCAAAGGGCACGGAAAGACTTTTCACTTCTATTGAGCTATTTCTTCACTTCTCTTTTCCATAGCAGAAGCTTTAGGAAACCGGAAAACAGCTTTGAAATCTGCATTAAAGCCTTTAATTCAACCCATCTCCCTCATTTCTAGGTGGGCTACCGTAGCTGTTGTGGCAGAGAGATGTAAATGCAAAATTTCTCTCTCTCAACCGCGAGAGTCCACGCGATGGGAGGGATGCACCGCACTGACAGAGACACGGCAAAGGTGTGTGCGTGCAAACGTTTGCAGCAAGGAGTTCTCTTTTCACAGTAAAGATCTGTACTTTTTGCTTCTTTCATTATATAAATATTATACGTTTTACAGTTGTCAAAAATCGGGACAGAAAAGAATATTGCCATTCTCTGTTCTTTAATTCCCTTCGTGACAAGAGTAGCAGGGAAGCTTTTAGTCATCAGTAAATCAAAGCCTTTTATTATTGTTATTAGAAAAATACCTGTTGTAACAAGAACCGAGCTGATAAAAATAATCCCCATCATTCACTTCACCAAAAAATCAGAAAACAGAGTTTGGTGCTCAGCGATTATCGGACCAGCACCTCCCCCTGAGCAAACTCCCCTGCGCAGACACCACCCTCCAGAGCTGTGTGATGTCCTGGCCAGAACCCAGAGAACTGAGGGTCCACCAGCCCTTCAGCTCTCAACAGCAAATTCCTCTGCCCGCATGACAGCAAAAGGCCTCCCAGAAGGCCAGCACTGTGTCCCTTCACTATGGGTTATCTGACCAGGACCTTGATAGACCAATTTATGACCCTTTTCCCCCAAAACACGAGAGACTACATTCCCTCCAGGGAGCACGTAGAGTCTAACAGGAAAGACGATAACATTTACCTTCGCATCTGAGCACGGCGTTGTTCCAGACCACGTTTCCTTCCTTCAAGATGCAGGTGATGGTTTCTGAGCCATGGGTCCTGATGAAGCCCTCCTCGCAGAGGAAGGAGACGGAGCTGCCCAGCTGGAGGCTGTCACCGAAGCGCTTCCCGTTCACGGGCACGCCGGGGTCGGGACACTCGTTATGCCTGAACGCTGAGAGGGAAAGAAAAGAGAACAGTGAGTGACTTGTTTCCCCCACCTTTGCCCGATTCAAAAATAAGTACGTTAGGCCACAAACTTAGGAATTAAACGATGGTTTCACGTCTTTCCTACGGAGACAACAGCACTCCACCTTGCCCCTGGACAGGGGACCTTCCTCACAGGGAAGACCAAACCCCACGGACTTGAATTTGGGTCACTATGATCCCAGCAGGGCTACTGTGTTCTGCACAGATGAGAAATGGCAGAAATCATGTCACCACCTCCCCTCTAAGCTGCTGAGACACCCAAGTACCTGTTCCCATCATCCAACTTTACACTTAGTTGAAATCACTCAAATTCTTCTGTTCCCTGCCTGTTCGTTTGCAGACTCCGAGAGGAAGGATGAGATTAAAGCCATTGGCGTCCAAGCGGTGCTGAGACACAGGAGCCAGGAAAGAGCCTGTAGAACCTAATTATCTTAGCAACCTTTCGCATATGAAAATGGACAAATACTCAAAATAGAGAAAGATTTTAAAAACCTCTACTGCAGTGCCTGCATCTGCACAGAGGGGACATAAATTAACCATTAATGAGAAAAACTGAAAGCTTTAAGGCCCTGTGGTTAAAAGTAAGGGTCCTCCCAGCACGTTCTGAGATTGACTGCCACATAGTCCCCAACCTTGCTTGTCATCATTATCAGGATAAAACAAAGGACACAGAGCAATTACCTTTCCAGGTGTTGCAAAGTCGCGTGTGGAACTGCACAGACACACAGCGCTGTTTAAAGGCCTGCCCTTTTCCAGCAGTTAAAAACTAGGCCGGCCAACCAATCAGAAAACAAGTCTATAGCCTTAATTCCCCATTAAGTGCATAATTATGTACTATATCTTCATATGCTGGGAGGTGGTCTTCAGAGATGAGCAGCGTATGAAAGATTAAAGCCTCCAGATTAATTACACACACATGCTTTTAGTATCTTTAATGCACTTGACCAAATTCGGATGAGTTCTGGATTTCCTGCAGAGCATCGTTACTCTTACAGTGTCTTGTTACGCACACTGCTAAAGGGGAAAGCACGGGCTGCATCTGTTCCTTGTGCTCTGGTACCTGTCCCTTGCAGCAATATGTTGTCTCCTCTCTCGCACCTAAGCTGAAGGAGAGGATGCCGAGGTGTCGGAGACAGGCTCAGGAGCTCCCTTTTGCTGGTTCAAGCCGTCAGAACAGATTAATTCAGGCGTAGCTGAGAGTCAGTTACAACAATAAAAAATTTGGCTTAAAAACCTCTCCATGCAGGGGACAGCCACGACTCCCAACACGGGTACGTAACGTACCGGAGATGCACCTGGAGGCACCACCAGAGCTTCTGGATGAGATGTCTCCCTGTTTGCAGGATGTGGGGCTCAGTCCTGGGTATGTGACACTACCACACACCAGCTCCTTCATCTGATGAGCCTTCAGCCTGCTCTACCACGGCAAATGATTTCTTAAGGCCTCCGATTTTTATTATTTTTTTTTTTAAATAGAGGATTTGCAATCATAGCTAGAAAGGCTATTAATTTAGCTGTGCCACTAAAGGCTATTATAACAAAGTCATTTATCAGTTCTGCTGAATAGGTTTAATAACGCTCTTTAGAAAATTATAGGACAATATGAGGATAAAATTACCATAGCATTCATTTGAGATTTGAAGACTGGACTCACGTGAAGCCAAATACATCTGTGGAAGTTTCAACGCTTTATAATATAAGACATTGCTACATGTTTCCCTTTATCTTCAAAGTCTCGCACGCTTTTAGGTGTCAGCAAGCGACGATAGCACTGAGTGATGAACACAACCACCCCAGATCTAATAGCTCTTCCTGGTCTGCATCGAGCCGCCCACGAAGCCCCATCTCACACCTCACTGAGCAGAACGAGGGAAAGCAGAAAGCCCGTATCAGAGGGCAAGCTGCGGGCTGGTGGGAGAACAGGAACCTGACTGCTCCAGGGACAGATAATCCAGGGACAAACTCTTTCTTTCACCACTGGACAACACTTAAACTTCACAGTCAGGAAGAGCTTGTGCCATCGGCTCTAAGCTTGAAACCAATCCTCAATTATCCAACTGCAAATCTCAAGTAATCCCCAATTTTCAGACTTACTCTGGATTTGTGATGGTTTTAGTGAGATCAAACTCCTACCGTTAGTCTCCAAAAAGAACTTAAGAGCTTGAAATGAAAACTAGAAGGGGGGATTGGGCACTTACTGGTGAAGGTGATGTTGAAGCCTCTCTTCTCCATGGAGTGGTCGGTCTGGAACTCCAGCCTGGCTACGTGACCGCTGCTGGTCAGAGAGGAGGGGATCTGGTTTCCTGAGAAGGTCCCCAGCACCGGCGATTCGGCCGTCCCCCCGTCCTTCACGGCTAGGAAATCAAACTGGGGCTCCACATCAAAATCATTGAAAGCCAAGTGAATCCGGCTCTCGGGCTTAGCTATAATTAACCAAACACAGTGCAAGCTGCTCCCGTATTCTTCAGGGTAATTTGGTGACAGCACAATCCCAGATGGGGTGGTGAAGTTGAAAAAGCAGGAAACTGCAATGAGAAACCACCATCAATCATGCAGCACGGGGCTCCTACAAGCTGCTGTCATGTTTCCCCCCTCCCTTATCCCTCGAGCCGGGCGATTCCTGCACATTCCCACTTGCTTTGCTTCTCAGAGACGAGTAAAGAAAGGAAGGGCTCAGTGCTCCATTCACTGCTACGTGTCAGTGATTTATTTGCATGGGGAAGAAGCGACTTCAAAGTAGTCTCCAAGTCCTGCTTGAGTTTTGTTTCCAGTTTCTGCCCCCGTTTTCACCAGGGCTCCTGTGTGTGCTCTGTGCCACGCACAGGGCAGCACGGGGTTCTTTCACTGCACCAAGAAAATGCCACTCAGCCAGGAGGGGACTTGGTATTTTGCAGGTGAGTTCTCCCACACGTCCCCGAGAGGAAGCCCACACAAGAATCAAAAGCATGGCTGCAGCCAGTGCAAAATAAAACAGCATTAAACAAGTCAGCCTTAATAGCAATAATGTCTTCTGGGGTGGCCCCAACTCAGCACAAGCTCCAAAACCCGAGGGTAAGGCATCCCCTCGGCAGAGCTCCAGGCTCCTGGGCTGCCATCCATACCCAAGCTTTTCAGTCTAAAGTGCTGGGTGAACTTTCCAGGAGTTGCTTAAAAATCCGCATCTTTAGTTTACCTTTCTGTTTGCTAAACGCAATTTTCACCTTCTCTCCTCAGCAGACGTAACTGCTCCCGGGCTGTCTCGCGTTGAGACAAACCCCTGGCATTGAGGCCATCCCCATCCTGTATTAAATATTTGATTGATACAGCAATAAATTCACAATTCCTTTGAGGAGCCGCGAGCCAATTTGCCTTTGTCCCTCTCCTTGGGCAGCTCTTCGTACCTGTGCCGAACGAGCACTGAAAAACAAAGGCTGCTCTTTGGTTTTGGTGGTGACTTTGCTGCCCTGGGCAAGGAACAGCTCGGGAACCCTCCCGAGGTGTCCCCAACCTCCAGGGGCTCGGGACAACTCGGAGTCAGCGCGGGGCAGCTGCAGCCCGGGTGGAAGGCAGGTCCCCTTCCCATGACAAATAAATCACTGACTTCTGCTGGGCCAGCACGGGAACAAAAAGAGGCAAACCAGACTGCCATTCCCATGGAAATAATTAAGTCTTAAAATGAAGTTGAGGGGAAGAGTGCATATGAACAACATCTTTAGCTCTCAAGGGTTTTCAATATATACTGTATTTCAGGTGACAAGGTCCATTCATTTGAAAAAGCAAGGCTACTCTTTAAGCGGTACCTACCCGACGGTGAGATTTGATGTACGTCTGCTTTACTCACCTCCCTCCCCACCACCACCCTCCGTAAAATCCATTACTTGGAACATACATCTCACTAATTCCCGGCAAAAGGACATCGCACAGGGGCTGAGACTGGTTTGAGTCTGGCATTTATACAATTATTTGGTTCAATGCTCGCCCTCCCTCTGTTATTTTCCCTCTGTCTTCCTTCAGCGCTTAATGGTTTCAGATCAAATAAGACGGACGTTACCATGACGTTATCAAGGCTAAGAGCCACACAATCTATTTCCTGCTCTCAGCAACAAAGAGAACAGATTAAAGAGAAAACAAACTGCAAAATATCCTCAGGATTTTGGCTCTTTACTAGATGCTGAAATATCAAGGGATGGTGTCAAATAATTCTGTCAGCGAAAGCTGGGTATAATCTGCCTAGGAACAGTTATTGAAAATGAATGCATCCAGACGCGGAGAAACATCTCGGCAGCAGGAGCCCCTCCCAGGAGCTAGGTATCTCCTATAAATTTTTAAATCCAAAGTGGTAAATTAGCATTCACACGGGACCTACAGTATCACACAGCCAGCAACGGAGAGGTACAGGTGCCGGCGCAGCGCTGGTGCCTCATTTCAGGAAGTAACAACAACAAAGAACTTGCTGACAAAGGAGGGAAAAGCAGAGCGAGGGAAGAATATAAAATTAACCTTTGCCGGATAAAACAAAGTGACAGGTTAAAAAGTAACAGATAAAAAAACCCAGAAGTCTTCATTGCAGGGAAGTAAAGGACAATTTTGATTTTCCATAAAATAACAAGCGCAGGAGACGGGCAAGTTGCAGGCGGTTGGAGAAAGGCCACTGTCCCAGGCACCCACGTCCCAGGGATGGGCACCAAAGTACGAGCTCCCTCGGTGCAGGGGGAGCCCTCCCAGAGGGACCCCTCCAGCTCAGGAGGCGACAACGGACCCAGAAGGACCATTACCGAGATCCCAGTGTCTGTGATATGAAGATTTTCTTTATCTTTTGAAGCAGGAGGGGTTTTTCTTCAGCGTGGAAGGGGTTTTTGCTCTGGGGCTGCACATGGGCAGAGCTGGCACCGGGACCCACGAGAGCCTCTGCTTTCTCGGAACTGCTTTGCTGGACACAAGGATAAAAGCAGCGGCTGTTTAATGACATGTCAGAGGGAGGAACGTGCTATCGGGATGAAGATGATAGTATCCAGAAAGGTGGAAGAGAGCTGAGCGCTGCCTGTCCCTGCTGTTTTGTGAGTGAGCAGCCATCGGAACGGGACAGACGGACAGAGCTCAGCCCTGCAGCCCGTCCGTCAGCATCACCGAGCTAGGAATACCCGGGACACTGAGGCCTCAAGCTAAGAGACGGAAATTAATATTTATTATCATTTATCTTAAATGTTAAGAGAAGACATTTCATTATGTGCATAGCATCGGTTGGAATTTATAAGCCCATGCTGACCTTTGTCAATAATTATTATTACTGATCAAGTACTGCCAAAAGCAATAAGAAAAATCCCTTTATTAAATACAGCAGAATAAATCAGAGCGAAACTCAGCAGAAACAGAGCACCCATTAAGCTCTGAGAGACCCAGGTCATTAACGAATGAGCACAAGGTATTTATCCCAGCCATCGCAAACATTATCAAGATTCCGCCTTCATTTAGCGCAGTGACGCAGTGAAGACACAGCTCATTGCTTCTTGTCTTCGAAAGCCGAGCGGGAGACAGGGCTGTGGCACGAGGGCAGTGCCCCATGGTCCCCGTGAGCGATGCTCGTGGCTGAGGTGGACACAGAGGCTGTCAAGGGCTCTTCACCGGCACATCTACAGCTTCGTGTCGCTGCGCTCTCAGCCCGGAGCAACGTCTGTGTTTGTCTGGTCTGTCGAAGCACAACTTGTTTCTCTTTTCTTCTGCCTCCAAAAGATCCTGCCTCCTCACAGACGGCTCGTTTCTCCTGCGAGGGGTTCCTGGTGGTCCCCGATGCTCCATCTCTGCTCATCCTACATGGGAGAACCCAGGGCTGATCCCAGGGAGAGGGGACACCTGCAGTGCACGGGATTCAGGGACTGAAAACCAAGCAGGGATGCGCTGTAATAATGTCAGTCTCCATGGAAACAACAAAAAATCCTGACTTCTTTCTCAGCTTTTAGGTATCGTTCCCACAGACTCTGACCACTTGGGAGAGGGCTTGAAGACAGTAGCGGATTTTCTGCCTTATCTTTCCTTTTTGAGAAGATCCCTCCTCTAGGCATAGCTTGCTGATGGACTGGAAAAATAGGACCTCAGCAGGAGCCTGGTTAATAACCGGCATATGCCCGACTGGGGGAAGCAGCCGTCCCAAATAGCTAACAGCGCTGGAAGCTCAGGGCACTGCTCACGCTGCGAAGCAAAGTGCTTTACATTTTGTATTTTCCCCTTTCGGTATCCGCTGTTTCAATAAACACATCTGCATCACAATGCGTTTTCCTTCTTAAAACCCTGAGGCACCAACAGGGCAGGTGGGAGGCGAGGGAAAGGCGTCTAGAGCAAATATTAACTGGGAGAACTTTTTTTTGTATTTCAGAGCAACAAACTCTTGAGCTGACTCTGATGGAGTAGCTGTCACCGCCAGCGGGAGGCTGACCGGGGGTGGGAGAAGAGGTGTGTTAAGAAGAATGAAAAATAGGCAGGTTTTGGGTACCAGATCTTGAGGAAAACATCATCAGTGAACTTAAAATAGACTGTACAGGAGCCTCTGTGCACCCAGAAGAGAGCTACAGTACCAAAGCAGGTTTCGTTTCTACCCACTCAAAACAGGAACTGCGATTGGGTTGCTGGGAATAAGACAAGCTTCTTAAACTTACTGGAAGATGCTGATCCCCACTAGGACAGCGTTGGGCTGCTCATCTGCCGGGGTTTCTGCAGCCATCTGCTACTCGGGAGGTGCTCCAAGGCTTCTGCACAAAGACGAGATCCTTCCCCGTGTGCCCCTCTTTATTTTAAGGGAACTCTCCCCCTCCCTGCAATCTCTCTTGGGATTATTGGTGGTGTCCACAAGACGGCAGAAGCTGAATTGTCACTTTTTTGGCAAAAGCCCCAAACAGGTCTAGTGGTCTTGTCAGGTACCTTCCCCTTGTTTTGGTCCTTCGTGGTTGAGCAGAGCATCCTTCCCCTGCCGCAGCACTCGCAGCTGCCGTCAACTACTGCAACGCATCCATCTCCTGCAGGATGGGAGCTGCAACAGGCAGGGACGTGACCTGGGTCCCCACACCGTCCCAGCACAGCAGGTGCGACGAAGGATGGCTCCTCCAACACCAAAAGGACAAGGCACCCCCGCGGTGTAACCGCAATTGGGGCGACGGCAGCTGCTCAGCGGGGATTAAGTGCAGCCAGAGGGAGCTCGGGCAGGTTCGGCCACACGCAAAGCTCTGCCCGTGGGGAGCAGCAGAAAGAGCCTTAAAGACAAACTTGCACACATCGACTCCACCTGCAAACTGGGAATGTCCCACTGCAGCTTTCTCAACCACCAACCCCACGTGTAAACATTAAATAAAATAAGGCGGGCGTAAGGAAACATCTCTGCAGAGCCGACTGAAGATGGCAACATCACACACACCACATTCCCGCTTTCTGGATACAGAGATAGGGGAAGGGGACAGGAACGACCTCCTCACCTGACAAAACCAGTGTCATTTCAGATTCAGACTTGTGCAAAGAGAAGCAACCCATCACGCTGAGCAATTGCCGTCAGGAACACGGACAGATGCCTTGGCACAGGACATCTCATTTGTAGCAGCGTGAAACCCCATCAGGGTAACAGTTCAGCTGATTCAATCAGCAAAATAACAACCGTGGAGACATCCCAATAAACTGCATCCTCCTGATGAACGCTGAGAGCCCAGCTGGGAGCATCTCTGGTGAGCTGTGGGCACAGCGACGTGGCCTGACACCACGGTGAAGTCCTCCATCCCAGCTCTCCACACCTGTTGATGACGCGAGAGCTGTCCGCATCTGCTGGATCACCACCACAACCTCGTCTGGCACCTCATCACCGCAACCTTCCTGCTGAACCAGGCTGACTCCACCAGCACTCCGAGCCCCGAAGAATTTGGTAGAAGCCAATAGAACACTCGGAGCAGCAGCTCACAGCAGGGGATGGTTTCTTCTGACTCTGCAACCGCCAGACAGAACTCACCAAGTCACACCGAGGAGAGAACAGGCTCTGGTGTGACCCAGGTGGACGTCAGAGTTCCTTAAGACATAGACACCAAGGGAAACGTCACAACAAGCGGGATGCCTGAAGATGCACAGCTTATCTGAGACAACTCTCAAGGAAGAGCGGAGGGGACTGGCTAAGGAGCCCTTTTATAAAGTCACAAAAAAGGAAATGAAAAATTTTCCTATGGGTTACACAAAAAACACACCTGGGTAGATCGTGGGGGACAATTACAACCTGATTCATTGTCATTAAGAAGGTGCTTAATGCATTCCTGCCCAGCACAGCGCTTCAGCAGGTACGTCTACTTAAGCAAACACTCAAATGTCAGTGCTTTGATAAACTAGGGCTGCAGTGCAGAACGAGGGCTTTGAGGGAAAGTGCCCTGCTTAAAATTAAGAAGAGAATGGTCTTACATGGCTGCAGCCGTGAAACAAGGTTGTTAACAAAAGCTACAAATCCCACATGTATATAGAGATCATGGTAATCCTGCCTTCATTTAATTTGCTTCCCTCGCTGCAGAGAAAGGCTGGATCTCGGCGGCTCAGGGGAACGGGCTGAAGATAAGGAACGTTTCGCCACGGATTTGTGGCTCTGAACCCAGGTCAGATGAAGGGCAAGCAGAAGGTGTTAAGGGGTCCTGGAGGACACCCCTCCGTTACACCAACACAGAGGCCCATCTAAGCCCAGGCAGGGGCCCCGGCAGGGAAGGAGCCCGTTTCTTGGCAGGGTTTGAGCCACACAAATCCAGGATGGGACCGGCCGCTTTGCAGAGGTGGGAGCTGACGTGTTTTGGTAGGTTTAAGGTTTGCTACCAGTTCCCTTTCCCAGCTTGTTTTAATTAGTGTGTTCTCTCTGCCATTTCATCGGGAAGATCCTATCAGGGTGCTTCACAAAAACACCAAACAAAAAAATTAAAAAAAAACCCACATGACAAACCAGCCTGAAAATAAAAATTAATAGAATCCCTACACTTCCAAAATCCTCTAAAAGCAACTGCATCTACAGGCAGATAAACAAGTCCAATGTTAGATAGAAAGAAAACCTGTTTACAGCAGGAGGGAGAAACACCTTGAGAGTTTAACATAAACTGTTCACCAGCTCTGCAAAAAGTAAGAGGAATTAAGGAAAAAAGAAAGAATATGAAGAGCACACAATGAATCAGGATTCACTGGAAGAACGAGAGCCTATGCTACAGTCAGAAATCTAAAAAACTCCCTTTTAATGAAAAAAATAAATCTCAATTCCTTTAAAAGAAAATTTTCTGGAATTTCTGGCTAAAGAATTATTGGACAATAAAGGATCAGTTTGATCACCTCATCTGTCCACCTCCTTAATACAAACCATGAAACAATTCCTGCTTCCCAGAGCTCCGGAAAGGAGTATCCAAAGTCAATTTATAAATGTTCAGGTTTGGAGAACCCATCACTGCCTTCAGTAACTCCAAGGGTTAACTACTCTATTCTTTTTAGAAAGGCAAACTATGCTTTTATCACTGCTAACTTAAGAGACACGCTTTTCTCCTAATTATTCTTCATAGGGAAGGCTCCATGGGTTGCAGTGAATAGTGGGGAGGAAAAGAAGAAAAGAGAAGAAAGAGAAAAAAATAATGACCAACTGACAATTTAATTTAGAGCTAAATGAAAAACTTGTCAAGTGATATGAAATTACATGGTTCTGTTCGGTGGATTGCTGGGAAAACATCTATTGCACTTTGCATTTCCAGCTACTAATCCTGAATGTTTGTACCAGACAGTGCTCACAAAAGGTTAGCCACTCAGCTCCAAACGAAAATGTGCACTCTTTGCAAAGAGGAGCAAAGATTATTCAGCAGGTATAATAGGCCAATCTGGGATTAACAGAAAAAAAAAAAAGAAAAAAAAAAAAAGGAGTAATTACCGCTAAGGAGAAGAGAGGTTTTATACCGCTATTAAGGAAAATCAGATGATTAAAAGACTGGAAAAATGCACAAAATCATAATGTCTCCGAAGAGGATGACTGTGTCAGTGCCGCGTGGAAGGATGGGGGGCTCTGGGCTGTGCTGACCCCCTGCTGGAGCCAACTCAGAGGCAACTCTCAACAACGTGAAGGATTTCGTTGGGCTCAGCTCAGTCCAGGAGAGTTAACGCACCGCTCGGTGCAATCGGTGAGGAGCAATGGGCTGCGGTTGAGGTCTTCAAGTGAACAAGAAGGGAAGGAAGCGTAACATCTGTTCCAAAGCCAGAGAAGAAAACACACAATTTAACATAATTTCAATTGGAAATGCTTTGGGAAATGCCTTCTGCTCTGTTTATAGGAGTATTACGCATGACTGTGAGCAGGTCTATAATATAAAGAGAGCTCACAAAAACACAACAAAAAAAGTCACTCGAAACTAATGAAGATCCTAAAGCAAGACCAGAGCAACGCCAAGACCCCTGCAATGACTATCAGGTCAACGGACGTGAAGTGCCAGGAGGAATCCAGAAGTACTGGAACAGCACAACTCAAATGATGGCCCCTCCAGTTAAACATACACACATTCATCCAGACACACGTTTATCCCCAGCCTTTGTGGGGTTGAAATCAAGTGACGCCAAACAAAATCCCCCAGTTCAGTGCAGGAACCTCCACCCTCAGGTTTGCTCGATGCATTGCCATCAGAACGTACATACTGGTTTATTTTACTATGTTTTATTTGCCTTTAGAACATGGGACGGGTCCAGAAAACTTGGAAGTTTGCAAGACCGAGATCAATGAACCAAATCTGTGTCAGGAAATAAGTTGTTTTCAGAAATGACCCTCCCAAAGCAACTGGCCCAGGATAGTTAAAACAAGGAAAAAACTCGGCCTTTATTCAGTGAGATGGTTACGAAGGACATAAATTGTCATGAGGGTTTATGCCGTAATCTATCACGGAAGACGACGGCACTGCTCGGCGCAAAGTCAACCACTGAGCTAAAGGAGTGGGACTGAAAACCAGGGAGTTGTAGGTCTCAGGGGCAGGGCTGCAGGGAGGAAGAGGAGAAAAGGGAAGGGGAGTTGCTGCAGAGGAAGAGCAAAGACCCCTGTAAGACTTACTGAGCTGCTGCAGAAGCCCTCCGAGAGCACTACCCCCTGCAAAGGGGATGTTTGCTCTTCCTTTCCTTAGCAAGGAAACATAAACCTTGTGAAACAAATTTTGGTCACAAAATGTTTTGCAGCAGGGCCTGCCACTGCAATAGTTCACATAAAATTCAGGTAATGAGGTTTTCCCCGCTATAAACGAGTATGTTTAAACAGTAATTCCAACCATGTATTTGAAAGTTATGGCCCTGCTGAAAGGTCCCCTCCCCGGCTACGGCTGCCCAGGCTTCCACCACCATTCTCACTGCAGAAACCCAACAACTCACCGGCTTCCTCTCAGAGCTGTAATTACAGGCTGGTTCCCCATTCATAAGCTTAATAATCGCCTCAGCCACAGGTAACCACAGACTTCAGCTTGAATATCACATCCCTTATGAGTTCCTACCATCAGAGCACAAACCTCATCATCTAAGCAGCACGATGGTTTTCCTCCGGTAACGTTTCCCCACGTGACATCTCCTACGCCCGGTTTGCCGTCCTTCAGGAAAACCAAGCTCTGTACCAAAGCCACGGCTCGGGTTATCCCAGGATGTGAGGGCTGCCCTGGCCTTTGACAGGTACCACAGTTCCGTAACTTGGAAAATACAGGTGTCAGAGGGAACAACAGTAACGACAAAGCTGTTCTGAGCACTACGAGGTGCTGCAGAAAAGGGAGAGAGAGGAGTTCGGTACCCAGCCATCGCTGACACCCAGACCCCCACATCGCACAGAAACACAGACCGAGCTCAGAGCAGACAGACGGACGATTGCACTGCCCAGCCAGCACTACGGGTTCCCAGCCTCCTGTGGAGCTGCTTCAAATATCTCAAGACCACCAGAGATAATCTCAACCTACACAGCAAGGCCAGGGACGCCTCGGCTCGGTAAGGGGTTTGCAGAAGAAACGCACTGCGAAGTCTTGCGAAGTTTCTCAAGTGCCCCACGTGCTCCCCCGGGACGGCGGAGGGATGGAATGGCAACAAAGAGGATGAAGACGGAAGGTCTGTTATCACGAGGGCACAGACAGTCACGAATTAAGAACCCGTTGCAATAAGCAGATGCGTTACTTAAATGGTTTGTGTTGCTTTGTCATCGAAGCCCCAGGAAATGAGTTCTCCACAATAAATTCTATCTGCTCGTAAATCACTTGCTCGGGACAGCAGGATGCACCACAGTGTGCTGTTTCATCTCCCTCCGCATTTGTCACGCATTTGCAGCCGGAATCAGCAGCACTGAATTGTTTGCATATTCCGACTAGCTGCACATAAATCAGGTTACCTTATTTTCCCACCTCATCCCCAGTACATTTAATGGTCTCCCAACGTTTACAGAGAATTGTCACTAATCCCACTACAGATTTCATGCCAGGTTACTCCTTTTGTCATCTCGCCTCTTCTGATTCACGCACACTAATACGATGCTGTCTGGAATAAAGGCAGGGGAGTAAAGGTGTCCAGAGGGCTATGAAATACTTTTCCCACAATCTACATGTTGCCTTGTTGATTCACAAATATCCAAAGCTGGTGGACCATAGAGAACAGATTACAACGGAATTATTTCAACTAAAAGATTCACGCCTGTGCTACGCTTTGCATGGAATGCTGACTGGGGCTCGATTTGATGCCCCTCCTCAATATCTATCTACAAAAAAACGATCCTGCTTTATTGGAAGTCTCCTTTTTACACTACTATGACCCAGTCCCCTCAGACTGGGCACAAACTCTCGGCAAGAACCTCAACCAAGCCATCAGCTCTTCAAATTCACCTGAACTTCTGGGAAATGAAAAAAACCCCAAACTTGTGACGCGAAGCACAGAAACAGTCTAACACTTCCCACTTCAAAGATAACCAGGGAAACTCCATTTTCCTCACCAGTATCTTTACCTGATTTGCTTCTAGAGAAAACCAAGTAGGAAGGGAGTCGTGGCATCTGGGAACGGCAAAACTCCCAAAGTAATTGCTTCCTTTCCCCAAATAGACACTCTCAAACCCTCAGAGCTCAAATTAGTGGTTGAAAAGAAAGGCACTTACTTGCAAACCGGTTTCCCACATTCTCCCATAAATTGCCAGTGCAGGGACACTATCACCCCCCCGCTTCTCCCACAGAACCCAGGCTCAGCTCTGCAGGACGAGGGTTTGCCCCCCCCAGGCTGTGAGATCTCTTTGGTACAGACTGAGTCCTGCCACACAACAAATGAGCATTTTGTATTGCAGTATCTAACACCAGCACAGCTATTTATCTGCACAGTGAATACACACTTCTAAAAATTAACATTTCTATTTTCTCTCCATCCGTTTTCCCCACACTTCTGTCCTCTGCCTGTTGCTCAACTGAATTTTCCTTCTGATTTTTTTGTTCGGTTCAGTCTCACTCCCCTAGACCAGAGTGTCTGCCCAAAGGCACAGACCTTAACATACCTGACTGAGTAGAGATGAGACAAAAAGAAGAGTTTGCTTGTCATCAATTGGGGAAAATATAGATACTTTTGTGAGTTTTGGTAATGTCCAAATACAACCTTTCTTCTGACTGAAGGTTCCGTCAATGTAATAAAGCAGATTAACCAATGTAACTTCAAAGAAGAGTGAGACCATTAAAACCCGATGGGTACTGTGCATGTAACTCCCATTTATATCTGAAAATTTTATTCTAAGTCACTACTGAGAGCATAATACCTTACTTCTGCTGAGAACTCATGCAACAAATTAAAAACTGAGGTCCAGCAGCAGGGAGCGTGAATATTGTCAGATGATGAAGGAAAATTAAGTGGCCAAAATAGAATCGAGTTTTAAATTCTTTTTTTCTTGTGCCCATACCTCCTGTCCCGGACACGGGAGTCCTGCCTTCTCTGCAGAACCCCGGGAGGGCAGGGGGGAGAGCAGAGCACACCAAGCCCAGGTCTCCACCCGGACACTGACCCCGCTCCACATCTCCGCCACCGCGGCCCCATGCCGGGTGCCAAGCACAGGGCACAAACACACTCAAGGTGACCACCTCACCACACCAGGAAGATATTTTAGAGCCATCTCCTCGCTGACTTACAAACACAAACTGGTTTCTGAGCAGACCACTGGCTACTCTTTTGGCAGGTAATGGTTTTCTGTCCCTTCAGCTCAAAGGCAGGCTGGCACTCAAACTTCAAACTGTCCCCGTGGCGGAAGGTGGATCCTTCTCTCCTGCCGTAGGCTGGGATCCCGGGGTCGCCGCAGCTCCCTTGGTCGATCTCTGAAAGAAAGAGAACAAGGGTTTCACGGGGGGAAGGCTCCGAGGCCGAGCTGGTGCAGTGCCCACCGTACGCGTGGTGCTTGTAGGCACGGCATTCCCGAGGGAGCACCAGTCCCCTCCTCATGGGAGCGGGGTCAGCAGCGATGCCGAACACAGCCAAGATCTGTCTTTAACACACAAATTTTAACACTGTCTCTGAAAGGCCCTAAAAACCTCTCCGAACTGCCTCCCCATCCTTAATCACAACTAAATGGGGCTTGGAGCAACCTGGTCTGGCGGGAGGTGTCCCTGCCCAGGGCAGGGGGTGGCACTGGGGGGGCTTTAAGGTCCCTTCCAACCCAAACCGTTCCGTGATTCTATGAACTACATGAAAAATCCAGCTATACCCAAGGAGATCCCACTCTGCACCGGCTTCGAGGACTCCTTTAGAAGCAGAGAGACACACATCACTCAATGGGACCAGAGCGTTGTCTCCTTTGGCAAGGAGGACACTGTGGGGTGTGTTTGCTGGATTGCCACGTCTGCCGCCTCTCCCTCCCTTCCCACCCCCCTTCCATTCCTCCGTGTGGTCCCACCGCAGATGGCTGACGCCTTATTGCATGCAAACACCCAGGTAATCTCTTGTTGCACATGTATTTTGACTTCAGGTAAATCAGGGACACAATTTTCTGTTATCTTCTGCTCCGTACAATTTCATTTCACAGGGGCCCCTGCTCTGGCTCACTATTAGCTACAAAACTTCATTCCTTTACAGCCTCCTTAGTGCTCCCACACGATTTATCTGCTTCACATTCATCTCGTCTTCCACGTTCTCTAGTTTTTATCCCCATCATCTGTGATCAGCCTTGCTGTCTTTTCTCCCGGTTTTCAATTTCTTACACCAAATTGGAAACTTCTTTTATGACATTTTCTTTACAGAGGAAAAAGCGCATAATCCGAGATTTGCATTACTCCATCTAATATTCCAATTTGCTTTGAATAACAACAAGCACCTCGTTATTATTCTGACTTCAGGCAACTTAGATACAGGTGTATTTTGAATAGAAGTCACAAAAAGGCACCTAAAGCTCCTGCTATTGCTCTCTGCATCTTCAACTAGAAAGTCACTGCCAGGTAATGAAGCGTTCCAAAAATTATTTAGCATAAATTAATATTAATATTGAAGTTTTTAATGAAATGTTTTTTTTTTTTTTGCCTGTCAGTGAAAAAAGTTTGCCAGAATTTACGTATCTTCCCACAGACTTTGAAAATCCGAATGTTTAAGATTTGTACTTGCATATAAGGGAGAAAAAATAACACAGTTTGGATACTGAAGTAGCACTGAACTGTACATCACTCAAAAAAAAAAAAAAAGGAAACAAAGAGTGCAAGTCATGAAAAGAAAATTCAGCTTCAAAGCTCAAGAAATAGTAACAAGATCACAGGGAAACACACCTATTTTAAACACGTATCTTTGTGTCCTGACAGAGACACGGGAAACAGGTATCGCTTTCTGCTCCAACGCAACAGCCTTTAACAATTAATTTTTCTTATTCCTTTCCTTCTCACATCTTGAAGTCTTGGAATACAGCATTGGCAAACGCCACTGACGGCGAGCTGTGCCCACGGCACCTTCACCCAGTTCCTGCTGCCACCAAAGCCTGTGACGTGCCCTGGGGATGGAAAACCTTTCCGTGGGAACGTGCTGGTAGCGCTCTCCTGGTACCTCAGGAGGAGATGGACACTGACACGGGTCACTCCAGCCACCGTGGGAAGGGCCAGGGCACGTGATGCCATCACCTCCCAGTTTACTCTGTACCCGGCACCACGTGGAGCAGAAGTACCAGCACTTCCCAGGCTGCTCCTCCACGTTCAGAGGCTCTTGAGAAGCCAAAAAACTCATGGACACACAACACATTCCTGCCCACGCCTGACTCCAGCGAGGAGCCCCGTCCCCCTAAAGCCCATGGGAGTTTTGCCATGAGGTTCCTCACCGACCTGAAGGGCTTCCTTCCGCATGTACCCGTGGCTCTGGAGGGACAGTGGCCACAGAACTCCACCCAGGGGCTGCAGACAGACGCTCAGCAGCTCCAGCTTCCGCAGAAGCCGACGGGAGCTACAAGCGTTCAGCACATTCATCGCTTTTGTAAAACGAGGACACGCTCAGGCTACCAGATACTCAGAAAAAATACAGTCAAGCAAAGAGAAATAACTCCCTTCCAGCCTCTGCCGAGAAAGAATAAAGGTAACAGAGATGCTCTGGATGCACTGATCGAATGGTCTCCTCCCCGCCGGCTCCCCCCTCGCTCTGAGCTCAAGGAGTCCTTTCCTGTCACACCGCGCAAACCCCGGAACATCTCCACGGACAGAGTCCAACCAGGGGGTCAAGAATGGGAGAGAAATGAAGAATTGGAGCTCACATTTTCTACCATGCACACCACCTCCGGGTTAGCAGGAGGCAAACAAAACCAGCACGTTTTATTACATTAGAGAGGTCAGAAAATGGAATTTCTGTCCTGAGAAAATCCCCTGGTTCCTACATTTCTTTTCATACATAGGAAAATTCATGAAATATTTAGCAGGGCAGAAATTCCAAAAATGAGTGATTCAGAAATATCAAAACATGTTACTTCAATAAGATTGAAACATTTCTCCTGACGAATGTTTAAGTAAAATCACTTCCACATTAGAATAATAAAAGTCAAAACTAAACAAGAACATCTAAATCAAGTGTTTTGACATTATTTAAATGAAACAAGTTGAAATGAATCTTTCAAAACTTCTCCATCAAATATTATATCACGCAGATAAGATTTTGACAAAACAGCATTTTCTAACGGAAAATGTTTCACCAGAATTCTTTTTTCGTCAGCTATTTGTGCTATTTGTCTCCTGGTGGTGGGTGGGGGAGCCGGGTCCCTTCGCTGAGAGCGGAGGAGGCCGCCTACGCTCCCCGAGTAACGAGCGCCAGAAGCGCAGCCCGCGTGGGCGCTGGGGGGGTTTGGGCAGCACCAACATCCCCCCCCACCTGCTCCCCTGCCCCACCGCTCAGGAACGCCGTGGGCACCCACAATTCAGGCCACTCTTCTCCTGGGGTTCCGTGGGAATTTCTGCTCCTGCCTGACTCAGCTCTGGAGGAAAAAAAAAAAAAAAATAAAAACAAATGAGGATTTCGGAGCTGCAAAGCAAGCGCTGCATCAGCAAAACTCCAGGTTCTGGGAAAAATATCCACAGGAGGTGGGATTTGTGAGCACTTCGAGGCCATACCTGATGGAATCACACAAATGTTATCCCTTGGTCGGGAAAGCCCCTCAAGAAGAGAAGACTCAGCCTCACACACGTTATTTCATATATATATGTGTATATATATATATATATTAACTTTGCTTAACTAATGAAAGCTGACAGTGTTTCACTGAATTTCACTGAATTTTTAGAGTTGGAAGGGACCAGAGAGATCATCTAGTCCAACTCCCCTGCTGAAGCAGGATTGCCTGTGTTAGGTAGGTATCTGAAGGAACCAGGACCAGGGAGTTTCTATCGCCTAGTTCTTTTGTTGATTCCAACAACAAGGAAAGAAGGATCTAAAGAGGAAACGAGAAAGCCCTTTCTTTCTGCATGTCTTTGCCACCTCCCTCCCACCTAAACCACCGTGGCAGGGCAAATGCAGAACCTGAATCCGGCAGGCTCATTAAAACCCTGTGGCATAACATCAAACCGCTCCTGCTAACGTTTAGACGTGACTTAAATACAAGTAACACGACCCTGAGAGCAGCTCAGGTCAACACATCATAAGCTAAAAGCCTCCACGTCTGTCGGTTCAGCAGGATTTCAGCGCCAGTGTTTTATGACATGAGTCAATACGTTTAATGGAAAAGCAGAGCAGGAAAGATATAAACACTAAGTTTTCTGACAGACTTCCACCATCAACAATATTATCATAGAATCATAAAATGGTTAGAGTTGGAAGGGACCTTAAAGATCATCGAGTCCCAGCCCCCTGCCATGGGCAGGGACACCTCCACCAGAGCAGGTTGCTCCAAGCCCCCTCCAACCTGGCCTTGAACCCCTCCAGGGATGGGGCAGCCCCAGCTTCTCTGGGCAACCTGGGCCAGGCTCTCACCACCCTCACAGCAAAGAATTTCTTCCCCAGATCTCATCTCAATCTCCCTTCTTTCAATTTAAAACCATTACCCCTCGTCCTATTTCTACACTTCCTGAAAAAGAGTCCCTCTCCAGCTCTCCTGTAGACTCCCTTCAGACACTGGAAGGCTGATATTGCGGCGTTAGGTAACGTAGAATCTAAATAAATAAATAAAAATACATGTAAAACAATGAAAACTACCTGCACGTTACCTGGGATTCTCAGGGAAACCTGAGAGTATTTCACCAGGCAAAACTCAAAGACAGTGCTCCAAGGCCAGGGAGCAGAACCTCAGATCCCGGAGCTGGCTCTGAACAGCAGCGACATCAAATCTGGTTTGAGAGGTGGGTTTTTCCAAGATATACATGTGTATGAACACCTTTACATGCAGGCACCTATACAGGGTTCTGTATTTATATAAAAACATGTAAAACCAGATGCAGGAACCCCGCAAGCATTCCGACCGAACACCCTGGGCAGCACCGATTTGATTCAAACCAGGAAGGTCAGTAGAGGAAATCTTCAAGCTCCAGCTCCGCGGAGCTCCTAAGCCTCTTAGCACCACGGGGCTCCACTGCAGCTCTGAAGCTCAGCTCTGGAGCCAAACCCTTACTCAGCATTTCAACAACAATAAATACTGTTTAATCATGCCCTGCCTGCAGCACGCGGGTAGATGGGAACATAGACCTTAGTCAGCTCTACCCAAACTAACCCAATTCCAACAGAAATCCAAACTAGATTAGCGTGTCTATAAATCTAGTTTTAATTTGAAATTATTACTTTCTATTTAAAAGATATAAATATAAATGTAAGACTAAATTAAAATCTGACTTTTCTGTTTCTTCGTATTTTAATATTTCTGTCTCTTACCACAGCATTTTGTACTATTGATTCACTTTCATACCGTTGCTTGTAATAACCTCACGCTCATCAGTCACAGAAACTTGTTTTTCCCCACACCTCCCCCTGTGAGGAGCATCAAGCATCTTCAGCCCACCGCTGTGGAACACAACTGCAGAAGGATTGTGGATGAGATTAGGGGAGTCCAAATCCTCTTCAACGAACCCTACATTTGTCAAGGACTTTTGAAAATGTTACCTCAAGGAATTTTTTATTCCCAGCCACTAGGAGGAGTTGACTTGGGAACTTTGAAACAACCGTTCCGATGGCTGGAAAGGCAGCAGGCTGCTCTGAGGGGAAGGTATTCTCAGAAGGTGTCTGAGATTAGAGGGAAGGAGGCAGAAAGTAAGACCCAGGAGCCCAGGAGGGTGCAAGCCCTTGCACAAGTCAAGCACTAAATTGCAGTATCCACCGGCTCGCTGTAGTCGTGAGAAAGAAAAGACTTTTCCAGCAAAGTGGAGCTTAATACAAATTTCTTCTGACAAGCACTGGAAGTCCAAAACCATTCTTCACTGTTATGAGAGAATGTCTGTTTAAAAGGATAAGAGTGGCTGCCGGTGAGACATTGGAGATTTAGAAGTAATCTTCATGAACATTAATGAGCCAGATCCTCAGCTGGTAAAGACTGACACGGCTTAATTGAAAATCAATGCTGTCACATTGATTTACACCCCCGGAGCATTTCTTCCAAACGCATCCAATCTCGCAGTGTGGATTTGGAAAAACCCGGATCCAGGTTCCTTGTGGTTTGTACCCTCTTTCCTGGTGCAGATTTGCTTTCCCTTCACTCACAAGTGAAGCAGAAGGACGCGGTTGGCTCCCCCTTCTCAGGAACCCCATATTAAAAGTTTGATGGCGCATCGCCCTCCCCAGCACGTTCCTTCCAACGGGTCCCTCAATCTGGGCATCAATAAATCTCGGAGGCGTAACTGTTTCAGCACGAGCAACAGGCTTTATGACTGCACTGCACTTAAAATGTACACTAAAACTTACAAATTTTAGGATAGATGGCTATTTAAACATACTCTATAAGCAATATTCTGTCCTTCTATTAGGCAGATTTTTTTAGTCTTGACTTTATATAGCTCCATTAGCTGTAATTTTCCTCTGGCAATTAGGAAGAAGCGTGGCCATAAAACTGATACTTAAACTTGTTAGTAAGTTGCATATAATTTCATAATGTATTTGGCAAGTGCTAATTGCCTCTTACTTAAATGTCTCTTGCTTTGGAACTCAAAGCATTTGCAACAACTAGGAGAGTTTTATGGACCTGGCCAACTGGAGGTCACCTTAACCTCAGGACAGGCCAGCACGGACCTCAGGCAGGGGGTGCATTTCTTTGTTCATGCACAAACCCATTTTCCAAGGTCAAGAAGCAGCTGTACAAAACCTGCCAAGATGCCCAGAAAAAGAGAAAAGATTTGAAGGATGAGGCAGAGAGTAGCATCTACCTCTAATAAAGGCAGAGGACAGACATTCCCCGGGGAAGGGTCCCTCCTTTAGGGCTCATCAGGGGACAGCAGAACCAGAACTTCCCCTTTCTTTTCTTCTCCAGGGCGTTACGGACATAGAAGAGCAAAGAACAGCAAAACAGGCAGCCGCTGTGCAGGTCAAGCTGATGAGTAGGGACAGAAGAATCACATTTGACACCGGAAGCTCCACAGAACAGGACTCCAAAGCATGAATGATAACGGTGATGCCCAAACCCGCCGGGGAGGTCACAGGGAGCAAGAGCAGCTCAGCCTTGCTATAGATCAAGCCACCAGTAACATCGAAGCGAGTCAGAGGAGGAAAAAGTCAAGCTCCTTATAGATCCAAAGTTCACAGAAGATGAACAACAGCGTAAGGAAGTCCCTACATCATGTGCTTTGCAGCTTTATGTGCTATGCTATAGGGTAAAGGTAAGATTTATCAAGAGACTGGAAGAAAATGTCCACATTGCCCTTCGGATGAGCTGAACAAAGCCGAGAGATCTCAAAGCAGAGCTGGGGGGTGCTTTTGCCCGTCCCCACCTGGCAGGAGGGGGTGCAGTGGCTCTGCCAGCCTGCCAGGAACCAACTGCAGACACATGGGGCAGGGGATGGACAACCACAGAGCCAGGCTGGGGCAGTCACCCCCAGTAAGACTGCAACAGTACCATCAAGATGCTCCCTGGACTGTCAGGCTGGATTTGCCTTTTCCTTCTTTAAATTCCATTCTCTCTCATCTCTGCCTCCCTCTGACTTTTCTGCTGACCGGGTCCTGCAACCCTGGAAATACTCCAGCACCACCACCCAGTGGCCCCCCCACAAGGTCCCGCTCAGCGACCTGGACACGCTGGCGTTTAGTCCAACCAGGTTTTCTGGTAGGTCGGGTCCCTCGGGGCTCCTCACTGCTGTTCATTCAGCATCAACCAGCGGCACCGCCACGGGCAGGTCCCGGCCTCAACACAATATGACACTTCCCCGAAACACGGCAAGCCCCAGGGAAACACTTTTAAAAATGAATGAACTCTAATGTGTATTTTTGGCCCGTGAAAGAAACGGACTTAAATGTTACTGCTGATGCCAGTGGAAGCTGCTGGGACTCGGATGCCTCAGGAGCAGCCCCCACGTCTAGATGAATATTTATGTGCCTGCTTTTAGACATCAGAGCCAAAAGAGTAAGCCATCCCTGGTATCAGCAGGTTATAGAGAAAACCGAAAGGCATTCAAGTGCCCTGAAAAGAGATTCAAGATGACAACACCCCCCAAAAAGCAGCTGACATCTAAGTGGAAGCGTTCCTTGTCCCAGGAACAAGCTCCCCCTCCAAGGAGGCTGTGGGGTGGAGGAAGGAGCACGTGTTCTTCAGAGCAGCGCTGGCAGAGGAAGGCAAGGACCATGGCTGCTCACACCAAACCAGGAGACACGAGATGGAGGTTGCTGGAAAAATCTAAACCCAACTCAAGCTAGGTATCTAAGAAAAGCTTCAGCTGGAATCACAAGTCACTTACATGAGTTAGAAGGAACACTTTTCCATCACACTTTCTCTAACTTTGCCAATACCTACGACTACAGTAGAAGCTGAAGCTCACGGCAGAGTTCAGCATTCACACCTCAATGCACTTCATGAGTTTCTTTCGAAAAATCCCAGCGTTAACTTTTATTTCATTTGTAATACTCCAAACCAGCCGAAGTTTAAAGTAATTGATACCACTAATCTGCTGGAACCACCGATTGCTTGATCTCATTTTCTCCTGCAGACGCAGTCTGTTGCCATCAGCTGAAACGCACCAACCCTTTTCCAACAAAGCAGACACCACGGCAGTGAAACCTCACCCACCCAGCCTGCTTTCCTGGAAAAGAAATCATGAAAGCTGCTCTTACTGGAGCAAAGCTTCAGTTTTAGGAAAAATCTGCAGAGCTTCAATATGTTTAGAGAAGCTTCTTTCTTTTCTCCCAAACAACTGTACCCATCTCAGCCCAGATCCTTTACTCTGATCCAGGTAAATTCTGCGAGAGAGGCCTGGATTACCTTCATACGTTGCTTTGAATCCCAGCAAGTTGCTGACACTGTCTGTCTGGAAGAGGAGCCACATCTGGTGGTGTGTGCTAACGATGAGATCTGGGACTGTGGTGCCAGTCAAGCTGTAAAAATAAATAAGAACGAGTAAATAGCCTGTACGTCTCCCCAAACTTATTTTCCCGCTGAAGTAAAGGCCACACACACCTCTACAGGAGCGGAAAATGATGAGAGCAATACCGACACAATTAAGAATAGCCCCAAACCAAAACCCTTTCCAAAAGCCTGACAGATGTTCGAGAGTGATGAACCCCTCAGTACGTTCCCGCGTACCACCTAACCAGGGAGTCTTCTACCGTAGCTGAGGGCCTGCAAGTTACTATTATCACCACTGTAATAATTACAATTTAGTACCATTATTACAGTATATTATCCAGCATCAATAGTAATCATTTCCTTTCTCACTGAAGCAAAACATAAGCTGACAAACGAGATCCCCAGAACTCAGACTGGTAACTGAACCCTCTTAACTGCCTTTAGGGGTATTTTCTAGAATTACAAAAATTTCCTTTCAACACATTCTCTGCTATATTTCTGTGCTGACACAGACGCTTCCACAAGGATCTCAAACACCTCTGGAAGACAAGGCACGAGCCTCAAATCTGCTGAATGCCCTGTGAGCCCTATAGAGGTGCTCCCAACCCAGGCAGTACGGGACAACCAGGACATCGCTGACCCTTCGAGGATACTCCCAGGAGAGCCGAAGAGATTTAGAAAAATTTCCCCAATACACCTGTACTAATGAGCCACGTGTGCTCATTCAGCCTTTGGGATTCATCACCCCGTTGTGGTTCGACACAGCTTTAGAGCTTTGTCCCCAGCCCACACCAGCACCAGCGCAGCACCGACACTGGCAGAAACACCCGCTTGGAGCCCAGCTCCTTCCCTTCCCATCGCCGCCCGACGCGGAGGAACAGCGCGTGGGAAGGGATCGTTACTACAGGAGTGCGGGCGTTGTGTTGCCTCTCTTCGCGGCAGTGTTTAATGTTGTTATTACGCTATTTCTGCTAAGGTTTCATCTGCGATAAATTTATAAATTACCTTAAGTGCAACTACTGCAAGTGGTTGTCTTTTTTTTTTTTTTCTGTAGTGTTTGCTTAAATCTAAATACATACATATGTATAGGCATGGCTTCTGCCTGGCACCGTTCTCAAGTACAATAGCAGCACCTGAAAGACTTCTTGATAAAACTGATCCCCGAGCTCTCACGGCAGAATTACGGCAAACCAGTCCTGCGAGGGAGCGAGCCCAGCAGCTGCGTGCTGATAGCATCCTCTGAATAAATGGAACTTCCAGCCTCCAGGCGTAATTGTCGCAATTCCCGGTTTCCTGGGTAATCGGAGAGAGTATGGCTGATCTGCCAATTACCGCCTGTCTAGAGAGAAGCCAAATGACTGCTCAAAGGGTCATTCTACTCGCTTGGCATTCTCAACGCTGGCCGCCCGCTGAATGCCAGACCCTTTCCAACAGCCTTAGAGGTACCTGATGTAAATGGGACCATCCCTGCCGTAGACAACTCTCCTCCCATCCCAGAGAGGGTCACCAGCCCCGTACACACCAGGGACCGCTCTGAGACCCAACACCACTCACCCCTCAAGCGTTGGCCGTGGAAGCTGGAGCGTGTTTTTCCCTGCAATCACACTCACGTCTCCCAAGCCCATTAAAGCTCTCCCAGTTCCGCCCTCACCTTTGCTCTGTTATTGCTTTGACCCGCGTCAGAAATTTTATTGATCCCGGGGTGCCGGTAAATTAAGAAGTAATCTTGTTTTAATGACTGTTTTGCATCCGGGGAGCACAGAAGAAGTGCTGTTGTTGATTCTTCTCAAGTTATTTAAGCAGCAGCCGGGAAGAATGAGGACTATACCAAGAGAAAAATCTCCAGAACAAGGCGCTTCAAAGGTTTTTGCATGCTTTCCCATTCCACTTTAACAAGCTGAATGATTGATTTGGGTGCTTGTTACTTTAGGGAATAAAATCCTCTCTGCAAGTGAGAAAGCTCAGCCTAACAATCTGTTATGTTCTGAGACGCATTTCACAGGGATGAGAGTGAGACTGGAAACAAATGGTGCTTCAAACCCCAGCCTGGGATAGCGTCTGCTGCTACCCAAGTTGACTCAGACCTATTTCTTGATTTGAAAGGCTGCGGGACCGAGTTCCTCTTAAATAGGCAAGAATAAATGAAGAGGAAGAAAACTGGAACTCCTATGTTTGACAGGGTTCGGTTTCCGCATGATGATTCCTCCAAAAGCACTCCAGCTTGTACCCAGGACACGCAGCCCGGGACAGGAATTCAGCTGACGGGAGGTAAAGAGGGCACCAACTGCTGAGAGAGGTTGTCCATGGGCTTTCAACCACATTCATTACAAACGGAGCATTTCTGTGGGCTTCACACCTCTTTGACATTTCATTAGTTTTCAACTTATCTTCCCAGATTAAAAAATAAATAAATAATTTTTCCCTGTTAGGATTAGCATCAGCAATTTAATGGAAAGTTCTCCTGCACTGGGAGAAGATACCAGACGCTACACCTTGTGCGGACGGTCTCAGATATCCCAAATTTGTATTAGCAAGGTGTCGGGCAGCTAATACAGAGTGAGAAGAGGTGGAATGATTAAAATCAAATCTAGAAAAATCTTCATGGGCTTTAGGCAAACAAAAAGGGATGGAATGAAATCATTTCAGCAAGTTATTACAAACTACTCCCCTGGCAGCAATTTGCACATTTTGACCAATCAGCTGTGAAATGCTCTGTGACACTTTAATTACAAACACTTTTGCAATAATCAGATTTACATTCCCATACGTTGAAGGTTAGAGTTCCTGACCCAAGTATCACTGGTGTTCACGTGCTGAAATAAAACGTAGAGTAAAACGAACCTCAGAGAAACAGAGATTTGGGAAAGACAAGCAAACATGAAGATAAGTGAAAAGGGAGTGGGAGGCCGATTCATGCGGAAAAACAAGTGACTAGGAGGAATTAAAAAACACAATACGAAATACTCTCTACCAGTTGGAAGGAGTACAACAGCTTTGCTGGAGTAGCTTTTGGAGAGCTGTTTGCTCTTACACATTTTTGATTAGATAGAAAAGACGGGAGTCTTCCAAGTTAAGACACTAAAGCTGGACGCTGGTGGCCACGGTTCCAACACCCCCTTCATCACTTCAAATATTCCTTCTGAAAGCCAGGGTGACTTTTCCCTGCTCCAGGACCTGGCCCTCCAAGTGCCCTTAAGACATTTGAGACTTCAATGAACCACTGTATTCCATCTGCACTCGCAAGAGGCAAATGATGCCCCAACGCGGCAAGGAGCCAGGCTTTGGGAAGCGGTCGGGACCCGACCGCAGTCGTGGGGCACGTCTGAGCCCTAGAATGAGGACAAAATACCTGCAGGTGCTCAAAGGTGAGCTGAAGTCAGGAATTTCAGGCCAGCATGGAGCACAGCGCTGTGCACGACGCGGGATTTGCTCCGCTTCTGGACCCTCCCGCTGTTTGGGCACCGTGGCACGGCTGTACCGGGTGACTGTACTCACAGTGTGGAATTGCATTGCTCAGAACAGACATTTCCTGAAGTACTCAAATACACAGCCCCCCGAGGTCTCCAACAGGCTTTAAATTTTTGGATTTCCATAAAGCTACACAGTATTTTACTTTAATGATTTTAACTTCAGTGATTCAGAGAAGCTACAGCAGAATCACCGTTTCTTCAGTGAAGTGGATTTGAATGATGCACAATTATCACAATTACATTTGCATGATACAAAAATTGATTTCTCACTGACCCTTTAGAACAGGAACAGAGACTTTTCTGGAGGAAGGGCAAACACCAACCATCAACATCAGCGGGTTAACGAGAAATTGATGCTTAAGTGCTGTAAAATACATGAGTCAGGGAAAACCCTTGCCTTTGATCTACTAACTCTCACGTTCCTTTGTCTCATTCTGACTGACACACTCCTTCCAAATGAAACCAAAACCGTCTCCAGTTATTAAGCACGGAGTAGGAGATGGCAAAAACCAATAGAGCCCATTTCCCTTTTATTCCCTGTATTAGCTGCACTATAATATGAAGCACTTGGTCTTCAAATGTTCCAAAAACAATAGACCAACAACACAGCAATTCTTTAATCTAAAAGCTGGCAGCATCAGAGATCTCATCTCCTTCAGCACGGCTGGCCTGGCCCTGGACTGGGTCAATGTCCTCCCTTTGTAATTAAAAAAAAAAACAACCCACAAAAACAACCAAATCCAAAAAACCACCGCAAATAACCAAACTCCCCCCAAAAACATATTTAGATGGGAAACACTGACGTAGGAAGGCCTGGAAGGAAAGCAGGACTACCTACAGTGTTTCCTCTACTGAAAGAACTTCCGTAGAACATCGTACCTGCAAACTAAAGGGCATAAGTTGAGGGGGACCGATTCTCAGCCTTGAAGCACCACGTGTCACCGTTCACACAAAGGCACACGGGGTGTAAGACGCTCAGGATGTCATTCAAAGGTAATGGATTCACAGCCACTTTGCCCTGTTAAAAATGACGGCACAGGAGAGAGGGAGCCAAAGAGTTCTCAGTTTCTGCCTGATGGGCATTCACTGGTGGATCCGAACTTTAATTGCGTTCACTCTGCTCTCCGGGCAGCCCCAGCCTCTCTCTAAGGGGTTCGCTTCTAAGAGAAGTGAAGCAAAAGCAAGAGCCTTTCCGTCGCTGAAGACTAAGAGAACGTGATGAGGGAAGAACACACCAAGAACAGTCAGATCCACCAAAACCGACCGGCAGCACATGAACCATCCCGTGGGACACAGCAACCAGCCCGGGACTCCTGCACCCACACACATCGGCGACATCTCCTCAGGCAAAACTGAGGATTTCTCCCGGGGACAAAGGACATGCTACTTACACGTAAAGCACAGTTTTCTGGTCTCCAACTTGTCCTCCATCACCCACTGTCAGAGTGTCATATCCTCTTTCTAGTTCAAATTCTTCAAAGGTGAGTTTGATAACCTGGCAAAGATGCAGCATGTTAATACCAATCAACTGCCAAGGCAGCCAGCAGATCCCCCTGTCCTGCTTATTTATCTCTTCGTCTATCGAGGAGCAATTTATAAGAGCATTAATATCTTCAGGACATCAACCAAAGGTGACCGTCCTCGCTTTTCATAGCACCGTAACACTTCTTTCCAGACAGATTGAGCTCTTACTGAAATTACCTCTCAGATTTTTCTGCTTTATCTATTGATTTTCTAGATGACTTTATTGATAAAGATATGTGTGTTGGGATTTCAGCACGCTTTTTTTCACCAGGTACTGCTACTATTTCTTTCATAAACCTGGGAATATGGTGACGGATCTGAATGTGTGTAGAGGCAGCGTGTTTGTCACACACAGTGCAAGTGGAGAGTCTTTCGTTTGCTCTGCGGTCCTCCAAAGGTTCCCCTGCTTTTCAGAAGCTTCTGTCCAACCAAGACTTGGTCTTTACATCTGATGTGAATCACCACTGGGGTAGCTCGAGGAAACTGTCTCAAGCTCTCTGCAAACACAATCACCATAATATCTGTCCACGACTGTTTGTTTCCCATGTTTTCTCTCCTGCTCGACCCTAACCCTCCATCCCCACCTGATTTATGGAGCCTCTGCCTATCCTTCAGGAGCAGAGGTCCCACCAAGTCGAGAGGTTTGTGTTCTGAGGCTCTTGGAAGTTTTAAAAATCTGTTATTCTCAAATAACTGAAAATTACGATGTGATTACGATGTGTCCCCCTTAGGGGACAAAGGTCTTAATCCAGCCTCAGACAGCACAAACAAACAGAAAAGGAAGGGAGCTTAATTTACAGAAGTGCTTTACGTCCCCAGCACCGGGAGAAATCAATGGGAACTTGGTTTCTTGGAGCTTTTTAACTGACCGGATTGAGGGAATCACATAAACCCTTGGATGCATCCAGATCTTTGTACATATTAAGTTTCCTAACTTTTAGCAGACTAAATTACTAAATTTAGGCTCACACTACTTTTTGCTGTTTCACACAACACAGCAGTTACCAAAAGCCATTAACAGGAAAGACCCACACGTGTGCCAAGGACCGGCCACACGATGCCACCCCACCTCCTGGCTTGGCCCAAGGGAACAGGACACAGGAAAACTGCAATCTCTGGTTGGTCATTTTTGCCTATTCCAGAAGCAGCATCTCCTGCAAACACCTGAGCATGTCTGCAATTGCAGGGGGAGAGAAGTCCCAAAGTTAAAAGCAGAAGCAATAATTAACTGTGTTATGTTAAACACGAGGATCTACAGTCTCTTCAAGGCTTGCATGGACCCTCCAAGGAAGCTCAACTTCAACCTCTTAAGAAAACACTGTTTAGTCAGATGGTGAACAGCTTGGGTGTTCTTTAAAAAATAATGGGTGTATATAAAGTTCAGACTGAACTGTCATGTGCTACCAAGTTCTCCAGATACATGCAATTCATACTTTTTCAAATGCATAGAAAAGCAAATTAGAAATTTTAGCCATGACATTCTGAAAATAGGGTATTACCCCAAAACCCCAGGATCGGGAAACAGGAGCCTGTGTGAGATTTCATAGAAGTTTGGAACCATTAATTTCAGTAGTGGTACCAAAATATTAACCTGTGCAGATTATTATTAAACCATGTAATGATAGAATAATGTAATTAATACAAAGAACACAGCGCTGTAAAACGGCACACATCATTAGTTAAATCAGTCATTCAAGTAAACTGCATTCTAAGGAGCCTGACCCTAATTAAATAACTAATTACATTCTAGTATACTGAAGACTGTAACCTCGTGGCACAGGAACAGGATGCTGAATGCAATATTTATTTATCCATTTTCCTATTTTCTTTTTGGTCTGAAAGCTGAAAATTATTTAATGATTCATTAGACAACAAGAGACCTACCAGCACACACAAACACACGGATGACATAAAACCTCAATTTTAAGCTACCGAAGTGACATGAAGCAATTAGCAAAGTCAAGAAAATAGGCTGGAAGATGACACCTGATTCTCATGCTTGGTACTGCAGAGGGATTTGAAGTGCAGTCACATTCCTAGGACAAACCCACAGTAATTTTCTCCGTGGGGAACAGCACCTCTCGCAGTTATATCCAAATGCTTTACACACACGTATTACTCATTTCCCCCCCTCCCTCCTCCCCAGCCTCAAGCATCTATCTTCATTTGGTGTGAATCAGCCCCTGGAAGGGCCCATCTCTCTCCACCGGTGACACCAGAAGTTTGGAGAGAGCTTTATTTGGCCATCTAGACCCCAGGTGAGGATAACCCCTGGAGGAACAGCAACCAGTAACATTCATTATGTCGCGAAGATTCAGAAATAGTTTTGATGCAAATTCACCAATTACCATATGCATTTCTCAGTTCCCAAGTGATTTATTTTTCCACTGCAGTTGAAATTAATTCCCATGGCACTGGCGACCAGCAAAAAACCTATATACCCTGAACATCCCCCAGATAGGTTTGATGTCACCCTCTGTATAGGAAATAATTCCAAGTTGTCAACTGCAGAGCACTATGCCCTTAATACTGTTTGTGTAGGTTTCTGAGCAAACTTCGAGGGGATTATGGAGCTCAGTGAATCTGGCTCACAGTTCTTTTCCAAATATAGAACAGATGACTTGCAAATGAGTTCTAAATTCAGCTCGGTGGTTTTCCCATCGCTCATATTAAAAGCTTCATATAACAGGACCTGATCCAAAGACCACTCAAGTCAATAAAAAGATTACCACCGACTCCAGCAGGCTTCAGCTCGGGCCCATAGTGCTTTTTATCTTCAAAGTATTTTATAGGCATTTTAATTAATTCATCTTCCGTTCTTGCCTCACCCAAGCTGGGGAGTGAGCAGAGACCAGACCCTCCCCTCCCCGCACGCAGCCAGGGAGGGGAATTGGCCAATTCGGCAACATGGTTCTGACATGGGCCCTGCTTTAAATAACCAAGAGTTTTATGAGTACTTTTCAGAGACAAAAAAATGAATTTGACTTGTTAGGTGGGAACATCATTGACTGAGCTGGCATTAAAACTCATGCACCGGCAGCTCCCAGCGCCAAACTGGGCTGTGCGCACACGAGCGGCTGCATCAGCCTGGGCAGCCCTTTGCTGGACAACAGAAACCGTCCCCGCCAGTGACTTTACCTGCCTTTTTGTATTTTCAGCAATCAGAGATGGTCCTGTCTGCACAACTGCGGTTTTTGGAGCCTTAATGAATTCTCTAAACAGCAGAAAACACTAAGGGCAATTGATTTGTTTCCATCGTCCCGAGCAGTGTCAGAAGGAAGCCCGTGCCTGGCCTGGGCTCCAAGCTGGTAAGTGTTGAAATTAATGGATTTTACCAATTTCAGTTCCCTTTACTGTTTAGGAAAGCTGAGGCTCAGGACTTGCAGATTTTGTTTTCTAATCAACAGTTTATTATTACACAGGTTTAAAAGCTGAGGAAGAAACTAACCAGCGGAAGAGGAGAAAGAAGTTCTCAAAGACAGTAAGTTTTTGAGAAACGAGACAGTCTGTGCAGGAAGCTTACAAGAGGAGAAGCTCCTCCTATCCCACCGCTGAAGGAAAAGCAGAGACAGTTTGTGCACGAGGCTGGGAGAAAAGCAAATGGGCAGAGCTGAAGGTTAGACTGAACGTTCAACGTGAAAGCAATGTCACAAAGGGTGAATAGAACAGTGGACATGGCCCATAAGCATCTCTTGACAATTGATCGCCATCTCCTCCTTCGTAATTTGTATCAGAAAACCCAAAGGGAATTGTTTGCCTACGTAACACCCAGGGCATGGCTAGGGCTAGCTCATGACAACTTCTTTCCACACACAGAGGACTATTTTATATACATAAAAAGTCATTTTGGCTGATTTTGCTGATCTTTGAAAGACACAAGATGTACAAAAATAAATGCATGTATAACACACGTACCACAGCCGAAGACGCTGATGTATTCAATAAGCTGCCCGTGCAGAGGCGATGCGCACCCAAGGGTCTGCAGGCCACGGGCTGAGGAACACAGCTGACACTCCAGCAGTAATAGCTGCTGTTACACGTGGCCTGTTCTCCACTTGCACATTATCCTGATGAAGGAGAACCTCCTGGGTCTGATTAACCAGTAAATCACTCCTAATAAGTCAGCACTGAAAAATATCCTGATTCCACACTCCAGTTTCCCAGAATTTGGGTCATTACCACGTTCCTCTGCAGCCAAACCAAGACATCCGCTGGATGAAATGACCAGCTAATGACAGCCCTTTAAATACAAACTCATTCTGAAATTGGAACACAGGAACACTCCTCGTTAAAATCATAATCCACCAGTGATCTGCACTTATTAAAGGCTTGAACTGAGGTCGGTGGGGAGAGCAGCTCTTTAGCCAGCCCCAGCTCCCGCTGGCCAGGGCTCCCGAGGGAGAAGCAGCCCTGGAGGTGTGGGCACAAGGTGCCACCTCGTCAGCGAACGGGCCACCATTGCCGATGGCTGCCAGCATTTCTGTAGACTGCAACAATTTCTAGCAAAAGATGAGATCCTGGGATACTAACACGTTTGTGAAACGCCTGCCTCGGATCAGCGGCAGAAGGCAGGGTGCCAAGCGCAGGACTAGAGGCAAGGACCAAGGCAGAATCGACAGAATAAGCATCTGAGCTCAGTGACTTGGCACCCGAGATTTGGTCATGAGCTAATGGAGATGATATTAGTAGGAACCCAGATACTAAAAAGAATGAAACGTTGTCTTCTGAGAGCAGAAGATGGTGAATAACACCTCAAGAAAGCGTATTTTGAGCTATGCAGCGAAGTAATTTTTGTTCTTATGTTCTTACGCAGATCT
This sequence comes from Numenius arquata, assembly GCF_964106895.1. Taxonomy (NCBI): domain Eukaryota; kingdom Metazoa; phylum Chordata; class Aves; order Charadriiformes; family Scolopacidae; genus Numenius; species Numenius arquata. The sequence goes on from NC_133596.1 coordinate 6,525,160, forward strand.
GGAGGAGAGTTTACAGGGGTGGAAGAAGCTGCGAGGCACTGAACATCCACTGAGCCAGTGGAAAAGGGAAAGGACTCGATCTTACAAAGGCCCAGGTGCTCAAGCCTTGTTCTCTACGTGACCAGCGACAGCAGGCTGGAATCGCACACGCAGACCAGTGGGGACAAAAAAATCCCCACCAACCTCCCCTCTTCCAAACCTCAGCGAGCACAGAAAGGATTTGTTTACAGATTTCCAACGCTGCATAAGTAGCAGTAGGTAGAACCATACCTCCCTCCTCACTCGCCCCATCCTTCGGGGGCTGAAACCCCCCTTGGTTGGGGGCCAGCCACCAGCCAGAAGAAGTGAAAAATCAGCATTCCTGGCACGGCCTTCCTGCCCCAGCTGAGAGCTGGCTGAAGGAGATGCTTTGCTAAGCCGTTTGGCATTTCACCACCATCCACGCCAAGATATCAAAGAGGTTTCGATTAAAAATAATTACATTCACTTTTAATTACATCCTTTAACAAAATGAATTTTCAGCAGCGATGCGTTGCGGTCTTTAAAGATGGCTGAGAAGCATGTGGAAGAAAGTCTGCAGGGGGAGAGGAGGGCACAACATCAGAAACAGAAACCTGAATGGGGAAATATCAGAGCTGTCCCCTCTGAAGAAGCAGAGCTACACCATTTTGACTAAGGCACTGAAGTAAGGACGTGGAGACACATCTCTGAGACCTACCTTGGCTGGATTGAGCGCGGTGATGACCCACACGCAGTAGGCGTTGTTATCGTACTGCACAGGGTAGTTGGGAGAAGTTATCACACCACTGGGACCACGGAGGTACATGTCACACATCCTGGCTGTGAAGAGGAGAACAAGACAGATGGGGGAGTGAGGTCTCGTAGCTTTGGGATGCAGTCGGTGTTCTTTGTTCACAGGAGAGAGAAGCAGAGATGTACGGAGTGTGGAAGTGGGGGAGAATTAAAAATCGCTGCTCTGTGTTGTTTTTATTAGCCAAAAGATTCAATTTTTTCTATATAACATCAGAGATGAAGGACTTCTCTGTGATGAATAGATGAGTGGGGTGTTTCCAGGGCCTACCAAACAGATGGACCACACCAACAGCCCATTCCCCAGCACTCAGACTGATTGTATTTCTTTACTATATCAAAGCCCTCACATACATATTTTCACAAAGCAAGCAGCTACATGGAAGATGCCAGGTAAGACGCAGCTCCTTTTTAATGTCCCCAGGAAGCTGTGGTCACAAGGGAACACGAGGAATGCTGAGAAGCAGCTCAGGAAGGAGCTGAGGGCATCTATCCATGATGCTTAAACCACATTCCTCCCGCCCCCTCTGATTTGACCCCGTGCTGGAGTCCGTTACGTGCCCCATCCTACCTCACAGAAAAAAGGTAAATCCCACTATTGTCATTTTGAAAGTGGGCAAGAGGAGAATAAAGGGATTAAGTGATGAGTCTCCCCAGGACCCAGAGGGAATCTGCTGCAGGTGGGGAAGCTGAAAAACAGTCCCCAACAGTGGCAGGGGGTTTGATCACTGGGTGTTACAAACTGGTACAGTCCAGGGGGTTAAAAGCTGGGTCACCAGGCACCCCCATTTCTCCAATTTGAGAGAAACTCAATACCCAACAACAAAATGGAACAAATAGAAAAAAAAAAAGTGACATAAAGCTGAAATAAAAAGAACTGGAAAACTTTTTGAAAAGAAAAAAAAAACCACACCAGAAGTTAGCAGCTAAAAAAAAATTAAGTTGATTCATAGAATCATAATAATGCAGGCAAATCCTTTCTTATCTCTTGCAGGAGGACACCATAAATTTCCTTTATAGTGTCACATATTTATGCCAAATATCCTCTTACACTGATTCAATTTATTCTAGGCTTGTTTCAAGAATTAGATGGGATTCCAAAGCCTTGAAAAAATCTGCAGATGAAATTAAAGAAAAAAGAGCTGAAAAAATACCAATTTATGACTTTAAGAGCTTTAGAGGGATTTAATTAAAAATATTACAAGTTGTTCATTATTACCATTACAAATATCACAATTATGTGTGCCACTTTTTAGAGACTGAGAGGGAATGAAAACAAAATGGCCAAGGGCAAAACGGGCATCAGGTTTTTTCCCGGCTCAAAGGAAACTCCGTTCGCTGGGGGCTCATGGCAGGGCCACGGGATCACGGGGATCGTGCTGGTAGGGAGCCACGGTCTAAGCAGCCCCACGCTGCTCCCTACCAGCAGCAAGTCCCATTGAACAGACTCTCCCCCCACCTCAGCTTTTCCAGATTTTGTTTCAGGCTTTCACCTTTTCTCCCCCCTCTCCTCCTTACCCCATAAAAAGAAATGCCTGGAATAGAGAGAACAGAAGGGGAGAGAAAGCCGCTGCGAAGAGATGAGGATGTAGCGCACGGGTAGGAAGGACACAAACATAATCCATATGGTGCAGAGCTAATAACTTATGAAGCTCCACAGGTAATGGAAATAGCTTTATTAGTTCCATCATGCAACAGGAACAGGTGTTTTTCTTTAAATCTGAATTTCTGGAATAAAAAAAATTGCATGAGAACCAAGCGAAGTTTTCTCTCAGCCTTGTGCTGGAAAGATTGAAAAATCTGAACCCGTATTACTCACCCTCACCCAGCCAGAAAACAAGGGTCCCCATTAGAAAAGAATAAAGATCCTATTGACTTCTGACCGTGGAGCTGGAGAGACCAAACTCCCGTCTCCAGAGGGAGAGCGAGGGGCAGCGCTGGCCACGCAGCAGTAGAGCTGAGTGCTCCCCGGGGGCTGCGAGCATCAAGGGGGTCCCCTTGCCGTGCTCCATGCCCCAGGCAGGGCTTTGGGAACGGGTCTGTACCCTGGGCCACAGGCGTTCAGAACCCACTGAGGGATCCCAACCAGGTGACGAGGACAGAATGGGTGACGCGTGAAAAGGACATGAAGGAGGTGAGTTGTCTCATTAGTCCTAAAAGCTTTGTTAAATTTGTCTTCTCACCTCTGCACACTGGCCTGTGGTCGCTCCAGGCAACAATTATGTCGCTCACTCTCTTGCAGGTGATGCTTTTGGACCCTTGTAGGTCATAGCCCTCGTTGCAGGTGAACTGGATGCTGGAGCCTAACCTAGCGAACAGAACGAAGGGGGACGTTAGCAAGCGGGACGCTTCTGCAGCAACAGCTCCGTTACTTGCTTTTTACTGCCCCAGCGATTCTCCAGACTGTGAACAGAGAATTCCCTGGCCCCGCAGGCAGCAGCAGGAAGGAAGGGGGGGATCTGCTGCCTCACGCCGCGGCTTGTGCCGGGCGCTGTTTGCCCGAGGAGGTGACGCTCCGAGAACAGGTTTGAGTCTTTCAATGCAACTTCAGTGGGAATTATATTCAGTGCGGGAGCACAGACTCAGCCCCAGGAGGTGACGTGCTCAGCATTCTTATAAAGAAAAAAAAAAAAAAAAACCACAAAAAACCCAAAAAACCCCCTATCTTTATCTACCACTGAAAGATTTGTTCTCTATTCTATCACTCTGGATTCAGAGCCTTTGCTGGCTTAAGCCAATGCTGCCTTATTCACCGAACCGACACAACGCCAGGTTTACAGCAGCTGAGAATTTATCCTATGGCATTTAGGGACTATTGGGAATTCCCTTTCCTCCACCCTCACCCCTCCGATCCATTTTCTGGATTTCAGGAGAATTTGATAGACTCAGGTTAAACGGAAAGACACTTCTAGTGAACAAAACAGCCATCGACAGCAAAATAAGATTAAATATTGATTCACTATTGCTAACAGCAGGGCGATTCATTCCTGCACACTTTAAATGAACGCTACCAACTACAAGGGAATAACAGCATTGTTTTAAACTGTATAAGAAAACAATTATCTAGCACCACGTATGCTTATTGACAAAGAACTCTACCAGCACTTTGGGAAGTCACCTCAAATTCAGGAGGGGCAGGGCCATGCTGCGATTTAGGGTAATTTCAGAAGTGATGCTTCTTTTTGCTGTTTAAGACAGTTCTTTCTGCATTTAGCTGGAGGTGGGGAATGGCAGCAAACACTGATTATACAGGCCTGGCCGCAGGCTCACATCGTGAGAAGAGAAATAGCGGGAGAGATCGCTGCAGATCCTCGTCTGGGACACGGTCTCCCAAACACACATTTATACACATCGTTCCTCTACGTCACCCCATCTCAGGCAGCTTTTCAGACAAAATGCGTTCAGAGGTGTGCAGATGGTCTCTAAAACAGACTATGTGATGCCGAGGAGCACACACAATGGTCACAGACAGAAGCTTTGCAGCATGCAAAAAAAAAAAAAAAACACCCACCCAAAAAAGTAAAAGGTTCTTACCTAAAATCGTTGCCTATTCTTTTGCCTCTCTCTGGAATCCCAGGGTCTGGACACATATTATGTCCCTGGGACACACCAACCTGAGTTACTACAAAGCAAAAACAGCACATACAGAGACAGAATAGCAAAAGGCACATTCTTTCATCAACTGTCTTGGTGGATGTGGAGAGAAAAATGGTAACTGGTAGCTTGAAAACCTGAACATGTTCCATTTTGTTTAGAGGAAAAACAGCTTTGGAAACAAATGTAACTGGAATCATTTCAGCTCAGTTGATACATCAAAGTGTTTTCTAGGAAATGCCAGCTAGGGACGCAGTTTTCCCTCCGCTCCACTACAGAAGTGCCTCTGAAAAGAGTTGTTTTTTTTTTTTTTCATTCTGCAAAATTACACCAATTAAACAGCCCATTTCCGAAGCCCGTGATTACAAACGGCCACCTGTGACACACCAAGGTGACAGCCAGCCGCCCCTCCAGACCCATCCCAGCCGTGCCAGGGAGAGAAAACAACTCGATGACAAGGTGTGTGGTACCAGGGGGAAAACCAAGCACAGGACAACAGGGAGGAAGGAGAGGGAGATGCAAGTCTAGCATTATAAAGCAAGTAATTTAGTTTGAGTATGAAAAATTTTTATGGAGCAACCTTAATGCAACTGCCAACAAACGTGAAGCCTATGAAGTGGTGATCAGCACTGAATAAACACCTTCCAACCCCCCCCCATTTCTCTGTCCCCCCGTTTCCACCCTCCCCTCCAGCCTCTCCAATGGCGCAAACGAGCAGTCGAGCGTTGACTTGGGGTGGAGAGAACCCGGGGGGCTCCCGAGAGGGATGAGATGAGATCCAGCAATATACCAATTTCAACTCTGAATTCCAGCAACTACCAAAACGCACGATAATATGGGGTGGTTTTGTCACAGAGCCGTAGAAGTTTACGTGACTCAGTTTTCTTGTATCACTAAGGGAAGGACACAAAGAAAATGCAGTATTTCTTGGCAATGATGCTGAAGCAGCAAAGCATGAATCTTAAGCGAGCGTGGTTCCTCCTACCTCTGCCCATCGCTAGATTAAAGGGAAAAAAATCTCAATTATAGTTCAGAAGACACTGTGTTAGCACAGTGCCCCAAAGACCACTGCCAAATGGATGATGGTGCAGCGAAAACGGATGTTCCTCACACCAGACAAGTTGGCTCAACAATTTGAGACCCACACGGCACCAGACACGGCGAGAGAGATGGAGGTGTGCGTGTGTGAACGCTGACACGAGGAGATGAGCACATGGAGCGTCTGCACAAACACGGACTGCACAGCAGGAACGCACAGAAAGGCAAGACCATCAAGTGTGGTAATAACTCATTGGATAATCACACCTTGCGTGGTCAGGCCCTACAGCTGGAAGATGTAACGCTGTTCCTAGAAGGACAGAAGGATGACTCTGGTCCCACTGGTGCAGGGCCTTCACCCCAGTGTCTACACCCAACCCATGACTACCTGTGCTGGAAACATCACCGCTTCCGACCTCCTCCTCAGCTCTAGGCACCAACATCTCACATCCCATCCCCTTGAGTTTGAAAAGGTCCTTTGTCTCTGCTGGCTTCCCCTTCCACCCCACCGTAGAAACCACCCCTGCCACCAGACCCTGAGGGACTGGGCAGGGGCTGTCCCTGCCGTCCCCCTCCGGCATGGTCACCACAATGGGCTCAGCGTTTCAGCATGATGTTTTGGTGCTCCACAGTTTCCTCCATGTGTTTGAGGGCAAAAGAAGCAGCGAGATACGGCTTTACAGGGAACCAGCCTCCCGAGAGATTGCTCTCCTTCTTTTGCATATTCATAACCTCACGTTAAGATCAGGCACGTGGACAAGCAGAGACACCAGCAAGAGACAGCAGGAGGAAAGCGGCACATGGTCTCTTTTGATGGCTGTAATTTGTACCTACAAAGCTTTGCTCCCACCTTTCACAGATTCCGATGGTACACCGGAGTGAGAAGGAAGGAAGCCCCTGCCCCACCAGGGATTCAGCCCTGGTATTTTCAGCGCCCGTGACAAACCCTGCTCCAGGAGCGGGTATCACCAGCAGGTCTCAGAGATACCAGAGAACTTGGTGATCCTTCTGCAAATGAAGTCACCAGCTTCCAAGAGTCCTTCTGCTAGCGCTGGAAATTATATGTGGCTTCTGAGACACAGGAGGTCAGCTGAGCAAAGTACAGAGGTGACACCATCTCCCTTAGGGTTTCTTAAACCACTACCTGCCTCCGCAACCACGCTGACCGGGCACAGACATCTCCAAACAAGGTAAAATTAACGCTTTGGATAGAGCGTACAAACTCGGGTTGTATGTCACAAGTCCATATGGTGTTTAAGGAAACGTGCTAAGATTTCTCATCTGTCTTCTATACCTTCTCCAGAGTAAAACCCCACTAAAGGAGATAAACCTGTAACAGAGACACACAAACACAGCTCCTACAGACTCCTGCATTCAAACACCTGTAGGTTCTTCCTCACAGAGCAGATTACAGCATTGCCTTTGCATATCAAATTCCTTCTCCCATGGTTGAAAGACTATCCAGACCACATCTTTACGTCCACGTTAGTCACCCTGCACTGGGATCGCATCTGTTTGTCATGTCCCGTATCAGATGGCAGCGAACCTGGAAGTTCAAAGCTTGGAGAGGAAGCCAGGCTGCTGAGGACCAGCAAAACCCACGGGCACCAGCGGGCAGGTTGTCAGTCACCCATCGCACCTCTGAAGACTAAAACCCATTCTCCTCGTTAGCATTTTATTAGTCTCTATATAACACGTGTAGATAAACCAGAGAATAGGTAAGATAGAACAAGGAGGAAAGGAAAGATATCTCCATATCATGGTGGCTGGGACATTTTACTTGTAAAGGAGAGCAAAAGAAAAGGAGAGGATGGATTAGATGGTCACTTACAGAAACTTTGGATCCTCTAGCTTTTGTTTTAAACACACACATGAACATAACTAAACCAAGGGTTATAAACCATTTTTGTTATGCTGAGAACTTGCTGTCGGTACCGTGTTCATCTCCCTGAAGGTTTGACTGGTCTATGCCTGGGCTGCAGCACTCCAAAATGAATTCGTCAAGGTTACTAGGAAAACAATAGCTCTTAAACACTGTGATGAATTGTTCCATTTCTACATTACAGGCTCAAGGATTCTCTCCCCCAAACCACAGAACTAGTTTTCCACCCCGTCATTCTCTTCCTGATTTTTTCAACAACTTCCTCCTTATCGTGTATTCAATGACAGCAGTAGGATCGCTGGGTTTGCCACAGTAATTTACTCCATCTGGTAAAAGAAATGAGAACCTTCTTTAATTCTCTGTATCTCCCCATGTTAATAAAGCAAGTTCACTGATAGATTCCCAGGGGACAATTTTTTATTGAATTCAGGAATGTAAAAAATGAACTACAAAATAAAGCAGCATCTAAAAAGGTTTTACAAAGACTCAACGTTTCTCAGCCTGAGAAATAGAGCACAAGAGAGCTCTTCTGCTGGCGGGGGCGGGGGGGGAGGGAGGGAGGACTGTAGCAGTAATTAGTTGTTTTAAAAAGGCTGATCTTTACGATCACGCTAAGGCTTGCAGTTACTCTCCACGCAACCGTCTGGTGAAGTTAACGGGTTACAGAATTCAGTCCTAAAAGCAGGAGCTCTGACCTACCCATGGTGTGCTCACCCCAACGAAGCGCTCGGCATCCAGCAGCGAAGCATTTCCAGCATCCCAGAGACACCGACGCAGAGGTTAAACACTCACGTCTCCAGCAACAGGCAAGTGGGGAAAGGTACAGAGTGGGGCTGCCGCTGGAAAAGACTATTGCCAGCTGGAAATTCTTTTACTCGGGGGATTCTGAACCCCTATCTCATACCCGCACCTGAACCCATATCCTGTTGCTATCTCAGAACAGCTCAGAAATATGCAAGTTCAAAAACAGGTACAGAATTTCCGATGTTAAAGACCACATGGAGACCGTGTTTGCACCGTGCCCTATTTAAACCGAGCACAGCCTCCTCCAAAGCCACGCTGGCTCCTGCCAGAGCCCCCCCACCCCCGGGCAGCTCCTCGGCCGCCCCCTCCTCGCTCCGTGCCGCTGGGGACCGCGGGGACCCACAAACGCAGGGTCCTACCCCAGCGGATGGCGAGGGCAGGCTGGCTGCGATGCCGAGCATCTGGAAGCCTCCACACACTTGGCCGAGACCTAAAACTGGTCAACACCCCCAAGATGACTCTGCGTTTGTACATTTAAAATAGATTTTGACAAATCTGAATATTCACAGAACTTGTACTACTTCATACAGTCCCTTCCAACAACGTCCAGCACTGCATTTTCAGGTTTGCCTCATTCAAAGGTCAGAAAAGCAACTCTGATGCTGTTCTGTAAAAGCAAAGTACCATGTTTTTCCCACTGCGTGACCCAGAATATACACACTTACCTACTGCATGCACTAGAAGAAATAATCTCCTAAACGCAATCTGAAATTTAAAATTATTTCTTCTGTCTTATTCTCCAGAGCTGTATTATATTTCCTCTAAAAACTGATTAAAGCAAGTTGTCCAAATAATTTTAGGGATGATGAACAGTATGAGGCTCTTGATTTCAATTTCAAACAAACACGTTTGCAGCCAAACACAATTAATACACACACCCCCCAAAATTCCATATTTTTATATATTATTTCTGAATCGGTATCAACAGCTGTTCTGTGGCTACACTTTGCCTCCATTGAGACACACGGAACACACAGGCTTTAATCTGGCAGCCAAGCAGCGTCCACCCAGCAAAGCAGAGATGCTCTGGAAGACCTGCAGGGTTCCAGCACGTGACTACAACCTGCCTTCCGTGGCCACAGACTTCAAGGGAGAATTTTAGGAGAGGTACAAAGAGAACTAGAAAACACGGCTGGTAAGAAAGTCTTTAAAAATAAAGCATGGCGTAGCTCTAGCTATTACCGAGAGACACAGAAATGCCTAAATTTCTGATATTTGAGCCAGATGAAGTAAGACCAACACTAGCGAACTTCTCAGATCTTTAATCAGCCTGTCCCACCTGTGTAATTATCTCTGATGCATATGCAGACTCATAAGCCCATGAAAGTTTGAGAGAGGAAGGGGCATGGCTAGCCATGCACATCAAAAAAGCAAGGGAAAAAAAAAGAAGATAACGTTTTGGGCTCCTTTTCCTGAAAATGAACCGTTTTCTGGAGACATCTTCTCCGGCATCAGCATTTTTGAAGTTGCCAATTCCCTGTGAGGGAAGCGTGACAGCAGGAGGCTGTGCGAGATAGAGGTTAATCGGGGTTTACAATCCAGACCTCGCCGAGAGCAGCGCACACGGAGGGAGCTGAAGGCACAAGGGTTGTGGCGAGCACCACACGGGTAACGGAAAGGAATTTGGGCCACAGTGCTATCATCATCTATATTATTATAGCTTAATAGCTTTCAGGCTAAGCTGCCCTCCTACGCTCTGTTTTGCCTTATCAAATATGACAAGATTAGCACTACACAAGATGCTGAATCGACAGCTTTGACGACTGGAGCCTGCTCTCCGTTGGGTGAGGACAAACTGGGCAGAGGCAACAAGAACTTCCTACGCTTTTATCCTCAGAAGTGGAGCACGCCTGGGACAGAGCAGGATGTGCTGGAAGGAAAATTCCGTTGCTGCCTCCTACTCAGCCTTGGGTGCCTTTCCCCGGAGCCCCCAGCAGGGATAAAGCTGACAACGGTCATTAACGACATTCGTTAGCGACAGGTACAACCGCTACGGGGAAGCAGCCTCGTCTTCCCAGGAAGGAGAAATGGGAATCCTATATATTCGCAATGCCAGAATGTTTATATACAGTAAACTAATGACTCCAAGCCAGGCTAAGGTTTTTAACACTGTGAAGACTCCCTTCCCGCATTCCCCAATATCCCAGATATCAGATATCCCACCCCAAACACAGCCTTTCGCCTCTAGGACCCACACAGTCAAAGCCAGTGGTAATTTTCCCCACAGAATTTCATTCTCAGGCAAGTGAACTGAAATGTTTATTACAATTAAATTCTTCTTGGCAAGAATATACCATAGGACCAGGAACACCTCGCATACAGTGATTTTTCTTAAAATTGAATTAATTTTCTCTAAACACACCCCACCATTTTCTGGTCTGGAGATTTTGGGCAATTTACTCCCTGCTATTTAGTTACCCTGTTGGGCCTTGCTCCTGAAAAACCTGAGACTATAAGCACTCGCCTATGTGCCTAGAAGTGAGCCCTTTTCATTTCAGACAGACAGCGAGTGACGTTTTAAATTCAGTTCATCCATTTTTAAGTGAATTTTGCATCCAAAATTCAGGCAATATCCAAACGGGACCTCTTTGATGGGTGTAAGGGACTGTGCAACAAAACGAGCAGTTACAGCCTCTCTTCTAAAAACTATTCTAAGAAATGCCGCATTTTGCTCCTACTTGAATTTATATAAAATATAAACTCAAGTTAATTCGGATCCTTCCTGTTTAATCTTAGAGTCCCCCTAAGAGCCCAGTCGTCTGTCCAGAGCATAGAGAAACTAAGAGTCTTGCTTCTGATTTGAAAAGAACCTAATGCAGAGGTGAATGGACCTCATCGACTCTCTCATTGCACGGGGAAACACGCCAGTGGCAGAGTGACATTCTGAGCACGTCTCTAAGATATCCACCGCTGGAAACGCTGGAGGCGAGTAACTAACAGGGAGACCATAAAAATCAGTATTATAAACTCTTGCACAGCAGTGATACGATTTTTCTGCAGGGACAACTAAACAAAAAGCAAAGAGAAAAAGAGAGAGAGACTGCTATTGCCCCCACAGATTTTCTAAGAGGTCTCTTTTTTTGTGTGGTTCCTTATCCCCGCTCCTAATTTTACAATAGTAACATTAATTCCGTTTTCAAAATTGTTTGCAGTTTGACGCTTTCCACGACAGAACGTCAAGAAGCCCAGCGTGTCTCCGGGCAGGAAGCATACAGTATATATGAAACGCACACACACCCATCCCCTCCGCTCCCGCCTCACCGAGTTAGTATATGCTTGTGAATAGAGCACTGAAGTGATGCGGTAATGCAGAGGGAAGAGAGGGAAAAGCATTAAAACTTTTAAGAGGGAGGAGGTTTTAGAGATTACTGGAAAGTCAAATGAAATGTTCAAGGAGATCATTATACAAGGAGAATGTAAGGAGCAGCCAAAAAACTTACACACTGACGTCTTCTGGTTGTTGTCCTTGCTGGGCATGAGCTTCACCCCTCTGGACTTCAGTTCGATTTGCTTTTTGACTACAGGGAGAGATTTAAAACAGCAAAGACAAGGAAAAGATTTAGCTAAGCGTTAGGGCTTATTTAAAAACAAAATGAAGCAACAGGTTGTACACAACCCACCTGGCAGGAGACCCTGCATCTTCCCCCCACGGCTCCGACAGCTCATCCCGACCCCTCAAAACCATCAGGGCCCCCCCTTTTCATTCACCGCGTTAGGTCTGGACCGGTCTCCTTGGGGACCTGAGCCAAGCTCACCCATAAAAATCAGTCACACAGCTCCCATCCCCCCGTAACCAGGCCATTTTCCTTAACGAGCTGAAAACGGGAAACAGACAAAAGGGAAGCTCTAAGAAACTTCAGGGATCCTGCCAGTGAAATGCTGAGTTAGTGTCGCCCGGTTTTACTGATGCAGTTATTCTGTGAATACATTATACACCAAAGCCATTCTCGGCTCCTACGGGAACACAGCGCTCAGACACCCCACAACCTGCAAATTGCACACGATCTGCGTAAATAGTAGACTCAAAAAGGCAGTAAAACAGCAGAAAAACAGGGCCATATTAAAACCATATTAAAAACTTTATTAAAACCATTAAAACCTTATTAGCAAAGACAATTATAAATTTATAGACTCACAGGCACATCAATGCTAAAATGCACGTGGTGACTACCAGAGCTCCTGTGGATCATTCACCTCCCCGCTCTGAGCCTCACCCAGGAGATGAGAAAACACATGAGGGTGGCAACAAGATTTCCATCCACCCATCCATCGCCAAGAGAGCCCCGTTGTTCTTGGCAATATGAAAACTCCCCATATAACTCACAGAATCACAGAATGATATGGGGTTGGAAGGGACCTCTGGAGATCATCCAGTCCAACCTCCTGCCAAAGCAGGTCCACCCAGAGCAGGTCCCACAGGAACGTGTCCAGGTGGGGTTTGAATGTCTCCAGAGATGGAGACTCCACCACCTCTCTGGGCAGCCTCTTCCAGGGCTCTGCCACCCTCACAGGAAAGAAGTTCCTTGTGTTTAGATGAAACTTCTCATGTACAAGTTTGTGCCCGTTCCCTCTTGTCCTGTCACTGGGCACCACTGAGAAAAGACTGGCCCCATCCTCCTGACACCCTCCCTTTCAGTATTTATAGGCGTTGATCAGATCCCCCCTCAGTCTTCTCTTCTCCAGACTAAAAAGACCCAAGTCCCTCAGCCTTTCCTCATCAGAGAAATGCTCCAGGCCCCTCATCATCTTTGTAGCCCTCTGCTGTACCCTCTCCAGCAGTTCCCTGTCCTTCTTGAACTGGGGAGCCCAGAACTGGCTCACAGTTCTGTGTCCAGTGATTTGTTTCTATTATCTGGACTGGGCTGTTACCGAGGCTCCCTCTGCCCAAGAGGGTTTTGCACAGAACCTGCCCTGTCAAACCCACCTGGATTCTGGCAGAGAGAGACATCGGCTCCCTGCAGCACACACACAGGTATTTTTAACTAACACACAGTAGGATTTTTACTGGCATATTTTAGGTTAAAGTAGTTAAAGAGTAACTTTGCATCAGGAAGTGTGATGTTCAAATCACTTTATAGGATCCTTTTTCTGGTGAGCGAGTCCTTATCCATGGAGAAAACCAGTCTATCTTCCACCTCAAACTGTTCTTTCCTTGTTCTTTATCTTGTCGTACTTTCATCCCTAAATTAGCACATTTCTAAGACAAAGTTGTCAAAAAAATTTCCTGATTTAACTAACAAGTCAGGGCTTTATTTAATCATGCTTTTCTGGCCTAAAAAAAAAATAAAATCTGTTTATAACATCTGTTTGCAGGAGCTTCAGACGGGGAGATGTCAAGCATTACTCCTTGCTGCTTACCTACATTAGCGCTTTCGGAGCTGGATGCTGGCTTGGAGCTTTTCCTGCATCGTTTGGTTACAGCTTTTTCATTTCTCTTTAAATAAAGCAGTTGTAACTTCAAACTGAGGTCCACATTAGCTTAAAAAATATTCATGAAGAAAAGCTTACGTTGTTCCTCTCTTTCTTACTAGTATTAGTATCTTTAATCTGTTGGGAGGTTTTTGCCTTATATTTTTAAGAGCGGAAAAATAATTAACAGTACACCACTTTCAAAGCAAATCTAATACACACCTATGTCTTTTTTTACTGTAATCCACCTGCAAATGCAGAAGGAGAAAAGCAGCAGGTCTCAGAACGCCCCGAAGAGCCACATATTCCTTCAGGTCCCGGTATGGTAATTCTGGGATATCTGTTGTTTGACCTCAAGGATTTTAACAAATGCACTGTATCAAGGGTCCAAAGAAAGGTCATGGGGCTACAGAAGCTAAAAATTCTGGGCAAGTCTGGAACCTACTTTGGCCTCAACTAGAACAGAGATGGCTTTAGCGCAGACGAGAACTGAAGGTGATGGGATAACGGGGTGCCTCACGTGCTCCCTTCCCTGTGCAGCCAAAACACTCCATGGGGAGTGGAAAGAGTCCCTCTTTCAGGCCTTTTTGCAGTATAACAGAGGGGTCGTGGCCACGATGATGTTCTCCACAAAGCCACTGGCCCTTTTTTGCCCAGTGCTGTGGGAGCAGCATCAGCTCCGTGGCCCCCGAAGGGCTCTTCCAGTGGGGAAAGCGGAATTCCTGCTGCCTGGGGAGGCTGCCCCGCTCCATCCCGTCCTGCCCATCACACTCCATCCCCAGGGATGGCACCCCGGCGGGGCTGGCCGGGCTCTGGCCAACTCTGGGGCTCACACCATCCCCGGGGTGTCCCATCCTGCTTACCCTCCCTAACGCTGCCATTAATGAGTCTCTGGCACTTTCCAAGCAAGCACAGGGATAACCCCATAGTCGCAGCCAATGTTCCCTCCCAGTCAATAAAACACAGTCAAGCCCAGCTCTCTACAGCTAAATTTGAGCTATTGCAGGGTGTACAAGGGCTCATGACTTTGCAGCATCTAATCCATCGCTCTGTAAAGTGCTTTGGGGCACCAGCAGTAGGAGAGCAGCTTTATAAAAATAATTTCCATTTTTATATTCTCCGTAACTTCCCTTGCAAGTTACTTTACACAATTACCAGTGAACATTTCTCTCTCTGCACACCGAAAAGCAGAGCTCTGTTCATCTCTGCAGGATGAAGTAACCCTGCGGCCACAAAGCACAAGCAAAGCTTTCTGATGGCCGGTGGGTGCCATGCACTGGCACCATGGAGGGGACCCCGCGTCCCTGGCAGGGTCAGCACCGCTCCTCAGGGCACAACTACAGCAACCCCCATCGATTTCCCAGGGCTGCTGAACACCCCGAACCATAGAATCGTAGAATGGTTCAGGCTGGAAGGGACCTTAAAGATCATCGAGTTCCAACCCCCTGCCCTGGGCAGGGACACCTCCCACCAGACCAGGTTGCTCCAAGCCCCATCCAGCCTGGCCTTGAACCCCTCCAGGGATGGGGCAGCCACAGCTTCTCTGGGCAACCTGGGCCAGGCTCTCACCACCCTCACAGCAAAGAATTTCTTCCCCAGATCTCATCTCAATCTCCCTTCTTTCAATTTAAAACCATTACTCTTTGTCCTATGGCTCCACTCCCTGATAGAGTCCCTCCCCATCTCCCCTGTAGCGCCCCCTTCAGGTACTGGAAGACCCTTGTAAGGTCTCCCTGGAGCCTTCTCTTCTCTTATCTCTCTTCTCTATCCTGCATTAGCCATCGGGGCATGGAGAGTTCTCAGCTTCAGCACACCTGGACATCACACACAATTCACATTTTTAAAAGGACACGCTAAATAACAAAGGTTCCCCCCGTGTCCATTCCTGCCTTCCAGAAGCCGGCCAACAGACACAGCCCCACTCCAAATTTGTGACTAATGGAAAGGCTGCTCCGAAACACCCAGAGTAATGAAAACAAGCGGCAGAAACCAGACATTCATTATGAAGCACCAATCCTAAAATCCAGAGACTAAACTGCATTACCCATGAAGGATACACTCCCCTAATTGCATCGCGCCTCTTTCAACAGTAATTGATAAAGAGAGATCACTCTATACTCTCCTCTTAATCCGTCATTTTGTTTGCGACATGGAGACATAATGATGAAAGTCAAGCTCTACAAATCGCGCCATTTAGATTAGAACAAGTCAGAATACAATATCACTCACTTTTTTAAAAAAAAAATAAATAAGAACAACTCTCCTACTCTATGCCCTCAGAAATCCGGTACATAAAAATCTATTTTGTTTATAAATTTGAATGCGGAACAGTACTACAAAGGACTGTGTCAGGATAATTGGATGAACAGAAAATTCCTCTGTTTTCTGGAGGGTTTTGCTGCTCACACGTATCTGATAGATCTAATGGAATACTCGGTGTCCTGTCAAATTTGAAAGATGACATTACAAAGCTTTTCCAGCAAGCAGGCAGTCTGGGGTGCTTCTTTTAAACCGTTTCATGTTGCTCTAAACGAGAATTTAAGGAGACATTTATTTATTTTTAATTCCCTAAAACAGCATTTCAGCAAATATCTATTCCTTGAAGCTCCGCTCCCCTCGCTGGGGGAACGCTCTTCGGTGCAGACCTGCCTCAACCGCTGCTCCTCCTGCTGGGGTGCTCCAGCCTCATCGAGACACTCCGGCAGGTTGGTCACAGGGATTCTTCCTCCGGTTGGAGGTGAAAAGAAACAGCTTCCCTCCAACACAACCATTCTGAAACTCCCGTACGGGTGCCCAGCACCCAGCAAAAGGAGGCCCTTGCCTGGTTCATGCCCCCTGTAATCAACCAAAGCAGAGACCGGCCGGGCTGCAGCCCCTCTGCAGCCCAGAGCTGTGATGCCAGCTGGAGACGGGCAGATACATCAAAAATTAAGCCCATGTACTTGTAAATACATACATATCCTCAAAAGCCATTCATGTGGGGCAGGAGATAGTTCACCAGCCCGTTATTAAAAGCAATTACAGGCTGCTGGTGTCCTGCCCCGTGCCATGGGCTGGAACTTGCCCACGTTTCTCCTTCTACCTGAGGGTGGGGGACAGAAGGGGCAGGGAACAGGGTGGGGATATCAAGAAAAGATGCAATTGTGTGTGGTAACCGTCAGCTAAAAAGCAATTTGGGATCCAATTTATGCAACAAAGTACATAGAGAGATGGACTCCACCAGCCCGAGCACTATTGAATCTGTTCAGCATGGTGCTAAGTTCAGCAGCTTTTCCATCATCTCCTCACGAGGGGATGAGGGGGGACAACCAGCTTCTGGCCCCCGCACTGTCACCTGTCCTAAGACACTTCTACCTTATTTTCTTACCACCTGCAGGTACCCCTTTTTGGGAAATAAGGCAGGAGTGGGAGGAAGATAAAGAGATTGATGGACTGGTTTCTCCACAGTTCCTTCGACTGGCTTTTACAGGGTGTGGGGGGAAAAGTATTTGCAAGGATGCAAGATTCACCTTACATAAAAGGGAAAAGGAAAGGGAAAAATATTTAAACTCTCCCTGGAAGGGAACAAGTTTACTGTATTCAACATAAAGAAAACCTGTATTCGGGCTGATTACATCTAACCTTGCTTTTGCATTCATGGAGAGATTTTCAAACTAGGGCATGGATTAGAAAGAGCTGAAAGGGAACACACAAAGGCAGCGCTCTGCTAAAGCTGGGTATCAATGTTAAACAAGCTGGAAGTGAAATTACTTTCATATAGATTATCAGCAAAGCCAGATACTGACTCGGAGAACACAGAACGTTAAGGAATGATGTACGTACATGTCTTCAGAAAACAAGTTAAATTCAGCCTAACCCTCTCTTGGACAGCCCTGGGGTCTGCTTACATCCCTGCTGCTGAAACACACGTTTTAGTTGCTCTGTTTTATAGGGCATTACATATCCCATTTCATATATTACAATATTTATGTTCAAACACGGTTACATTCCTCTGAAAAGGGTTCTGCTGAGTTTTTTGACACTGGATTGGCATCTATACTGTTCTACGGACACAGATGCCATTGACTGCAAACGTCTTGCCTCTATCCCAGGGTTTTTTTTGCTTTGTTTCTTGGTTTTTTGTGTGTTTTTTTTTTCTTTAAGTATTGAAATCTTTCCTAACAGATGGAAAGAACCTGACAAACTCCACAAAAACCAGCCAGTGTGTGAGGAATGAGTGTCAAGATTCCCTTTGCCAGCCAGACGGAGGTTCTGCCCAACGCCACTTCAAGAGCAGAGTTTTAAGTTCATCTTTTAAACACTCAACACACAAAAGCACAGTTCGTTTTATCTAACAAAACAGTTTCTAAGGCGTGCGCTAGATTAGAGCCCCCTGACATTTATCTAATCAGAGGAAATTATAACATTAATCTTTACTTTTCTATTTAAGAAAAAAGGATGATTCAGACAGGTGTTTTAATAGAAAGCAGCAATCATGACTGCAAAGGAAAATGTCATACCAGAAGCCATCAGCCGCATGCAGTCGTTTGTCTTCTACAGAAAAAACAAAGGGTTTTTTCTTATAATTTTAAGTAATTTATATGTTAAAGGAAAGCAATGGGAGTTAAATAACAATGGTGACTTATAAAGCAGAGCCCATGTCGAGGCCACGACAACATTGCTCAGGTTCCATAAACAGAGAACAAACAAACAGGGCAAGTTTGCAGATTTATGAAAGGAAACTCCTCTGGTCCCGTTAGTCCAGGGCTGCGGGACTGGTTCTCACAGCCCCGTTTCTTCCTTTTGAGGAAAGCTGCTGGGCTGCTCTGACACAAACCTGGAGGGTGGGCGAGGAACTGCCTTTCACTCCTGCTCCTTCCCTGCTTCCTTCTCCCTCTCCCTGAGCCTGCCTCCCGAGCCGGCAACGCCACACCATGGCACCCAAAGCCTTTCCAAGTTCCCAGAGAGGACGGTGCAAACAGAATCCACTCAAACCCACCCGATTTGGCGACCATTTGGTCCCAAGCAGGATGCCCTGAACTGCGGTTGGCTACAGTTGCCTACAAACCTCAGAACACAACAGTCTCTTCTCTGCCTGACTCCTGGGCCAAAGCATCTCCCTCAACGGCGTCTTAAGATCCCAATCCTGAATCCATCCTTCTAGGGATGGCCAGTAAACACAGAACGGTTTACACCTCGTTAGAACCAGGCTCAGTGTAAAGACAGACACAGCCTCTGTGGGTCCACCCTTGGCCTGGGGGCTCCCTGTCCGTCTCCCCACATCCCACACAGCGTGTTCCGCTGGATCTCCCCACAGCTCACAAGTGCTTGCGCTCCCAACAACGGCCAACAGTAGCTCTCCACGTGACAGTGCCTGGATACCCAGCTGGAAAAATCAATGTTAACAGGATACAGAAGGATCATGCAGGAAGTTAACTGTATATTCCTAGAAATAAGAAGTTTGGCTAAACACATACTGTGAATAGCGCTAACAGGCAGTAAGCGTTTACCTTGGTACTGGGCACTGAACCCCTTCTGCCTGTGGTTGCCGTCAGACGTGAAGTGAAGCCGCAGCCAGTTTTTACTGCTGATGACCGGGGCAGGCAAATTCATACCAGTGAACCTGCAAGAAACCAACCAATAACAGCCAAACGTTATTATGACTGTGAACTATACCCCAAATACCTGTTCCTCCAGGCAATCCTCCTCCTACATGAATAGAGCAAGTCCTGAATGAGTACTGTGTGCTCAAAGAAAGCACCCTGGACACCCCACGGGTGTTCCCACCTATCTATTCCTTGGCTTGTCTACCTATGGGATGCAAGATGAGCTTGACTCTCAAGCCTACTCAGTTCTTGTCTTCAGATTTGGTTAACCCTGCTGAAAAAAGGAAAAAAGTATGTTTATTTTAACTGAGAAAGAGAAAGGATTGCAAGAATTATTTTCTTTTACTGGAAATAGCCAGCAAGAAGCAATGATTTATGATCCATCCCAGCCTGGAGAAGATTACAGCCATCAAACACGAGGTGGAAAGCTCCACAGCCCATTAGTAGTCCTTCAGCAACTGTTCTCTTCATACCTCTTTATACCTTTTTCTTTTTTTCTTTTTTAAAGCATTACGCTGTTTGCTTTATTAAACTCCAGGATCATCATTCTTGGCTGAGATGTCACATGCCAAGTCTTAGTCTGGAACGGTGTTTACCTAAGTCACGGCATCCTTGAGCAGAGGCATCTAATGGCAGCATTAGCCATGGTAAGGAGAACAACACTACCATGACAAAAGCTATTATGGAAGCCTATTATTGTTAATGAAAGCCCGTTTAATTTTTTAATCATACACTGTCACTTATTTAAATAATATTGGCATTCCAATACCTATGCTTTTTTAGAGGAAGGTAAAAGAATCCTGGAAATCTATTCCATTCAAAAGGATACTTCAGATTTTATTACTACACATTTTCAACAGCAGAACCAATAGCCTAGAAAGTATTTCAAAAGTCCTTCACTCAACGAACACCTCCAAAGGTGAACTTACCTTTTTCTAAGGCAAACAGCGGGGAGCCAGGATGATACTTGGCAGCGTATTTATTAATGGTAGATGAACTGGAATGTAATCCTGCTCCACTCGTTAATGGAATAGCAGGGATGATTATGCTGCATAACTAATGCATCTCTGCCACCTACAGTACAGACCTTAAGCCTCGTATTATCTTGTGGCTGAATTCTGCATAATTATGAAGCATGACTGAAAACACTCTTTACGCTATAAAATTGTTTAAGACTGTTCTTGATCATTTCTCTATTGATTATTTTCATGTCAATTTTGCAGATCCTTTTGAAATACAAGGTGTTAAAAAAAAAGTATTATATATGGCATTCTGCCATCCTTGGATAACTCAAAGACAGTTGAACCAATTTAATTTGAAACTTTTTCAAATAACTAAGTTCAAACAAAGATATTTCGTGCTGAGATCAAACATGGGATGCCTAAAACCAATTCTGAGAGAGTTACTATAGCTGGTTGTTATGACAACATGTTTAAACTTAATATTCTTACCCCCAAAGGCTATTTTATTATTCATTCTGAATCAATAGTCAAGCTTCTCATAAATAATCTTTAGGTATGCAGAGCCAAATTTTACTTTCATAACTGTGGAGAGCCAAGTAATTCAATTGCCTGATATAAGAACTAGAGAACAACAAAATTAACCTGCCTGAATGAGACAGAATTTCACCCTCCTGTCCCCCTATATTTTAATTTTTTTCCCCAACACGCATATCCTTTTGAGAAGTGGATTCAGTAGCCTGCAAACTAGTCATCTACTTACACATACACTTTGGGCAGGTGAATAGTCCACTATTAACTTCCAAGGATCCTGCATACACGATGTGCTAGAATTCTACCAGCTGAGTGAATTAACACTTTGCAAATCAATTAGAAAAATTAATAGATTGCACTTCTTGCTACCTTTGCAATAGCATAAACAATTCCTGGAGGAAAAAGCAGGAGCAGAGAAAACCAATCAATCATAACCTCAGTGCTTTGCACCCACTTTGCACTGCTATAAAGAAATACAGAAGATTTAGGGTGTAGGAAAATGGTTCCCTGAATTTCCTGCATGGAAATTTTCAACAGCACCGTATGTCATTTGCTTAAGACATTGACAGCTTTTTGAAAGGACTAAATCAGCCAAGAAATCACTATCAGGTCCTCATTTCCTTATACACCACTGCTCAAACTCTCAGCATGCAAAGAGACCGTATTCTCTAGGGCTCTAGTCTAACAGACTCCCTTTTTTTCCCTTTTATCTTCCCATCCCTTTTATTCCTGAAGTTAAGCAGCTGATTGTTAATGTCAGGTTGCGGTATCTGGAGCTATTTTAGACCCCAGGTCCTGTCGGTCACCCCCATCCGACTCAGGTTTGGCATCGAAGCAACAGCTGAGACGCACCAATGACGACAGCAGAGAGGAAGACGCTGATTTTCCTTCTTCACCCCCCCCCCGGGCTAAACCAAACAGCCCCCCAGCAGCAGAGCATCTCTGCCGAGCCTCAGCAATCCCAGCAAAATCACCGGGACCAGCACATGGAAACCCACCACGTAACACGTGGAGGCGTGGTTTGGGGGTTTTTGGGTTTGATTCCAGTTAAATGGGAGTTAGTTCATGAAAATAAAGCACCTCGCACAACCAGGAAAAGAGCATCCCCGTCTTCCAATTCCTCTTCCCCAGCTGCCACCACCCCGGCAACAGGTGGAAAACCGTGGGATGAAGGGTTCATTCCCACTGAAACACATATTGCCCAGCACCAGGACGGATGGGTCGGGGCAGAAACGTGCTGATGGAAAAGAAAAAACACGGCCAGAGCTACGCATTTAATGGAAAACATCGTGCCCACCTGCAGTTAACTACTAGCTTTTCACCATGAGGCTCCCGCAGGTTTCAAATAATCATTAGGAAGCATTAATGGTTAATTGATAATGGAATATTTAATTACAGATAAACACAGTTGAACTGAAGCAGCTGCGTGGTCTTTGAATGCAAATGCCCTGGCTGCTGCTGAATCTCAAATGAAACGGGAAGGATGCTCAGCAGGTGAGAGTCAACAGCAATCACAAAAACCAGAGAAACACCCCAAGGAGCTGCCACCGAGCCGTCTGCGCAGGGGCTAATGCCAGGCAGCCCCAGTTAGCCCCGCTGGACCCGCCGGCAGAGCCACAGCAGCCCGAGACACAGCGGCGGGCGATAAAGGCTGCGACAAGCTCCAGGAGAGGATGCCGATGGCGCGGTGACACCCCGTACACAGTGTCTGAGCCGCCAACTTCCCAAGGTCACGTTATTTTTCTTTATAAACCCAACGCCGCCTTGCTGTCCTCGAGAAAAAGGAGGAGCTGCGTTAGAGAGACTCGGGAATGCACAGAGCTAATTAAAAGCAGCTGAAACCCCGCTCCACATTCCCAGCATACTTTTGTACTACATTATGTGCTCTGAATTTTCAACACCTACCATTAGCCCAATAAATGACTGCATTTCTAATAGTCCAGTGAGTCATGTAAATAAAAGCCCTTCTATTTTGGACCTCTGCCACTGTATTTTTCAATATTCCAGAGTTTTCTTGCTTTTCTTTTTTTTTCAATAAGCCTATTAGCAATCTGCAAAACTTTTTAAGCCTCTGTGTGTCCATTTCCCTCATCCTCCCCTTTCTTACCACCATCACCAGGAGATATGAATCACTTGATTAAATATTCAGCTTCCTGAATATGGCAACTTGTTAACTGAAATCTAAGGCTTTGGAATGACTAAGTAGCAATGTAAGAACTGTTTTTAAAGTAAAATCAATAATCATTACTCACTGATGGGAATTTGGTACCCATTTTATGTTAAGCATCTTTTTAATCCTGGAGCTGCTTGGAGAAAGAGATGAAGGGAGCTTCCACCCAAAAATTTTATTTCCACAGCTCTGCCTTTTAGAGCCTGGAGGGGACCAGAGAGGATGCTGTGGCCAGGAAGGTTGGGCGAGACACAGGCTCTTCCCCCGGTCTCCCTGGGCTGGTGACCCAGAGTTGCAAGAACAGCCTTTCTCTGGGTGTCATTTCACACATGGCTTCAAGCCGAGTCCCACAGGGACCATGTTTTTGGACACTTTGGCTGGTGCTCTACCCATGAGACACCCTTGAAAGCAGAAGTTACCATTGTCAATCCCACTGACCACTCTGCGTGAGAAGGAACCTGTGAGATGATGCCTCACAGTTCAGGCCCTGTAAGATACTGAATAAATCTGAGCAAGTTTCAAGTGTCTTCAAGACCAACGTCACGCAACCAGTGTCAGAACATACCGGAACTCTTGTAATTGCTTGAAGAGCATTTAACAGCCTCAGAAAAACTCGATGATAGTGAGGATTTAAAAATATTTTTTTTCTTGATGTCTAAGTCTGACTCATCTTCTGCAATTTAAGGTCATGCCCAGGGGACAGAGAACAGATTTGAGCTTTTTACATCGCGGTCCTTTGTGACAGAGACACCAAATCTCCGTCTCCAGCAGCTTTGAGGACAGCAGGTTCCTGGCTCCCCATGGCCACCTCCAGGGGTCAATACTACAGAACAACGGGAAGAGCCAGCGTCTGTCCTGCTCCTACACAGACAGACGGCCCTGGATGTGAACCACCTGCTTAATCTCAGCTCTTCTCTGAACGCAGAGGGGGAAAAAAACCCCAAACGACTCTAGGGGTTGAATGAGGTCACTGGAACAGTTTCTTGACGTATATTTGTGATGAGGATGCAAGTCCCAGCTGTTGTATCAGCACGGCAGAGAGGACTACCTTAGGAGGGGCCCAGCATCCAGAGAAGACAAGAATTCACGCGATTGCAAGTTTTAAAAGACCTAGAGAGAAACAGGAGCACGCCAGGCGCTTTTCACCATTTCCAAGCAGGTCAATCTGCTGTGGAGGGAGACCTGGGCACCACGCGAAGGTTTCCTTCTGCTGTATCATCTAGATTTAGATTTATTTATAGATTTTGTTTACCTTTCTGACTATCTTAACTTCTAAGAAGACAAACAAACCCACCCCAGAAACCAAGCCCCCCCCAGATACCCAGCTGTAACTCCCAACACACTCCTTAATCCGCTGTTTCCCCCGCGAGCAGGCGGTTGTGAGTCCATGATCCTGCGCAATCAGAAATAGCTGCAGAATTCCAAAATTTCAGTCTGAATCCTCACCCTGTCCCAGGCCCCCACCCTGAATGCAGAAGCTTAGACAGCCTGTGAAAAACACATCTCTTAAGCAACTGATTTTACCCCAAATGCTTTGCAATATTGTTTTTAACCAGAGCGTTAAGGCATTTTTTTCTTAAGTGACATTGAAGGCTCTGCGTTAAAGGCAGCTCCTCCAATTCCTTTATTGCATTATACAGAAAGGTTAATGGTATCAAAACTCCTCTTTTGAGCAAAAGCAGTGAAGTATGGTCTTCTCAACTAAACTATTTTCTTTATTTCCCTTCTTGCTCTTGTATTTCACATTGGATTCAGGCATTAAATATTTATACCATTCACTCAGCCATTCCTCCCTTGGCACAATTAGTATTACTGTACATGGATGGCCCTGATTAATCTGTATTCACACCCCATTATCTATTTACAATCCCAATTCCTGCTTTAATTTGGTTCCATGTGAAGAGAAAGAGAGGGGGAAAAAAAAAAAGAAATCAATAAAATGTCAGAAAGTGGGCTAGAAGCACTAGAATAGTGGAAGGAGATATTTGCAGATAGAAGATCCAATTTTAACCACCCTAAAATTTGATTACCATGAATTTGACCGCAGCACTTCTTTAAGAACCCAAACGCAATGAGCAATTCATTGTGTGGATGTTACACAAACCGACTGCAGGAGAGCGTGAGTCGAAGGTCACAACTGAAGGTAAGAAACTCCTCCTGAAATCGCATTACGTCGAGTGCGTTACTTTGAGATAATGGATTTAAGCATGAACTTGAAGGTACACGTGTGCCCTGGTGCTGCCCAGAATCAGGATGCAGTCAGAGACCAGCTTCAGTGAGCCCAGGCAGATAAGAGACAAAGGAACGTCATTGGGGTTGCTTTTTTTTAATAAATAAAAAAAAAAACCAAAACAAACTATTCTTATTTTGGTTTATCTTTTAACAGGGCAAGCGGAGCTGCTGAGAGGAGGTGGCACTTCCAAGGTCACACCAACACCAGCTCAGGACAGAGCTGCACTCTGAGCTTTTAAGATTCAGAAAAAAAACCCCCAACTTTTCCGAGATGACATTTAATAAGTGGCACCTCTGAGACCTTCTTGGGACTCTGACGTGACAACAGCTCGTGGCAGACACCAGCGATATGCGGCTTGTGGAGGGCTGGATTCAGCCTGACGGTCTCCGTGTCTCCCTTTCAGGAGTGCGGACAATCCCAAACCTCTGCATTTCACCGATACCTGGAATTAACGCCTCCGACTGCCAGGATCCTGTCCACGCAGGGCTGGGACGCCCCTGTGGAAGGGCAGCGATCAGAGAAGAGACCTCGGGAGCCGCCAGCCTGTGTGTGGCAGACGCCGTGCACCCTCCAGATGTACGTACAGACGCAGCACAGACGCTCACCCTTCACTTGGCCAACTGCAAATCCAACGGCAACTCTGCGGCGCTCCCCCTTCCGCAAGGACCATCCTGAACTCCAACGTGTTGCATTTTCCAACTGCATCATAAATTTAGAGTGAAGACTTGAACGGACTTCCTTTCACAGCAACCTGTCCTGGTTGGGTCTGTCGGGGACCACGAACCCCCGATTTGTGTGGGTACGTCCAGGCACAGGAGCCTGCAGGGAAGCTGCAGCATCGCTGCGCTGCTCGCCTTTACCCAAAAGCGCCGCAGGATCAGCTCCTACAACGCCCTGCCCTGGGCTTGGCAGCTCCCAGTGAGGAATTCTCAGCTGCAGGGTACAAGGCAACTCTTCATTTCATCTCTTTTTACGCCCCCTCGGCACAGGCACGTCTAACTACAAACCTGCCAATAATCAATAAATTCTCTGTGACAGACACCGGGTCCTCCTTGGGTCTCTAACGCTAATTTAGGGTGAGATATTCACCTTCCCAGAGCACAGCTTCACCTTTCCCTGTAGTGACTGTATTTTAAGACCAACCCAAAATGAGCAGAGGAAGCACTTTAGCGATGTGGCCGCCTGTAAGGAGGCAGCGGCGAGGTCTCAGCAGCATCTCCACAGCAGGATAAAGCAGTCACAGAAAACTTAACGCTACCTGACAGTGGCAGTCAATAGGAGAGTTAAAAAGAAGAGTGTGCTTTCCTGGAGCCTTGGCAGCACAAGACAAAAACATACACAAAGTACTTAAACCCGGGGCTGTAGAAGCTCAGTTTAACCAAAACCGTCCCAGGTACAGACCCGGCCCCAGCCCAAACCCCCGGTGCTGCTTTTCAGCCCCACCACATCAGCCTCGACAGAGACTTCCATTTCCCACAGTCTCTATTACACTGAAACATTCTGGCTACGCAGAGATTAGTTTTCCTTTCAGTACAACTAGGGGACGTACTGCAGAAGCTCCTCATATCTCTGTGTATTATTATTCCCTTCACCTGTATTTTTAACTTTTCATCCAAACCTCTACTCAAAATTATCATGAGAGCTGTACCATTAATTCCGAACATCTTATTTCAGCATGTCTACTCTCTTAAACAAAGTATACTTAAGCACCTCTAGACCTCATTTTCTGGTCACAAGAGACATCCCATCACAATGGACTTTTACAAGGAAAATGAATAATTAGATCAAGTTATTGTTCCTCGCTCGGCGCTGGGGGGATGGAAAGAACACAGAGTCTCATTCACAAGCAGTTAGACAAGCCCGGAAGATGCTCAGAAAATGCTGTGAGAGATCAGCTTCCCCAGCACCTCAACCCTTGGCAGGTGCTGAGCTGCTGGCATGGGACTCCTGAGGGACTCCCGAGTATGGAGTACCCTGTGAAAAACCCAAACCAGTCTGTAAACAAGGAAAATTCACTTCTTGGACCAGTCAGACTTGTGCCTTGTCATCAAATGAAGTACGTATCACCTTCAAAGCTTCAAAATCCTGTTTTTTCAAATGTCCTTTCCAGCACGTTTTTCAGACCCACAGTGGGGCTCACGGTCCATCTTCACCCCAGGGACTGATTTACACAAGTGGTTTTCTGCAAGAGAGGCAAAACTCTCCTTTAGGGAGGGTCACCACGGAAAGCTCTTAAGGAAGAAAGGCTCCTTCTCCCGCAGAGCACACGTGTCAGACGGGAAGGGTTCTGCCTACGGGCTGATCTGGTGGGCTTCTGGCAAATGGGGAGAGAAAGGACCCCCCAAAGTAAAAGGGCCCTTAATACAACCCACCCTCACTGCAAACGGATGGGTTGAAGGCAGCCAAGTGATACGACGAGCGTTCCTTTACGGCTCAGAAAAACAAGACTGGGAGAGCAGAGCCCCATGGGCTGTGACGGTGGGTACTGACGGAGACCACGCTGCCGAAACGGGTCTGGTTTATTTCATGAAAAGTACTTACCATAATACCTTTACTATGGAAATAGCATTTGCCTCCAGTCGTACCGAAAAAAAAAAAAGGTAACAAACATGATTATATTTATTCTATTCAGGAGAAAACAAACACTAATTCAACACAACAGAAGAATAGCTAATGCAATTGAAGCTTACTAATGCTGCATTGCAAATCCCCCAAAGAAATCTGCTACAGCTTTATTACAATTTCCTCTAAACCCTTTCTGCTTCACTATCAGTGCTACAGAGATTGTTTCTCCTCAGTGCAGGCAGAGTTAGATGTGTTGATAGCAAGAGAATATATTTATTGCTAGATAAATAACAACCATTTCCACCGCTGCATGCACAGATACACTCGCGTCTTTGTCAGTCCAACAATGCACTTAAGTTCCATTAAACTTGGACTCTTTATTGACAGATCAGGCTGGAAAGCCACGGCGCACGTCTCCACGGCATCCAGCCCACAGAACCCTGCAGACCCAGACCGAGAAGATGAAATTTGAATTTCAGCCTCCCGCTTCCCCAGCACAGCGGGCGCTGGAGCTGCCTCCTTGGGGAACTGGTGCACGAGCAGGTCACCTCACCTCTGCCCGTAGCTACACAAAACTCACTGAACTGACACTTCTACCACCCAACTGTACAATGTCACATTAATAATGGAAGATGCTGCGCTTAAGCGTTTTAGAGTTTACGAGTTTTAGACCGAAGCTCAACCCCGCTTGGACCAGACACAGGAGCTCGTGACTGCCCCATTTTCCCCCACGGGCTCTGCCTTCACGTTCACAGCACCTTCTCCTGGCAGGAACGCTTTCCTTAAGCAGGAGTTTGGCATTCCAGGAGGAAAGAGGGACATACCCAAGCCTGCTCCGATAACCTTCCAATCTCTTGAAGAAACAGTATCTTTAGAAAAGAGGTGGAAAGGAGGCAGTCACATGCAAAGGGCAGTGACCTCTACCAAAGGATGTCCCGAAGGATGCTCACAAGGTTTATCACCACATTCAGGATTTTAGCCACAAGACACTATAAGACACTATAGTGAGTCGGGTGTCATCGCCTGTCACCAAAGCAGCCCGTGTGCCATCTCTAAAGATTACTTTCCTGTCCTTTTTTTTTTTTTCCCATTTGTTTTTGTAGTTTCTGCAAAGACTCTTCTACAGAACAGCAAAAAAATCAGAGACTAAGAGAAAACAAGATTTGGAAAGTGAAGCTTGGATTAGTGACAGCTCCATGAAGACATGCTGAAATTACAGCAGTCACGGCTGTAGAAATTACAACAAAATGCAAAGCAGCCTCAGGAGGAAGAAAGTGACTGGAAACTGCAAATTCTCTTATGCAAAGACTGATTTTCCACCTTCACGTTTAGCATAGCGACAGGGGAATGTGACCAGAGCTTCTACATAAGATCACAACTTAACGCTGGTAATAAATAATGGCCCACAAAAGCACCGAATGTTGAAATACATCTTTACAGGCACAGCACTTCGGCCTCCCTTTTAAAGCTGAGGGGAACCGATGGGCTGTGTAAGAAGGTGAGGTGGAAGAGCTCCCCAAGAAAGGTGTAAGCCAGGTCTAATGGCTGCTGCCTCCAGGCAAAGTCTGAACTAATCAAGTGATGGAGGGTCCCCGGGAGCCCGTGCATCCGCAGCAGCTCAGTCCCTGGTGGCTGCCACCAGCTCCTCCAGAAGGGGACACGGGTTGGTGACAGCAGCACCATCGGCTTAGGGAACTCTATGTCCCCGTCCCCCTCCTCATCAGCTCAGAAGAGGCTGAAGGTTTTACTTATTTTTATTTTGATCATTAAAAGCGTACATGAACCTGGAATGATGGCAACGTCCCTCCTCCTGCTGCATTGTGCATTCTTGGCCCTTGCTTGGACCATGAAGAAGTGCTGCCCTGTTATAGAAAGCATAAAGATGGAACTGGATCCACCACTTCTTACATAAAACAACTACGTTTCCCATCTTTTTAGCAGAGGGAACAATTTTGAAGTATCATGGTCAAGACTGTTTTACTTTGTAACTTCCAACTGCAGCAGGGTGACAATTAAGAGTAGAATTTCTGTTGGAAAGGGCTTAGTGGAGCCATATGCTTATTTACTCTAGATATTAATTTAGCATGAAGTCCAAAATTGAAGAAAAGCTGCATAATGGCTTTAAGCCAAACCCACAGAAGCCACTTTGTCCCTAAACTCCAGCCTCAAACCTGCTCTAAATTCTTGAAGCAAAGGGCCTCCTTGTGTCCTCTCTACAGAGAGCCCCAAGCTCCTGAGACACGGGCCAGCTCAGCCATTTCCAGCGTCACCATCCGCCCACCAAGTGCCCACAACTCGGGAGCTAATGCCAAACCATGGATTCGTACTCAAAGTCTACCCTCACCATCTCTTTTGCGGTAACACCCAGTGCTGAGAAATAATTTGAACAAATAATACATTTTAAGGCAGAATTTCCACCAGCTTCGGGGGGATTTTGACCAGACCGCATATTTATGTTGCAAACGTGTTTTACAAGAGACAAAAATGAGGTTTTATCACTGCTCATGCAGAGCTGCCCAAGAACAAGCAGGAGTCTGCTCCATGGTGTAAATCAGCTGCATCTCCTGGTTCTGAAGAGCAGATTAAAACCTCGTTCCCACCAGAAGATCCCACTCCCAGGCTGGAAATTAGGGACAGTGTCCTCAGCCTCCTTCAAAGTAGCGCACAACCCTCTCCTCTCTTGAACATCTCTCTGACAATGATTCAACATGGTCGTGTAGCAGCCTCCACCATTGCTTAGAAATTACCACGACAGGTATGGAATAGTTTCATGTTCTGACCTTCAGCTACTACCAAGAGAAAGTAGTTTCCCTCCCTCCTCGGTATAAGCCCTGCATGTTTATGTAGTGACTGTGTCTGCCTTCATCATCTTTTACATTCATCTCCATGGCAATTTTCTTTTCCAGACCTTGTTAGCTGCCTTTCTGGGAATTTATACCCATTCTTATATTTATTCAAAACTGGCATTCCCCCTCCGTGTGCGACAGCTGCTGGAAAATTACATATATCCCATTAGCAAACAATACAACAATCTCCGAGAAGTCTGTCTGTAAAGCTTGAAGAGGTTTGCTGGAAATTGGGAATATTTTTTTAAATTAAGATAAGATTAAGATTCTTCACATAAAGGAAAAAGGTGGTTCTGAAAACTTTTCTTTGTGAAAGGTACTTTGGGAGAGGGATGAGGTGGACTCCAGGACATCTGCAAAGAAGCTGCTCCATTTTGTCATGTTGCTGCATCCCTCCTCCCAAACCCTGGCAATGTTTGCTCAGCAGCCTTTCATTCAGAAAGAAGGCAGCAGAAACCTTTCCATCAAGGAAAAAAGCTGCTTCCACTCCCTTTCTTAAACATGCTCTTGTGCCAGAAGTATTGGGGGCAGGAGAGGAAGAAACCCCCCCAGGAATCCTCTCCGGAACCATCCGAGAGACACTCGGGTGGGTCAGGACCCGAGCTCCCTTCCCACAAGGACACAGCAGATCTCACAACCCAGAGAGATCTGCCACCTCCTCTCTAACAGCAGCACTGAAGGTTTGTCCTTAGGCGTGAGCTCCTGGAATAGCTTACTCAATCACAAAAATGACTTCTGGGCTAAGCTTAAGCTGCCAAAACTTAAGCTTTAGAAATAATTAACTCTGTAACTGACACTTGCAAGCGCCCGTGCTCAGATAGGAAACTGTAAAAACACCTTCCTCTGAATACTAGCAAAGAAAAAATAATGATAATAACAACCTCCTTGAAATCAGGCAGTACAAGGAGGTCAAACGACAGCAGGTCCATGAGCAGTAGCCAATATTTCAGAGCTCAATGTCACCATCTTCACCACAAAGCACACGGCGGGCACGTTACAGGATGGTGCTGTTCTGGCATCCCAGCTCTCAGATGCACACCAGCAACTTCGCTTAAAGGATGGAATAAAGATGTGCTTGTTTTGCTGCATACTCAAGGCAGGAAGGGAAGGGAAGGGAACATCCAGAGGGACTGTGTGGCATGCTGATTCTGTGTTATTTTCTGTCTTAAGTCTGAAAGGGATAAAGATGTTCCACACTGCAGCCAGCTTTAAACCATCGGAGCTGGAAAAGAAGTATCTTCCATCATCCTCTGGGTACCAGCACTGGACTCTGCGATCCCCCCATCCCACTCCCATCGTGGGGAAACTCCAGTACTGGGAGATGGACAGAGCTGAGAGAGGACACACCTGGACTGTCCCGAGTCCCCCAAACCAACCATTTAATTGTCTTCAAATCAAGGGCTTATTTGTTTAGTATTTAACAGAAATAAAACCTGATCTTCACCAAGCACCATAAGCCATCACTCAGTACAAGAACAAGTCACCCCCTCCAGGTCGGATCCGCTCTGCATCTCGTGCCCCACTCCCTACAGTCCCTGGGACCGGAGGGAAGATGCTCTCACAGCCAGATAAGGCTCTGGCTTACAAGGTCAGGACTCAGCTTTTCAGCCCTGCAAAAATATGGCAAGTCACTTAATTTGAAAATTTAATGGAAAAATACTTGAGCAGCAGCATATCATTGTCGGGAGAAGTACATGCAATGCTTTATCTACACAACTGCCAAGAGGAGCACGTCACAGTGATGGCAAGAGCCGTGGTCAGGAGCAGCAGCGATGCGTGAGCACAGCTCCATCCACACGTAACCAACAGGCACAGCATCAGCGTCGTCCCCACTCCGAAGGCAGCACCTTCCACCAAGTCCCTCTTTGTCTTATGGGAACCCCTTTTGCACCTGCCTATTAACAGTGAACACGCCTCCGTCTCCAGTATAAACCATTAATATTTTATACCTACAAGGAGGCTGCAGGGGCAGCGGGAGAAAAAAACTGAATTACTCTCCAAGGTCATTGAAGCAGACTCGGTAAATGAGGCCTCCCTGAAGATTCATAAAACTGAAATATCCACGTCCTGTATATTAAAACTTCAGAAAGAGAGAGAGAGAGATCAAATATTATTAAAGCTCCGAGTGAGAGCTATAAAAGACAGGAAATCCAGTGTTAAGTCAAACACTGGATCAAATTCAAAAGGAGCAGAATGGAGGAGAAAGAGATACAGATAAGGATTGTTTCCAACCGTGAACATGTTTACCTTATTAATTTCTGATACTCCTATCCCCTGATCAAGGTGCTTGGGACCGGGCAAAAATTAAACAAAAGCTAGGCACAGTTCCCAGAAAAACGGCCTGGGAGCACTATATCTTCCACAGACAGCCCATCAGTAAATCTCTCTATTTTACACAGAAGAGGTCAGCACATAATTATCTAAGGTACCGAGAGGGGAAGCGGCCAAGGTGACACAAGAGGCCGATGGCCCAGAGCCCAGGTCCCCAAGCCCTGATCTGCTGCTCTTTTCCCATGCGCAATCTGCTCAGAAGTCTAGACGTGCCTGGGGTAAGACCTTGTTCTGGAAAAGTCATGTATTTGTTCTCGTGTTTCCTGTCTTTGATATAGCATAGAAAAGATTTCTGTCCCATATTTCTTCTAGATCCAGAACTATATTTACCCAGAGACCATGGGTTGGGGAACAGACCAACTCAGCATATTAATCCTGCGTGTTTCAGGAGCTCCTCACAATTTACTGATGCCATCAACTGCACCAGCCCTTTCCATCTGTGACCCGGCTCAGCTCCCGACAGCATCAGGCACCAAGGTGTCCCTCGGCCCAGCTCCCTTCTCCAACACGTGCATCAATCCCAACCCCACAAAAAGCGAGTCCTTCCCAGATCTCCTTCCTTCCCTCCAAGAAAGGCAGCGCTGTTGGTGCTCGGTTATGCTAATAAATAAAAGACAGGCAACAAGAAAGATTACGTGTGGGATCACTGAGAGGAATTGTTATGAGGGAGTAAAGACTCAGTAATGATGATGTTGAAGAAGCAGTCGTTTGCGCAGAGTGGTCCCCCTGGTAATTCCGACAGTGTCTACAGCAGTGTAATATATAGGGTTATTGCAGGGAAATCTCTCATAATGAAGCAGATCCTTAACTTGGTCTGACATTGTCATTTTACACCACACTATTTAATGCGAGATCTGCAAAGTAATAAATACTTATTTTGCCAGGATATCAAAGCCCTGTGAGAGGTGCCAGCCACCAGCTAGAGCATCACATTGTTAAGCCAGAGTCTCATTTTTGCACGGAATTCCACATCGTCCTCATTGCCTCTTTAGAGGGAAAAGGAGTTACCTGCTTAAACCTCACCGGAAGGGTTGAGATTGCGTTCACTGATGAACTAACGCTTGAGCTTTATTGTAATCCAGCAGCAGAGGCGAGAAAGCCCCTTCAGCAACACTCAGTCAATGAAGCTATGGAAGAAGTGAGACTTGTTTCCCCCCTTTGCTCACTAGCGCTTGCTTTCCCCAGCCACCATTAACAGCTCCGGCTCCTCCTGTCAAGAGAGACATTCTGAAAAGGTGCTTGCAGTACCACGTATATTTACTTGGCAAGCAACTGAATAACTGGAGCAGAAGAGCATAAAACAAGCCTGTCCCTATCCTTTTTGGTGAATTATTTAAAAAAAATCCATTTTCAAGGAGCTGGTGTAACAAAATAGTTTGTTGTTGAGAGAATTCCTAGCATTCGATTCAAGTAAATAAATTATCATTTCTGAGGATCAAGTGGCACATTCTCATCAGCAAAGTGAGGGCTCCTGTGTCTGTCTCAACATGCCAGCACATCCAGTAACTCAGCAGTAACTACTGCAGGGACTCCCTTGGTGAAACCTTTCAAAAAAGGAAAACAAACTCATTTTAAACTCCACCTGCCACCGCACTCCCCTCTTCAGTCAGTGAGGTATTTACAGCTCCGTTAATCAAGTTATCAGTGATGCTCACTGCCCCCTCAGGCAGAAGCCCACTCCTCACTGGAACCAATTTGTCCTTCAGAAATCCCCACACGAGGGTCTCGGTCTCCACCGGGCTCCTGCTGGTTCACTTCATCTCCACTACTTTATCACCACCTCTGCTGATCAACGGGGGCTTCTGTTCTCAGGCCTCGCCAACCCACACTCTTCACACGCAGCGCTTTCAGCTTAAGGAAGATCAAAGTTTTTCTACTGCATCATTCCTGCCAAAGACATAATGGTATTGACTTCATCAAGAGGAAGCAAGGCCCGGATGTTATTGTTGCAGCGTGAACCACCCCCAAGAACTCAAAACCACGAGCAGGTTTTGAAGAAAAAAGGTCTTGATGGACTTGGGAAAACACCCACGACTAGACTGTTGTTGGTATCATTTTATCATGCAAACCAATCTCAGCCCTTGAAAATTTAATGTTTGCAGAAGTCATTTTACTTGTTGAATCAGCTGCACTTCAGAAAACATTGCAAAATTACCATGAAAATCTCCACGATGTGAACAATTCCTGTTAGAATGCAGACAGTCCACGAGGACGGACCCCAGGGCTACAGGCAGCAGCAATCGCAGCAACACAACCTGCCACGGCCCCAAAGAACTTGCATCGTCCACAGGCAAAACAAGAAAAGCAGGAAGGGAATTAGCCGAGATCACACAAATGGATTATGGCAAACTGTGTACAAGGAGTAAACCAATAAATTTTCAAAGC
The DNA here is from genome assembly GCF_964106895.1 of Numenius arquata. Lineage (NCBI taxonomy): Eukaryota > Metazoa > Chordata > Aves > Charadriiformes > Scolopacidae > Numenius > Numenius arquata. The sequence continues at coordinate 6,560,305 of NC_133596.1, forward strand.
CACGTAACATATAGAACATACAGAACATCTACGCAACAGTCCTGGGCAAAGCATCTGATGTTTAGCAAATACTTTGCTCAGTCAAAAGTTTGGAGGAGGGAGAAGGATTTGTTAATTTAGGCTGTTTCACACTGTCTGCTTAATATCAATGGATTTTGCTTATGTCTGTTCTAGAGTTGGACAGAGAGAGTAACAGAGATTTAATTGGCATGAATCCCGCGGCAGCCTCTGCCAGGAGCAGCTGCTATCTGTCTGGGAGAAAAGCCATTCTTTTTCCCAGAGTCCTACAGTATCAGGACGTAAAAGCCTCAAATAACTATGTGGCACATTTCTTACCCTACAGCCTGCGTCAGGATTTAGGGTTAACACAACACGATATACGATAATTTCAGTAGGTACCTCGACATCACTGCGACGGATGAAAACATCAAAGATTGACAGGTTTGGTTTTGTTTCAAGTGATAATTTTTGTTCTTTTTCTAAAAGCAAGAATCCTAGATCTCCTTCCAGCACCCAAAGGTTTCACCCGAACTCCTGAAACCAGCTGATGACAGGACCAGCGCCCCAACCACAGAAGGATGTTCCCTTTACAGAAAGGCCAGCTCTGCCTTACAAACCCCCTGGAAGAAATCCACCCTTCACCACTGAGATTTTTTTTCCTTCTCTTCTCTAAACCTTATGCCTGTTCCAAGGTCTGTTCCAGCTCTTTTTCCTCCAGTCAGGTTTTCTTTTGTTAAAACAAAAATGGCACTTTTTTACGGAGCTCTGGACAACCGTAGGTTCAAGCACTACAGAGAAGGTGGTTGTTATAAACAAAGTAAATCCCGTTCATGTTGTGTGTGGGATCAATAGAAGAGAGCAACTGGGAAAAAACCCTATTGTCACAATTGTCCGTAAGATGTACAAAGTTTGAGGAACTTCCTCTACCTGTTGGCCTATTTCCACCTTCATTATGATGACTCTATTAAAGTGCAGCCGAGTCATTTAATATCTACTGTGTCATAGTTAAATTATCAACAAGTACAACCGGGAATGGATTTTTACAGCCACAAGATTAAATTACACACCCTGACTTCATTCCTGGAGAGAACTCTCTCATGAAAGGGAAGTCTCTGCTAACAACAAATACCAGGTGCATTAAACAAAAACCAAGGCAGGGGTGGCAGCGGCATTTTGTCTGTTCTGCTGACAATTATTACCAAAACATAAAATCCAAACCACAGCAGGCAGGAGAGGGGGGTGATCTCACTATCAAGGCAAAACAGGCCGCGTGTTCAATCCAAACACAACCGCTCTCAAGGAACCCTCCTGCGGTCAGTACTCCTTGAACCTCTATCTTACCCACCAGCATCTTATCTGGGGATTCACAGCACTTCAGCTCTGCAGCATTTACATGCAGCATTTAAAGTAATTCCTCTAAAATCAACTGCTTATCGGTTCCATGACGTCCCTTCCCCTCACAAGGTGGCTTTGCACGTTACTTCCCCCACGTGTAACACTCCAGAGCTGCTCCTCACCCGCAGAGAAGCTGGTCCAGGTTAACCAAGTGACGCACTCGTGAGAAAGCAGAGGGAGTGGGAGCCCAGAGCAGCCACAGAATCCAAATGATAAAGTAATCCATCGGCCTCACATCTAAGCACATCGCCTCTCAAAATGGTTTTATGTTAGCAACCCCGAGAGAGAACAGGGGACAGACAACCTGGCAAGATGATGTCCTTGGTGATGCCATCAAGAGAACGCTTATAAAATGAGTCTCTTCCCACGAATTAACCCCAGGGGAAAAAGGAGAAAGAGCTTCATAATACCTTCACCTGGGTACCAGCCAAATGTATTTATTTGGGGGAGATGAACTGGAGTGTTGCAGGAGATGTTTAATTCTCACTGAAGTCAGCAATGGGCAGCCCAGTCCATCACACAAAGCCAGTCCTGCACTGGAGCCCCGGTCACAGCACAGATGCAGGGGTCAAAAAATAAATCAGGAGAGACCTTTGCTACCTTCTCCCCCACACCCTGGGGTGGCCAATAACAATAAAATGCGTCTACAGAGCTTTGAGCCTAAAACCCAATTCTCTAGGCGGTATCATGCAGTTACTCTTTAATAGCATTTTTTTATGGCAGGGAAGAAAGAACTTAATATTGCAATTACTTCATTTAATACCATGTAATGGCTGAACAGGCTTGTCAGCTACCTGGAATAGAGAAAAGGCAAAGTATAGTATAATTGCATTAAAGTGGAAAACATGAGTAACTACTCATATTAAAAAGGATCAGAAATAAAAAGGCAACACAGTGTGAATTATAGAAAAAATAAATAGTTTATGACATGCAGCTGAAGATCTGGCATCTTTTAGCAGCATCCAGAGAGCCAATTCAGCACACGAGAGACCATTCTCCCCCCAGTCACCTCTGCTTGCCCCACTCAGGCCAAGAAAGGGGGGAGACAAGGGGGGAGCCGAGAGCATCCACGGCACGGGGCAGGCAAAGGGCATGAAGAGGGCTCACGCAGAGCCAGCAGGTCAAGGACAAGGCACCTCGAGATGCCACTTCCCAGTAAAAAGGAAACTGACATTAAAAAAAAAAATTAAATAAAGGCTATCCTTTGGAGAAACATCAGTGCTGACCCCCAGCACGCTGAAGGCAGACACGCCAGTAAATATTCCTTGCTCCAGCAGGCAAAAACCAAAAATCAGGTTTCCCAAGACTCTGGAATTAGAGCACGACGACGGCTGACCGACACTTAACGAGCGGAGTGAAGGCGTTTTACCTTCACAAGAGAAGAAAACGGCAGAAGTGGCACAAACGTGTCTCACGTTTGCTTTGCTAACGTCTACACAGCAGGAAGAGCAGGGATATTTGCCCCCACAGAAATAGCTTCTGCACCAATATTTTGCTAAAAGGACTTGTGCGCGCATCGCAGCTAAAAGGGGAGCTATTCTGATTAAAATTAAGTCTTTGACCTTAGCTTTATACAACGGAGAATACCCGTATCTCTAATAAATGCAAAACATTCACCAAAATATCATCAGATTTTGAAAGGTAATATATTACTTCTATTTACCTTCTGACTTTTAAGATAATACTACCATGCCGAGACCTTCCTCTGCAGTCACAACCCAGACTGTCTGAGAAAGAACTCTGAGAGATGAAGCTTTTAAAAGTCTCTCTCGATTCACGCTGTATAATTATGAGAACCAACAAAGAAAAGGCAGTGCTGAACCTTCTGCTTTCTTCTGCTCTTACATAAACGCGAAGCTTTCAGGCATTACACAACTTTTCTTCTCTCTCCGCACTTTCCACGGATCCCCTGCACCTCAGCGCGTGTCTGATCTTTTCAGCTCAGCTCTCAAATGTCAACATTCATTTACCTTATAATTAACATCATTATGAGCGGTGACATTTTTCTCATCTTCCTGCTTTTTTTTATTCCCTGTGTCTTGATAGTTTCTGTCAAGGGGCTGTATTCACTTTCCCTTTTTTTAAAGAAATAGTAAAAGAAATAAAAAATGTTATTTCAAATGAACAGCTAATGTATATTGCAGAGATTGCTCCCGATGGGGCGGGAACTCCGGGCGCTGCTGGAAGCGCTCTGCCAATAGCTTCACCCTCACATTAACAGCAATTCACGTAGACTCTTCTACTTTTGTTAATTTTCCTGTGTTGCCTTTTATGTTACTCCTTCCGGCACGAAATTTTCACCTACCATGGCAAATTGGAACCAATTTCATACCTTAATCACCACTCATTAACTAATAGGCAGAGAGGTAAGGTCTTCGATGAGTGCGCCGTTTCCGTGGCCAAAGCCTGTGAGGTTGGTTTTTTTTTTTTCTTTGTTTTATTTTTAATGTGATGTCAAATACTAGAGAAACATTATTATGTTACACACGAGCTTTATAGATTCTGCTTTTCACTGGAAATCTGAACAGGTTCGCAACAAAGACTTTACTCTGCCAGGACTGACGGTAAAATCTTTTCTTCATAACAAGGTGTCTGGGGTCTCAGGATGCATTTCTAATTACTGCACCAACCAGGTACCTCGGACCAGCCAGGGACCTTGTTCAGGTTCAGTTAGGAAAAGGGACAAAAATCCACTTTAATGAACAATTTCAGGATGCCTTTATGTATATTCATACGATACAGCAAGTGCCACCACCCCAAACAAACATTTTGCAGCCTCCTGACTGCCCCAAAAATCACTGTTTACACAAGGAGACATATCAAACACTCGGCACCGGTGTGAATGGGTTCATTCCCGACATCTTCCATGAATTCTCAGAGAAACCCTTGCCCAGGCCCCTAAGGACACCTTGGAGATGCCGGTGAGAAGGAGGCAAAGCAGCTTCCAGCAGAGAGGGTCTCACAGCCCCGCCAAGGGAGGGCAGCTCGGGGCAGGGACACGGAAAGGGGCTTTAAGCACAAGCATCTCCTTTCACGTGTCAGCGACGCTCGAGCGTGGAAAGCACAGGCTAAAAACCAGACTGAGGAAATTACGACTGAATTATTCCCGGCTGATGAGCAGAGTGAGCCAACAGAGCACCTAAATGTCACAAGCATGACAATGGGACTTTGAAGGGAAAGAGTACAATGCTATTTTAAAGGCTTAAAAGTCCCACCTGCTTTGCCAGAACATGCTTTAAACCATCAATAACGGCATTTACACCTTCAGATCACAACTCCAGAGGAGTCCTTCCTGCAGGGACAGCCCTGCCCGGCATCCCAACTGTTCCAGCCAAGCACCACTAAGAAACACCAAAACCATTCCATCGGCGTCTCACCTAGGGGTGGTGAATGAGAACAAAGACAACGCCGACACCTTACCTAGGATAAAACTACCTTTTGTTTGAAAGTGCTCTAATTAAGTCTTCTGCTTTCTTCAAGCTATACCACCCACTGTCAGCGCCCCTTCGTGTCCATCCGTGGACAGCCTGTGGATGCTAAAACAAGGAGGAAGACAAGAACTGTCCATCGGGAAGGGAACAGCAAGGAAGCTCCCATGTCCCAGGGCCCAGAAAGAAGTTTATCCTGAAATAAAAAGTCAGGTTTCTAACAGAAATAGGGCAGAGCTTTTAGGCAAAGGCTGTCAAGTGAAATCAAGACTGGAAGGTGACTGAGGCACAGAGTATCTTTCCTGTTCTGCACTTGAGTTTCCCTCAGCAAAACACACAACAAACTCCATGTACCTCTGCGTTATCAGGAAGGAACAGTCAATTTTAAGTTATAGCTCCCTATAAACTCCTATCAGATAACTCTTTTTCTACTTCATTGTGATGTTCCTGACTTATCATATATGACAGTGGTGGAAGGGGGGTAGCAACAGCCTGGCAGCCATTCCTGGCTGTAGCCAAATCCAGAAGCACCAAAGACAAGCATAAAGTGTTTTCCTTTGCGGAAGGGAAGAGCCGAGCCGTGGACAGAGAGACACGGCACGTGGCAGAGCAGCCACCACGCGGCAGGGACACCAAGCTGTCACCTCCAGCAGATAAACCGCAGGCAGGAGACCCAACCAGGAACTGGAAGATGCTGAAAGTGCTCATTACTAGCAGCTCATACCACATTTGTCTTCCCCACAGATTTTTTTTTTTTAATCTGTATTTCAAATGTGATATATTTAACACATTAACAGTTTTCAATTAACATGTTTTACACACATCAACTCCCTACACAGGCTGTGGGTCCGTTTCAGGCACTTCCATAGGCTCTCACTCCTCAGGTACTGCTTCCATTACTTGCCTGGATAATTCCAACTACTGACATTTGTACGAAAATAATATTTTAAACAAATTTTATTAAATTAGTATGATCTTCAGGCTTAGAATTCATTGTCCACACAACTGCACAGCCAAAAGCCTGCTTGTGTCAACACCCAGAGGCAGCAGGATCCCACAGGGTTGGAAACCTTCTGATGGCCAAGTTTCTTGGTGCTCAACAATCTCATTGAACCAACATGAAGGGGAGCACAGGGAAGACATTCTTTGCTTTCCCAGGGGAACGGTTCCTCCAGCTGGGAGGGATCAGCTGCAGACAGCTGTGAATGCCTTGGCTGCATCACAGAAGTGGGAGGAGAGCAGATGATGGAGAGTCACTGTCTCCTCCAGGCTTGGCAAGCACACAGCCTTGAGTCCAAGGGTTTGCTCTGAAGGGTGACACTAACCGTATTTAGCCAACACCAACAAATTTGGTCTTTAATTAGACTTGGCCAATAACGCAAAGTTCTCAGCTCAAGGCAGGATGGAGCACAACCTTCAATATTGGCTTTCTGAAGAAACCAGGCCTATGTGAATCGTAGAATCGTCTAGGTTGGAAAAGACCCTTGGGATCATCGAGTCCAATCATCCACCCTACTCTACAAAGTTCTTCCCTACACGATATCCACCAACACCACATCTAAATGGCTCTTAAACTCATCCAAGGATGGTGACCCAACCACCTCCCTGGGCAGCCCGTTCCAGTGTCTGATCACTCTCACTGTGAAGAATTTCTTCCTAATGTCCAGTCTAAACCTACCCTGTCACAGCTTGAGCCATTCCCTCTTGTTCTATCACTATTTGCTTGTGAGAAGAGACCAGCACCAACCTCTCTACGATGTCCTTTCAAGTAGTTATAGAGAGTGATGAGGTCACCCCTCAGTCTCCTCTTCCTCAAACTAAACAGTCCCAGCTCCTTCAATCGTTCTCCGTACGATTTATTCTCCAGGCCCTTCACCAGCTTCATTGCCCTCCTCTGCACCCACTCCAGCACCTCCATATCTCTCTTGGATTGAGGTGCCCAAAACTGGACACAATACTCTAGGTGTGGCCTCACCAGTGCTGAGGACAGGGGGACAATCACCTCCCTGCTTCTGCCGGTCACGCTATTTCTAATAGAAGCCAGGATGAGGTGAGGACCAAACAGCTCCTGGCTGCATGGATGAAGAACCCCAGTCACTTTTCCCAGCAGCTGGGGGCTCCAAGCCATTAAGCTCCTGTAAATTTCTACAAACCACGCTGTGCAGCAGAGGGCAGATCCTCGATATGTCACCGAGGAAAAGGTTTCCCCTGTTAGACCCTGGAGAGAAGATCAGCAGCCACGGGAAAAGCTTTGCACAAAGCGCAGCTGAAGTTGGACTTCGCTGGGCTCTGCTGTCTGCAAATGATTTGTTCCCAACAACTACTGTTCTACCTGAAACACCTCTAGGATAAGAGGAAGTTACAGTAGAAAAGCGGCTTTATTATAGTATATTTTCCCGCAGAGTCCCCACAGAAGCAGCAGAACATGGGGCCCCCCCCCACCCCGAGGAGAGGGACAGGAGAGATGGTGGGGTCCCCACAGCAGCCCTGACCCGTGGTTAATTCCAACGCTTCAGTCCCAGGGTTTGTCTGAGCAGAGCTGGTCTATTCTGATGAATTATGTAGGTAATTCAGGGACATGAGCAAACATTCTACTGAGTTCAGATTAATGGCCTCAATTCAAAGTGAATTTTATAAATGACCCAAACCAAGAGGGACACACACTGTCTCATGTGCATTTTAACACAATGCACTCCTTAAGGCGATTCTACTGAATATCATCAATTCCACATTTAAATGAAATTCCTGTGGAAGATCTGGAAAGAACACAGATAAATGAGGCTAAACAAACCAAATCAGGGAAAGAGCAAAAGAGTTTTATTTGTGGCTCCTGAACTCTGGGAATTGGGGAATCTGAAAAGTCTCTTAGGCTGAATTATTGAGATAATAAAGCACCTGCTGAAGAGACCTCTGAATGCTGTAATGAAATTATTTCATTGCCCCAGAATAATCACAAATGCAGGTTCTCTTTTGAGAGCAAAAGAAACAACGGAAGGGAAAGTGGGATAGATAAATGGAATGCAAATCACCCTCTCTGCTCACAGAGAGAGCAAAAAAGAGCCGTGACATGAAAGGAGCCAGCCTTCTGGTACTACAAACAGGCTGAGTTTGTTCCAATTTTATTTACTATTGTGGGGTCACTTGAAAACGACTGAGCGTAAACACAGAAGGGGAACAGACAAGCAGAAAAGCACCATGGCATCGAAGCCTTCTGTCCAGCCTTGATTTGGTCACAAGCTTCTACGCAGCCCGACAAGTCACCTCCCTCTGTCTCCGACTTAATTAACCAGCCCAGCAATTACACGAGTTGCAAGGGAATCATGCAATGAAAAGCGTTATCTGTGTGGAATCCAGGGATGACACGGGATCCCTACCTCCAGTGTTCTGCCCCCCATCTTCACCTCTCAGAAAGACAAGTTCAGCAGAAGCAGGGTCTGTTTCATAATTTAATACTTATGCAATCCACTACATATGAATATTTAACACTACTGGGAACTTCAATAAGCCATCTTGTACTTACGATGAACGGTCAAAATTTCAATTTGTTTTATTCATACTCCTGTTCTTAGGCACAAGAATTCTGAGGGGGGCAGAAAAGCTAGCTATTTCCTGGGAACAACTGATGTAACCTTTTAAAAACAAGCAAACAATACATGGGAAATTTCTTTCTTTTATTCCCACACAAACCTGCAGAACCTCATTACGTTTTCATTTACTCAAATGTAATTAATGAAGGCTTTTAAACCCTCAGAACCTTTCAAATTAATGAAAAGTCCACCCAAATAAATTAGACATGTAGTCCACGAGCTGCAGATTTAAATTACAGTAGTTATCCTGACAGGAACCAAGAAACAGCTGTCACATACAATTATTTTTAGGGCTGCTACTAAACCATTTTCGCATTATGAGCTGCCACCTCTCAGCAGCCAGCAGCAGCTCCACATTTTATCATGACAAAAAATTAGAGGCATCCAGTTATCTCCTTGGGCATTACACACATTTGTAATATACTGAGCGTTAAATGGAGCTAAACCCCAGCGCCGGGGGAGGAACGCAGTCCCGGGCCAGCCAAGAGCTGTGACATCACCACGGCTATGACTTCATCTAACCCTTTAGCCAATAGAGTTAGAGGAAGCGGATCTGGCCTGAACCGATTGGCTGAGGGAGCTTTGTGTCATAATTGCCCCAACCAAGTCATCGTCCACCGCACAGCCCAGCACCCTGCGGCAGCCACGCTGCCAGCTGGCAGAGCCGCCTCCTCCTCCTCCTCACCATCATGCCGGGAAAGTAGCTCCATCCCAAGGAGGAGCAAGAACATCCCAAGGAGGAGCAAGAACATCCCAAGGAGGAGCAAGAACATCCCAAGGAGGAGCAAGAACATCCCAAGGAGGAGCAAGAACATCCCAAGGAGGGGCGGCCGCCCCCCAGCCCATGGCTCAGGTCCTTCACGAGCTCCTCGGAGGAAAGCGCAAGGCTCAGCTGCTGGTCCACATCTCCATCAAGAAGGTCAAGACCAACCAAAAGCCCGCAAGCAGAAGAGCGAGTGTAAAGAAGCGCTCAAGAGTACGGAAAGTCATGTGCAGGAAGAGGAGACAGACACATGAAGCGCCGGCCAAGCGCCACAGGGCAAGACGCCGCAAGGCGAGAAGATCGGGTCCTCTAAGAGGGGTGAGAAGTCAGAGAATGCGGCAGAGGAAAAGAGTTCACTTCGCTACGGGGAAGCGGGCGCTACCTGCTTTCTTCCTCTTCATGGCCAACCATCGCCCACAGCTTCAGAGATCAAATCCGCACTGGACAGTGATAGAAACCGTCAAAGAATTAGGGCACATGTGGCACGAACAGCCCGAAAGAGATAAAGAAACGTACAAAGAGGAGGCTGCACGGCTGAGGAGGAAAAAACGAAAGAGAAGAGCATAGAGCAGGGCATGAGCCAGGACCAGCCAGGAGAGGAGCTCACAGTAGGAAAAAAAAACCCCAAGCAGCAGAAAGGAGGAAATGAAGACTTTGATGGTCTGCTTTGCTGATAAGACTGTGACCCTCTGCAATTTCATCTCCTCACTTGTGCCACTGCAGCTCCTTGTGAAGTTTCAGTATGGTTCATAAGCCTTCGTAAAATAACTGCAGACACCAGATAACCACGATTTTTTAGGCAGGGCAATAATTCAGAATTAATATAGTTGGCTCCATATTGATGGCAACAGGAAGGCTCCTGCAGCCCAGAGATGGATGTTTCCTGCTTATCCACAAAGAAAATAGCAATGAGTCTTCTCTGCCTCCTCTCTCCTCCAAACCATGAGGCTAAAACATGCTCCTTCTGCAAAGGTGGAATTCTGGTCCTCTAACTCAGCAGGTCCTGGAACTGGAGACACAACAGCTACTGCAGACTTGCCTCGGGGCAAACACAAGGTGCTCCATCACTGCCAGGGCTCTTTAGCTGGTGACCTGCTTGGCCCGTGGGTCCTCTCCAAACTCCATACGTGCCTCGGAGGCAACAGGGCAGGTAGGACAGAGCGTGCTGACAACCTACATCCTCTTACCACCCCACACCAGCCAGCAGCTCAGGCTTTGAGACCTTTGATCCCTCTCAGCCAAGAGCAAGGAGCGGGATCCGGAGCCTCCTGCTCCCAGCCCGTGTTACACAGCGCACACAAAGACCTGCTGATGGCACTGTGTCTATGCAGTCTCTGGTTAGGATGGGCCACCTCCACCACCAGCATTTGGTCCCCAGCCCCATGAGGTTTGGAAATGAAGAGGAGCAGCCACCGATTGTCTCTAGTGAACATATTTGCCTCCTGGTGAGATACCCCAGCAGTTTCTGGTGTAACTAACGTGCCGAAGGACAACGGCACAGAGGACAGGCTGGATGGCTACGAGCGTGGTCTTGGGCCCTGTCTGGGCAGTTGACCAACTAAATTAATATACCTTAGTATACTAATATAGTTCATTAATATATATAGCAATATGTAACTTTAAAATGCAGGGGTCTTCCTACACAACAACCAATTAAATGGAAATAAGCTTGTTTGGTTTGGTTTTTCAACTTTCAACCTTTTGAACAGCAGCAGCATTTGGAAGGGATGGCAGTCTCCGTTGGAGGACAGGAATAATTAAGAGAACTCTCTGCAGGTCAGAGAGGAGAGGAAAACCATGGGAAGGTGTCAACCCAGACCCAAAACCAGCACAGGTACCTGAACCTGCCGAAGGACTGGAGACAGAGACTTACATTGGAGGCTTCTCCTGAGCCCAGGTTCCTCAGGGAAGGGTCACAGCCCATTTCCACACGAGGGTCAGTGTCTATTTCTTTTCTTTAAACAACTCTGTCCCAAGTTCTTTCCTTTGGCTCAACCAAAGGGAATCCTAAATTTGTCCTGGCAGAGTAGGTGTGTTACAGAAAGGCTGATGGCCTGTTCAGCAGCCGAAGTGAAATAACCAGCAAGAGGTTACCTGGCTCGTGACGACATCTCTGCAGAGCCTGCACTTAGGAGAGCGGGTCAATGGCTTTTTCCAGGCTCTCTGATGTCCTTGCTCCCTGCAGCTCATACAAGCCCAAAGCTCCTCCAGCTTCTCCGGTCCACAAACGCAGCCTCTGTCACGCTGCTCATCCACCTTTTACATTTCTCTTTTTCTTTTTAAAGGAAAAGATTAGCAGGAGAGAGCAGGGAAAGTGTCCATTCTTAAATGCTGCCTCGTGTACGAAGCTGCTGATGACTTTTCCCACACGCCTCTGCCCCAGCTTTACCTTAAGTGAACATTTCACTCCAGAATGAAGTGCTGAGTTTCCACCAGTCTGCTCTCAACGCAAGACGAGGCTTCCAAACCAGTTCCTCTGCCTAACATACTGCACACACCCCAAATTAAACAGTGAAAGACCCAATGGAAGTGGAATACTCCACAATTTTCCATGTGATGGAGCATGGCCTCAGCAGAACACATCAGCGTACTGCAGCCAAATGCCATCTTCCTTCCTTCTACACGCACCAAGGGCAACACTGCAGCTCAGTCACACACAAACGGCTCCAAAGATGTGCTTGTCCCTTATTCCACACACTTTTCCACACACTTTTCTCAAGGTCTTAGGACCATGGACTGTACCACCTGGAGAGGGAGTCAGTGGGCAGCAGCTCTCACTGCCGAGAAACTTAAAAATCCAGGGCACGGCCCTAATAAGCTGTTGGTACCAATCCTGACAATATAAAGTAAAAATTAATACCCTGCTATGACTTGGTAGCAGAGTGTTTAAGCGAGCAGGGACAAGAAATATCACTTTAAGGGTTCTCTCGACTGCATGGCCGCTAACAGCTCGACAGTATCCATCAATTAAAGTCTATTCCCGGCTGCACTAGTGATGGCCACAGCAGACTGTACAGCTATTTTTGGCACATTACAAATATGAAGTGGTTAAAAAAAGATGCATCAAAAAGGCCCAAGATATTACCCATCCAATTATACTTTTAAGGGAATCTTTGTGTCTTCCATTCCTCAGCTTGCATACTTGATAAACAACTGGCATTCCGACAGAACCACGCTCTGTGGAGTTGGCACACAGGTTCCACTCAATTTAGCACATCACAGTCTGTTCGTGAGTAATGTCTTCAAATACCTGCAGCACTGCCTCAAAACATACACTTCTTTGCAAACACATGCTCCAGTAAACTCCCAGTACGGCTATTTCTACCAGCCTCTCCAGCTGAAACACAATCTGAGAGGGTGAAGGACAACTCTAACTGTCAGCTCAGAACGTACAATAAAACACCGGTTATCTGGGGTGGGAAGTCCACTGGGAGGCACCAGCAGGGCCTGGGAAACAGCACACTTGACATTGGTAGAGTTTTTCACCCTTATCTCTTTTCACACTAATGGCATATAGACTATAGATGAAAATAATTGTTAGAGCTAAGCATCAACAATGAAAAATAACACTTTTGGAGGTGCCCTCCAGTAGCAGCAAGGAAGCTACGGTCACTTGCACACCTGGGATCACAGATCATTGCACGCTCGGGTCAGACCTCAGGGTCTGGATAAACAAGCAAACCCCAAAGCCAGAGTTCCATGTACTCCCTTGCCATCCCAAAAAACCAAAAAATAATAATAAAAAAATTAATCTGAGCACAAAAGCATAAAAATATCAGTAAGGATACATAGATGCTACACTCATACTCCTATCGACATCAAGGGAAGCGTATTTCTGTAGATAATGCCTCTTGTTCAACGGGAACAACGGCACTTATCCTACCTCCCTCATTTAGCCTCCGCTCTCCTTACGCTGGCAATTTTCTTCTCTCTGTTTAGAAGATACGGTCCAAAAGCTCTCATATTGCAGCAACAGTCATGGAAGCACTTGAGTATTTCGGGATAGCAGATTCCTGTAATAGATGTTCTCTGCAGAAATGCTTCTACACCCTTGCCTGATCTCCCGTGTGCCACAGCCGGGAGAAGTCACACTCACAGAAGTTCACCGATGGCCTGGGGGTATCCCACACCTGGGGACTAACAGCAAAACAAAACCCGGACACAAAACACCGCAATTCCTTCTAGATGCTGCAGTGAGGAGTGGAGCCTTTGGAAGCACTTGTCTGGGGGCTGCGGGTTGATTTTTTAGAATAGCAGATGCACCACCAAAAGCATTAGGCACCCCTTACATAGTAAGTTATTAGCCTCAGTCACATTTCAGGGGTTAAAGAAAACGTTAAAAGAACGTAAGATTGACTGATTATAGCAAAACCCCACGCCAACTACCATGCAGTTCAGTAAGTCATTGGCTGCATTTACATCCCCAGAGGGTGATAAGGGAGTCACCCCAGGAGATCCCCACAGCCCAACAGCAAGGGATAGCCCCAGTCTGAGCATCTCCATCAGGGGGAGGCTCTTTCCTTCTCCTCTCTCTCCTCCTCTCCTTCTTCCTTTCCTTCTCCTCCTCCTCTCCCAGCTCCCAGCAGCTCACAGACACCCAGAAGTTCTTCGGAGAACAACTTTGGGCAGCCTGAGTCAGACCAGCCCGGCAGAGACCTCCCCCAGAACTCTGCTCAGTCAGGAACAGATTAATTCTTTATGACTTGGAGATTTTGTGGGAAGGGCCCTGTCATGAGCTAATTGAGACGTTACAACTTGAACACTTACAAAATCAGAAACTGGAGGTGTTCTTTGCTCATTAACTGGCTGGCAAAGAATCTTTTTGTTTCAAAGAATCAATAACCTGCTTTTGTTCTCAGCTTGATGTTAACGTGACCAAAAAGGCTCAGAGTTACTCAGCAGCTACAGCGCTCCCCGGGCTGTGGAGAAGCGAGGAGCAGCTTGCTGCTATTAAATCCATCTTGCAACAAAACACAGATTGAGCATTAGGGAGCCCGTACCCATCTGCACAGCCGGGGAGAGGCAGCGCATCCCGCCACCCCTGTTAACGTCCATTTAGATCACAAATCACTGCAGTAACGAACTCAGAGCCCCGCTCGGCGCCTGCTCCCGGCCACCGCTTTAGGGCCGCCGCGGTCCCCTCCATCCACCAGGGTCACACGCGGAGCGCAGGTGATGCCTCCTGACCTTGCAAGCTCTTGGGGAGATGGCATCTTCACCCCATATTCCAGGGAAGATAATGAAACAGGTCTCCCAGTGTGCCCCTCCCACCCATCTGCTGCCTTTATTTGATAATCGTTACCAAAAAGAGCAGGTGCTAAGTTATTAGAAGTGCAATTATGGCAGCAGTTTGACAGACCCAATTTTGTCTTTCCCAGAATTCATCACTTAGATACGATAAAATAAATATTTTCTTGTGCTCTTCCTGACCTCACATAAACCCACCACAGGTCGGTTCCATCGGGCAGACAGACAGATGAGACCTGCAGGCAATGATATGCACAAAATACCACAGAATAGGAACAGGAACAATATGGTTAAAAATATTAATTTCTTTTCTAAGTGAAAAATAAAAATTTCATCAGGCTACCATTTAGGAGACCACAACCACCAGTTAATATAATATTAAACACGCTTAATAAATTACCTGCTTTACCAGGGATGTTTCCAAGAACATCAAATGACAAAAAAGTATTCACTGAAGGTTAAATAAATTAAATATATAAATATGTACTTGTGAATGTACAAGAGACATTTTTCAACAGGAACCAAAAGTTAAGCATCACCGCAAAGCCCCATCGGCCGCTGGTGAAGCGGGACTCGACTGGGACAGGGAGGGTGAAGCCATCTCCTCCCAACTGCCTGTTACTGGAGATTCACTCCTTTGGATGATCCACCATGTTGGCTGGATCACGAGGGTGGAGACATCGGTTCCTCTTCTGGGCACATGGACACGAAGACCACGAGCATCAGAGGATGCTGTTCCATGTGCACAAAGAGAAGACACAAGCCACTTTATTTCTGCAAGGCTCCTGCTTTAAGGAGGGGGGGAACCGGGGGGGGTCACAGGGTGACCTCAATCCTCCAGAAATCAATGAGGAGTTCACCACTGGAGCTCATCCTGCTGCTGAATGAAACACAGCCCAGCACCCAACACGGCTGAGACAAAACAAACATATTAATCCTTCCTCCCTGCGCTCAAGAGCAGCTTTATTAGGTGGCAGCAGCTCTTTGGCGGGGGGGGGGGGGGGGTCCTGCCACAGGCTGAGCAGCAGAACCCTGGGGTGAGCCCCAGGACCCTGGGCCAGTCTCCTCCTTCCAGTGGCCGGGGCAGGAGCATCACTCAGTGAGATTACTGGGAGGACGGAGAGGCCTGAAACACCCGCATGGAGCTGCCAAGACAGCAGAGGAAGAACTGCACAAGGGCAATCCCCCCGGTCAAGCAGCCCGTGTGGATGACCTTAACGCAACCTCAAGTTTCCCAACTACAAAAACCGTTGACTACTTGAAAGCGCTGCCAGCACGTCCGAAGTCGGGTGTGCTTTATTATTTTTTATGTTTTAAAACCTGCCTTCTGTGTGCTCTGTGCTGCTATAGCAGCTCCTCTCCCAGATTCTCAAAGGAGACCGACGTGCATCTCTTCCGCTCAGTCTCCTCCAGCGACGGGAGCTGTGTCACCGCGGCCGATGGCTCCGCACTCGCCCATCACTCTGTATTGCAGGGCGTTTGGTCAGATAAGAAATCCTGAAACACGTGATTCAGTCTGAATTTAAACAGACTATGACAGCACTCCCAGAAAGGCAGCAGACATCAGGAGTCTGCTTTCTGTTGAAAAAAAAATAATAATCCACCTTCACACGATAGTTGACGTGGGGCCCATATGGTTTTATACCTTCGTTAATGATCTGGATGGTGGGACAGACAACACAAAACTCAGGGAGCGGCTGAGGAACCAGATGGGTGCGATGGGACCTCAGGAGGCTGGAGAAATGGACAGAAGCACCGTGAAGCCCAAAGGGAGAGGCCAAGTCCTGCCCCTGGGCAGGAGAAACCCCAGGCACAGCCCAGGCTGGGGAGCAGCTTGTCAGGGACAGACTTTGGGGGTCCCAGGGGACAAGTCAAGCACAGGCCAGCAATGTCACCTTGCACCAAACAGGGAACAACATCTTGGGCTGCAGCCAGGCCAGAATTGGGTGTAATCCCACCTGTTTTACGAGGACATGAGCATCTTCCCTTGCAGAGTTCCATGTCACACCTGAGCCGAGGCATCCGAAGGTCTGACACCTCAAGTGGCCTCACGAAGAAACCTCCCAGCTCGACACACGTTGCCGCTTTCAGCAGCGAAGGGGTTTATTAGCATTGCTGCCTGTAAGTCAAAGCTTGGTGCAGCAATTACAGCTACACAGCAGTCTGGTCATTGCGAGGAAATGACCAGAATTATCCACAGTTTAAATGAACTTTCTACCCTTTCAATCAATAAAGTGCCATTAACAACCTATTCCAAAGCTCTACATTGTTTAGAGCGTCAGAGGTTTGGGGCTGCAGAGCCTGCAGCCTCTTCAAGATATTCTCGCTCGATTGTATTAAAATTTCGTTCAATACGGCTTTGCTGGGAAGAGTCTTAGAAACCACTCACCCTGCAAACCCTGACATCCCCAACCCACGAGCCAAAGGGAGCTTCGAGCTCTGCCAGGGTCAGGTTCTGCTCTCGGATTTATTATGGCAGCCACATACTTGCAAATATTTTCTATTACTTGTATTGCTACCTATAAACTGCTTAAGAAAAAAAAAATCCCAGGAAAAGTATTTAAGGAGAGGAAGAAACACGAAATTCACATTTCCAAACGTTTCAGACTGGTCTATATTTCAGTTAAGGAAACCTCAGAGCTTCAGGGTTAATGAGCCTGAGGTCCATCCGAGGCTCCTACACCCCCAGAGCAGCTGCACGTTGTCTCAACAGAATGGTTAGAAGGGAAATAAAAAATACTCCCACTTGAAATTTGTAGTCAGTAGAGGTGAGCAAGCACCAGGTCTTTACCAAACATTCATTGCAGTCGTTTAGAGATTTATGAAGATGGATTCTTGATAATTTGGCATAAAAAGCAAAATAGTTACTTTCTTGGCAACTTACTAAAATCAGAACTTGCACAAAGAAAAGAGGAAAAGTGCCAAAAGCAAAGCGAGCACTGGCATCCACAGCAAATGCAGAATCTATTATTTTGTCCCTTTGGGCTTAATTAGTTCAAATTTACAAAGAATGGCACCCATAAAGATGTTAAACATTAACAAAACTTCTGTTAACTTGCTTCAAAATTAATTTTAATTGCAAGCTCTGCTTTATACATATTCCAGGTCACAAAATTTAATGAGTGTTTTATTCTTCCCACAAAAATTCCAATATATTAATTTCATGGTAAAAAAAAATAATCTATAGTTCCTTAAGAGGTATAAGAAAACAATAATCAACGAGACATCCTGTTTTTCTTTTGGTCTCTTACATCAACATGCTCTGAACAATAGTCACCTGGGGTGGCCTTATTTTTGAGGGTTTCTTGTTTGGGGGCATTGGGGACAAGGCAGAGAGATACTGAACAGCAATATAGAGACCCTCCCGCGCAAACATTTTCTGTTCTGAAACTAAACTGGTTTTATGTTTAGAGAGAATGTGACAATATAGATGCTTATGAGCTTTTTCTCGTTTCAACTGGAGATGAGGCTCCAATCAGAGCCTGCGGTGTCCGAGTTTAAAAAGACTGAAAGATTTTCACCGGGAGCTTTGCTCTGCCCGCAGTGATTGTGCAAAGCAGAGCGGCTAGAGCTGCCCCAGCTCTTCACGCAGGATGGTCTTCCCATGGGATGGTCTTCCCATCAGGAACCGCTTCCCAACCTACACCTAACACAGCCCATTGACTACAGCCTTTTCCAATCCCCGTGTTTGGGTTGGAATAGGAGGCCCGTGCGCTGCTGGCACCAGGTAAAAGCAGCTGAGATGGAAAACCCATGGATGCCTCATCGGGAACGTTGGCCCCCAACGTCTGGGTTTGCAGGACACCAGGTAACCAGCAGCATCATTTATCACCCGGGCGCAGCATGAAGAATGGGGGGCGAAGGCAGCGGGAGGCGTGAGGGTCCCCAGGGAGCAGGAAAGCAAGAGGGAGAGAAGAGCAGAGCGCTGGGATGCTGAGCATGGCCCCACACAGCCGTCCCAGGCTGGGAATCCTCCCTGATGCAGAGACCCGACATCCATCAGACAGAGGCAACCAGGCTTGAAGCGCTCTGTCACCCCGCGTCCCCCCACCCCACCGCAATTTCTTGGTCCTCAGCCGCCCCACGAGGCAGGTTCTCAGAACCCAGGCACCCAGCCACCTAACCACGGCACAGGCTGGCTTTGAAACTTCTTTCCTTTAGTTTTCCCTTCTCTTTGACTTTCTTCCAGGCTCCAAAAATTCCAGTGTGGCTTTAAAACCCAAAGGATATGTGTTCAAAGTCATAAAAAGCATCTGTGACTGGGTAAAAAGAAAAAAAAAAAAAAGAACCACAAACACCCTCTTGGAGCACTCCCCTGCCCCAGCCGGCTGCTCCCAGCACAGGGCACCGCTCCAGGATCAACGGTGGTAATTTATTCTGTAACATTACAGAGAGAACAACCCTATTTCAAAAACTCCTTCATGCCAGCTTCCAGCCCGAAGCACTTTTATTTTTTCCCTTTTAAGAACAGCTGACTTATCAAAAACAGGTTTTTCTAACAGAAAACCACAAGCTAAGCCACATTATTATAATTGAAGCTATTAATTACTTTTATGCCTCTCTTTTTAAGGGAGACCTTTAATGCAGGTAATTCTGACTAAAAGAGCTAATTTGAACCGCTCCATCATTTAAAAGACGATTATAAAAATTAATTTAGAAAGTTCAGAATGAAGACAAAGGGAAGCACGCAGAGATGGATATTTCCCCTGTGCTCCAAGTGGGAAGTATCAGACCAAAATGCCTATTTTTTAGGAGTGAGAAGGCTGGTCACGTTTTTCGGCCACTGGCAAGAAAACCCTCTGAAGAGCTCTCTGACAGGGAGGAACCGGTGGGTCACTAACGCGGCAGGGAAGCAGCTGCTCACATTTTGCCTTTCTGGACTTTACACGGCAGGAATCGCCCTTTACACAGAACCACGTCACTGGAGCACCCAAACGCCTCCAGTTTTCCAGAATCTTGCAAAATCCCAGCTTATTGCAGCCAGGAATACAGTCATTAAGTATTAGCTGTTGAGAAGGCTTCGTCTATCGCTAACGCTCTGCTATTTACTGATGCCCTGGCATCCTCCTCATCTCCACTATAAACCCAGCCACAAGACGAGTCCCCGTGAGGAATAATCAGAACGTCCCTCTTGTAAAACAGCCAGGACTGTCCCAACCGGCGTGAGCTAAAGAGAGCATGACCCACCAGGACAACACGACGTGCAGCCAAGAAGCACCAGCAAAATATAGAGGCCACATGAATCCACAACCGTGATTTCCTTCCCCCGTCCAGGCTTTGGGAAGGTTGATCAAACCTGTGTGTACGAGGAATCGGAGACATTAAGAGGCGAGATATTTAGATAAGTGTCTGCATTTAATAACTGGCATTACTAGATTTGTAGCCCAGGCTCGAGTCAAGCAGCACGTGAGACAGAAGATGTGACTGTGCCAAGACCCAGCAGCAGCAGCAGCTCTCGGGGCAGAGAGGAAAACACTGGATTCTGAAGCATGGAGAAACACAGCTACTAAGGTGCAAGAAAACTCGTTGAATTCATTATTCCCCCCCCATGTCTCACAACAGAAATCATTCGTATTTCTTTGTCTGTCAGCCCATTCCTGTTTCCCTGGGCTCAGAACCAGGTTTTGGACTAACTGCTTGAAGAAACATCAAGCCTTTGAATAGAACATCCCACCCCGAGGGGGCACAGCCCAGGTTTCCACCGCCTGCAATGCCAGAGGGTCACCAGGTGACACTGCATTAACCAATTCTCAACAGCAATTTGGCCTCTCACTTTAACCCTTCGTTTGCAACTCCCTCTCCATTTATGAATTCAGGAGCCGCCCTGTGAATATCTCACTTCCAAAAGCATCTCACAGATCTGGAATGGAAAACAGTCTCTTCGCTCTCCTGCTTATCCTGTCCATTATTGATCCTTGCCAGGGCATCTTCATCTATTTTTTTGAAAGCAGCAGCAGCTTGGAGTGAGCAAGCAACAGGAACAGAAGTCAATTTTTTCACTTTAGCTGAAAGGCTAAAGGACTCAAGGACAAAAGGCCTCGTGGACTGCACTACAGCTATCAAATTGTAGAAATTTGGCCATGTAAATATATATAGTTATATGTTTTTTGTACTCCATCTTATTTGTCAAGACACACATCACAGTTATGTAGATATGTCAAGATATATCTTAACAAACACAACGGACTAGCTCCGAAAACACACTTTCTAATCATTAACCTGAATAGTTCTTCCATTTCTACGGCTGCAGCGATGGCTGTGCTGACTCTTTATTTATTGCCAAGTTCAGTCCTCCTGAGTCGCGATCTGGGGTATTATCTCTTAAACCTGTTAGTCTGTTGGTACGGCCAGTTCACAACCCCAAATCCCAGCTTCCATCTCCATAGAAAGAGGTTGGACTAAAGGGCTTGAAAGCCCACGAAGAGACAAAGGGGTGGTGATCAGCCGCTTGCCCACCGTGACAGCAAATGGAAATAAATCCAATGCCCCAGAACATCCCTTGTCCCCATCTAAACCCGGGTCGCTGCCAGCTCGCTCCTTAGCAAGACATCGATCCTGCTCTTGTTTCTGTGGGAGAGAGCGAGTTCAGAGAGCTGTCACCAGGAGCATCCATTGTACACATCATTTCTGCCACATTTCGTGGCTGGAAGGTGCTGATGTGACACCTCTGACTTGCTACAGGGCAACACTTTGTTCACAGAGCAGAAAATAACACACACATCCTTCACCACATCACCCTCGGCAGCCAACAAACCGCTCCTGAAGTAGGCTCTCTAGAGGTGTTTCTTCCCTTTATTTCATGCACTTAAATATTTCTGGAGACAAGTGGAAAGATCAGGTTGGAGAGATGCGTACGACCTGAGAATTGTCAAAAAATAAATGATACAAAAAATAAATGATACTTCTCTGCAGCTCGAGCTTATGCAAACCACGCTAAATGCAATTCTTCCAACTGATGAATTAGCACGTAATGCAAATTAGAAGGGAGCTGCAGTTTAATCTCAGCACATGAGATACATTAGCGTCACACATCCAAAAAAGCAATTTGAACAAGAGAGATGAATTCAGCCCCAAACCGGACCTCTTGGTTGTGACTTCCACCTACAGCGCGGGAGGGAGGGTGCAGGAACCGAAGCAGCCCAGGCTTCCAGCTGAGGAGCAGCTAGAGAGAATCCAGGGAGGAAAACCCAGCAGGCAAAGAGCATGTAAAATATATTTTGTGAAGCAGGTGACATCGGAAAACAAAGTACTTACATTCCTTAACACAACTTGTAAATATAAGGAAGCATCCATGAAAGGGTCCACAGAGAAACCCTAGAAGAAAGAGCCCTTTGAAAGTCCTGAAGCAGCTGCAGAGGTGTCTGCGCTCGTTCGCTTTGAAGCTGTAGATAAGGGTGAGCAGTGTAAAACATGACTATTATCAGCCCTGGCAGACAGATTTTGATGCGCAAATCCAATTCCTTCAACATAGAGAATTCCTCCACAAAGGGAGACCCCTCTGCGTATGCACAGCCTCAGCAGCAGCGGAGCCTCGCACAGGGAGGGACAGGAACTGGTTCAGAACAAGAAAAAAAGGACATGGGAAGGCAGAGCCAGCCCCTGGAAGCACCTGTAGGTGAAGTCAGTGAATTTTTCCACCAACATCTGTCCAAATCCCTGCTTAAACCGGGACCGGTCAGTGTCCCGCTGTAACAGCGGAGGAAGAGACACAGTGTTGGAAAAAGAACCCCAGATCTCCAACTTTTTACAACCTGTGACATCATTTCCACTTACATAAAGTCTCCTTTCCCTGCCAAACAAAGGTATTATTCACCGTTTTACAATCTGAATGGTCCCATACAGAAGGTACTCTTGAGGCAACCAGTATTCCTCTCAGCTTTCAGCCAGGTGTGTTACACTAATTTGCACAAGGTCTGTCTTTCAAAAAAACCTCTGTACCTTGCAAGTATTGAGCGTTCTTGCAAACAAGCCTGTCTTTTTCTTCCAATGTGTTTGCAGCCAGGACAGAAATAGCTAAATATTAATTTTTTCATGTTTAGTAACCTGCAGGGAGTTTTCCCCACACGCTACAGACCTTCCCGCATCTCATCCCCAGGGGCACATTCCACACAACAGCAGCCTTCACACAAGGTTCTCTGTCTTCCTCGGAGGTGACCAAACACCAAAGAAGGACAAATTGGGATTAAAAAAAAAAGGACAATTAAAACACGACCAGGGTAATTTTCAGCCTAAAAGCATCTTCTTCCTTGGCTTAGAAAGCTAGCCTGAATATTCATGAAATGTTCTCTACTATCTAGCAAAAAGATTAGCCAGAAAGTGGTATCCGGAATCTCATCATGTTTTATTGAATGAAACACGAGTGGGAGAGGTCATGAGGCCCCTTCATTGTAATTTGTCACAAAAGTCCCTTTCCCTGCCACGCTCCCGGCAGAAGAACTGGGGGAATACACCTCCTAAGAAAAAAGGGGGTTTTGCAAGCCATCTACTTCCCACTACAGCAATATTTTACAAGCTTTAAAGCCTTTGTAGAATTTGCTTCCAACTAAAAGCACTATAAATACTTTAGAAGGAAAAAAAATAATGAAACTGTACCAGTCAAATAAGGAAGTCTATTTTCCAGATCCCAATGAAGATGTAACTGACATTTAAATAGAGATTTTAAAAGCCACTTCACAAATGTTTTTTTATTCACTCCCAGTCCCATGGAAAACATTACTATGGAAGAAAAACACGTATTACAGATAAAGTATCCATTAGTTAACTAGTGCTTACAGTAAGGAAGTTTAATTCATTGCACAGGAAAAGGAAACTTTCACACTTGCGTTATCAAGGTCTCAATTAGTGATGAAATAACTTATTTCAAGACACACAATAATCTTTGCGTCCTCAGCCTCGTGCACACACCAGGGCAGGACAACGCTTGTCAACTTCCAAATAAAAGCAATTACTGACTGGGGAAAAAAAAAAAAAAAAGAAAAAAGGATGAAAAAAGGAAGTGGCAAATGTGAAATGAAAATGGTTTCACAGCAGCCATCAGGCAACCTGTTTTATGGAATCCCTGCGAAGAGCGGCAGCAGCTGGGAGCAGGGGGGGCCCGTCCTGGGCTCCCACACGCCTTGGGCAGCTCTTCATGGGAATGGGGAGTCTGCAGGATTCCCGGCAGCACCCTCCCACCAACCTGCACTGGCGGCAGCACCAGTGGAACCAGCAGCCAAAGCAGAGCCCGGGCTCCCCAGCGGCAGCGTGGTGGCACGAGGAACACACTTTAATAAGTGACGATACGCTAAAGCCTGATTCACGAGCCCTTGGGAGCCAAAGTCTTCCCATTGACTTCAGTAGACACCAACTGAGGTCTGAGATGAAAATACTGGCTGAAAGCTCCGAGACGGCTTTCAAAGGCTCAGAAGCTGCTTTGATGTAAAGAGAATAGGTTGGTTCATTAGAGGCACATACGGAGAAGGGTTTTTCACCAACCAACATTGTCATTATCTGAAACAGCGACCTTCAAGAACACGGGCACTCTCATCTCTCACGGGCAGAGCACAAGATGTGCTACTAGATTAGCCTGGCCAGTGGTACCCAGTAACTGGCCTCAAGAGGGAAGCACGAAGCGGATCTCACTCGCATAGGAGAACGTTAATGAGTATTAGAAACCACTTAGCAGATAGACAAGGGTGGTGGGGAGGGAAGGGTCAACTGCAGATAATGACAAGGAAAGAAGTAACATCAGCAACAGCCAAGAGGAGCTGCTGGAACAGGTGATTTCTCCAGCCCATTCCTTCCCTTGACTCAACCCTGCAGAAACACAGCAACCAGAGAAACTGCAAAAGCCTTCTTTGCTAAATATTTGCATTATACCCAGAGAAACGTACACTTCATCTTAGTCAATTCCTGTAAACACACATCCACAAATTGGATTATTAGTCATTTCCTGCACCACCACCTTCTCTGGCAATAGCAGCACAATGCTTTAATAATCATAACACAAGTCATTATGCCTGATATTAGCTACAGGTCCCAGACCAGCACGATGAGATCTGAACAGATGACACCAAGAAGTGCAAGAGACAGACAACCACGTTTTCATTGTTTGCACATGCTTAAACTGCAGCAAGTGTGCACAAACAGAGGAAATCCAGACCTTTTCCATCTCAGGCAGAGCAAAAACTTACCCTCTATTAAATCATGTTCGGAGCACAGCCAAACAACCACTGCACAGCACCTTCCCGCTTTCCCTAAGCCTCCAGGGGACACCTGGATGCTGGAGGTGTGACAAAAGGGTATGGCCACCGTTGAGCCAGCAATGTGTCCTTGTGGCCAAGAAGAAAAATGGCATCCTGGGGTGCATCAGGAAGAGTGCGACCAGCAGGTGGAGGGAGGTCATCCTCCTCCTCTGCTCTGCCCTGGGGAAGCCCCATCTGGAGCACTGGGACCAGTTCTGGGCTCCCCAGTTCAAGAAGGACAAGGAACTGCTGGAGAGGGTCCAGCAAAGTGCTACAAAGATGATGAGGGGCCTGGAGCATCTCTCTGATGAGGAAAGGCTGAGGGACTTGGGTCTTTTTAGTCTGGAGAAGAGAAGGCTGAGGGAGGATCTGATCAGCATCTATAAATACTGAAAGGGTGGGTGTCAGGAGGATGGGGCCAGTCTTTTTCTCACTGGTGCCCAGGGACAGGACAAGAGGGAACGGGCACAAACTGGGACATAAGAAGTTCCACCTAAACATGAGGAGGAACTTCTTCACTTTGAGGGTGGCAGAGCCCTGGAAGAGGCTGCCCAGAGAGGTGGTGGAGTCTCCTTCTCTGGAGACATTCAAACCCGCCTGGACACGTTCCTGTGTGACCTGCTCTAGGAGGACCTGCTCTGGCAGGAGGTTGGACTGGATGATCTCCAGAGGTCCCTTCCAACCCCATATCATTCTGTGGCCACCAGTTCTGAGCTGCAGCCCCCAGGCTCCCAGCATCCCCGCAGGAGTCCCCATCCTGTCACGTCAGATGTCCCCATGCAGCTTACCCAAGGACTCACAGAAAACGTGCAGGAGGTCAAAGACAGTATTTTCTGCAAA
Organism: Numenius arquata; assembly: GCF_964106895.1. Classification (NCBI taxonomy): domain Eukaryota; kingdom Metazoa; phylum Chordata; class Aves; order Charadriiformes; family Scolopacidae; genus Numenius; species Numenius arquata. Next base: position 6,585,788 of record NC_133596.1, read on the forward strand.
GTCAAAGCTCCCCAAAATCTCAGAGCAACCGCTGAGCTATCGAGGGGGAGAAGAGGCTGGGACAGTTCTGCCACTGAGCAGGGTCAGGGCCATCCAGGACCAGCCTGGGGACTTCCTCATCATCAGGCATGGTCTCAGGACGCTTTAGGTGCTCAGCTTGAGACAGTTTGGTACTTTCAGGGTAGCTGAGCCCCCACAGGGATGCTCTCCGCTGAAGAGAGCTTTAAGGCAGGCACCATGAAAGAGCCGTAATCAGCAGATATTCCTGAGAAGCGTGAGCCGAGGGATTTATTGAGCTCGGAGCAGACACTGACACAAAGCACGCGATCAACGGAGCTCAGGCCCCTTCGGGGCTGGAGCCCAAGCTGCTTTGAGGGATTTTCTCCTTTTACATGTATTTGTGGGGAAGAATTTCATTAATCCTTTCAGGTCTCTCCGCTAGTACAAAATAAGGGGGAAGAGAACCCCAGGTCTCAAAGACAAGAGGAAGTCAGGGAATAATGACACAAAAGAACATAAATACTACATATCCCTCTCCGTGTCCCTCTCCGGGAGGGCTGGGACTGGGATGGCCACTCCAGTTAACCTCACAGGAGAGCAGGGCAGCTCTTCTGCCATCCTTCCGATTTTTCTTTATAGCCTGGAGACCCCCACATTGTCCTTTCTAGTCTGACAGGCTCTTTTTCACACTGCTACTTTTTTTCCTCTCCTGTTCTCTGCTCGGTAGAATTTTATTTCTCACCTGTCAAGGAAATCTAGACCCAAGGTCCCATGACAGAAACCGCGATAGCAGTTAAAAGAGCTGTAAATGCGTTATTTTATTAATATGTCTCAAACAGCTACTCAACCTCTATTGCTCTGCTTGACGTATGGATGCTCAGACCTGCAATGCCCTTTTCCCTTCCAAGACTTATTGCGGGATTCGCATCCGACAGAATGAAACCCGTCGCAGGATTCTCCGGGGAGCGGTTGTGTGTGCCGGGATCAACGTGAGGCGCAGAGAGCTGTGCCAGCCCCCGACGGCAAGAGGGGTACAGACCCAGCTCGGAAAAAACCAGCAAAGCACCTGTTTTTAAAGAGGGGAGGAGAACGACAGTGTAGGAAATTTTTAATACTTGCAGGTCAAGTCAAGCTTCCTTCATGCGCTGAGTTAGTGCCCCTGTAAATACTGCCATTACAGACTACCCTATAGCTCAAAAATACGTATGAGTTACACTCCAGATGAAATTTCATTTTGTTTATTTGTGTACATCTCTGGGCCAGATTAAAGCTATATATAAGGCTTAGGAAATGAAATATTTAGTTCGCAGATACTTCAATAGAATGGTTTATTTGGCCGCAAGTCTATCTGCCATATTACCAATAATTAAAACTAGGTTTTCATAGACAGAGAGGAAAAAAGGTTTTTAGCTATATTTTCAAGCTGAATCATATCAACATGTTTAAAGAGGAGATATGGGCTCCATTTCTTTTTTCCCCTACAGGCAAAAATTATTAAGAAATAGGAAAAGTGAGTCATCTGAATTTAATTATCGAGCTCTGAGTTGTGAAGACCAGCTTTGAAAAAATGAAATTCAAAATAAGACTCTTTGTAATTCTGCTTATGGGACTGAAAAGTTTGCTTCTCGAGAATACTAAATGAGATCCCTTTGAATTGACTGCTGTGTTTATCTTGCCCGTGTGTATTTCATGGCACTATAAAAACGCAGGAGAAGCCTCAAAAAGCAGGAATAGCTTTTTCTACGAGCCCTGGATGAAAACTCCTGCTGGGGTGACCTGTTGGGCTCATTAAGGCAGCGCCACCAGCGGGTTCAGCCCAGAGTCCACCCAGCTCCCAGGGAAACCCCACCTGGAGGAAAGGCATCGTTAAAGATGGAGCACATGGGCACTGGGGGGGGGGAAGGGGAAGAAGGAAAGTAAATACATCATTATTCCCTCTGACAAGGCCCCAGAACTGATGTCTGCAAAACACACTACCTTTAAAACAGCTGCTAAATCTCATTTGTAAAAGAGCGCGTGTGCACGTACATGTACTACTGAAAGTCAAAGGGCTTAATTTTCTAAGATGCATTTGCCATTTTTAAAGTTCCATCATGCTGTATTTATGGGTAGTTTATTAACTTTTTTTCCCCAGCAGGTTCAGTCTGACAGGCATTGTTTTATTTTTGATATGACAAGACACAGTGCTGCACCGGCAACACCTCCAGGCTGAATAATGTTTCTTAACTAGCGACATCCGTCTTTACCACATACCACAGATGACAGATCCTCGCTGCAGCACATAACGGCTAAAAACTAACGCTACCCTAAAATATTAATGCATGCTAATAAAACTAGAGGCTTTTTTTTTTTTCCACGAAACAGCAACATCTAATTTTCGATGGGGTCCTGGGAACAGTAAACAATTGGTACATGGTAAATGGCAAGTCCTCTCACATCAATACATCCGAAACATCCAAATCCTATTCCCCCATAATTGCCCGGCAAGTATAAATTACTTAAATTAATGTTATTTGTGGTCGCTACAGAATCCTCATAAATAATCGTAATTTAACTTCCTGCTGATAATCCCAAGCAACATCTAATTATTTCAAACGCTTAATTCTTCCCTTCCAGAGGGATGTCAAGTTCAAGACTATATTCCCTTCCATTTGCTGCTGGTTTGGACTTTTAACTGCTCGCAGAGCGCGATCACAGCGCAGAGCGCACCAGAGGCAGAGCTCTCCTCTGCTATTAAAGCCACATAAGCAATACATCAAATTCCTCCTGCAAGCCCTCCCTTCAGACTCCATAGCACTGATCGTTTGGGTGGCTCTTGCATATTGAAATGGCATTTTATTATACATAAAAGCAATATTTCTGAAAGCATCGCTCAAACGAACAATGGGGTGAGAGGGGTATTGAAATTCCATGCACAGCCTCCTGTCTAAAGGACAAACGGATTCCTAAAAAAACTTGCCAAAAGTTCATTAACAGTAAAGCCAACTTGTCAGCAGCATATTTAGCAATAATCAGAAAACAATTTAGCAAAACCAAGGTTTGAGCAGGGTTTCTTGGGTTTTGAAGTGTTAGGTTATTTGTTTTTTTTAAATTATTTATTTCTTCTAAGCAGCTACACTATGCGATCTTACTGCAGAGAACATGATTTAAAGCAGACGATAGTCACTGCAAAGCTTACTGAGCCCATAAACAGCATCCCAGGGAGTTTCATTAGAAAGCAGCAGCTACAACCTGTGACTGGGAAAAACGGGAACTACCCTCATTCAGGCACAAACTCCTCCTCTCTGCGCACCCAGAAAATCAGCAGGTACCACACGACTGCACAGACACAACCAAGGATGGCCAGTAGTAACCTACCAGAGCGAAGATCCCTCTGTTCCAGCAACTTCCAGAACATCATATCCATCTTCCAGCTGAAAATCCATGAAAACCAGAGCAATAGTGTCTCCAGGTTCGGCGAGAATAGTCCAGGTGCAGTCTGCATTATTGCCGTACTCCAACGGGAAGTGAGGGCTGGAGATAATCCCGCTCTGTCCCCGCAAAGTCCCTCCGCAAGCATCATCGGCTGCAAACAGAACACAAGTTATCAGGCATTGCTGCAGTGCACAAAGCAACACAGCAAATAAGAATCAGCCCAAATTAAAAGCAAAGCTTTAAAAGCCCCAGTGCTTTTGTCAGAGTGTGTTTTATTACACGTTATTAACAGACAAAGAAGTTGAGGGATGCAAAATCCTATCAGGTCAGTCAGTGCCAGCTTATTCCCCACCACACACTTACTCGGGATTTGTTTAGGCTAATTTGGAACAGCCCGAGCAACGGAGCTTCTACCGCGTCCCTGGGGAGGTGGGTCTCAGCACAGCGTGTCTCGCTGTCAGGACACTATTTCCTCACATGGCATTGCCCGAGTGTTCTGTTCCATCCCTTATTCCTCACTGGGATCCTCCGAGGTGCTTTCTTTCTGCAACTTTCCTCCCGTCTGTGTGGCCAGTCGAGCAGGAGGGAACCGCCGGGACTCGGTGACCAGGAAGGGTTTCACAGACACGTGAAAACTCTCCCCTCTCAGCGGGGGGAGAGGTTGGTTCCCAGCTCTCATAGATCTCAGCACCTTCATCAGCAACAGGAACACCCCCAAGGGTTGGGACAACAGCACTTGGAGCACAAGCGCTGTATTTAAATCTAAGAAAAAATTCTCTAAGAAATTTAAGAGAAAAGAAGTGGAGTATCCCCCACACCTGCCTTACACATCTTTGCTCTGATTTCTTAAGGTATGTTGTTACCAAAGTCATAGTGGTAAAAACTTAACCGCTTGTTCAGAAATCTGGCGGTGACATTTCCTGCTCATACACTGGCCTCCTCTTGGCTGCAGGCTCTTTCATTTTTACAACCTGAATTTTGTCAGCAGGAGCGATTAGAGCAATTAAAGGAGGAGAATCTAAAGAAAACACAGGCAGGAAGATAAAGGAAACTGGGAATGAATGTGCTCCCATACGCACAGCGTCAGCTCAGCATTGATTGGGAACGCTGCTAAGAAAAGCCCGTTAACGCTACAACACGTATCACTGAGCAGCATTCCAGATGCTTTAGTCAAGGAGCTTGGGGCTTTACAGTATAAACACTTACTTTCATTACAAACTGTTTCTAAAAAAAAACCCTTCCAAACTGATATTTAACCCAGGTGAGAACATTTGCAAAGCGCAGTGGGTCATCGGCACCTAAGGAGGGCAGGACAATCCCACAGGGCTGATCAGGAAGGTCCTCCTATTTAGACCTTTTCAGGAATTAAGTGTCTTTTGCTACCAGCAAAGCAGAGCTTTACAAAAGGTATTTAATGGAAAACATATTTCCCTTCCCATCTACCTCTAAATACACACTTCCTACCTTTGTAGAGGCTGTTACTGTTTAAACATACTCTACAATCTTCTAAAATCTTCTTGAACAGCCCTTCAATTATTTTGGGCACGGCGCAGCCTGAGCAGCTGCTGGAGTTACAGTAAAACAGACCACTTCTAATGAGATTATGCATATTTGATAGGCTTAAAATGTAGCTTCGCAAATGTTCTCAACTTTTCAGCTGGCTTACTGAATTTGTACTCAACCGCCTACCGGAATCATAAACCTATCAGTTCTACTTAAATTCAGCAAACAATCTGGGCAAGACTTCTCTCCGCGTGCATGAAAGCGCTTTACAACAGACTCAGGCGTTTCCAGATATTCTTTTGGTGCTTCAAATGTGCCATTCTGCTTTATTTGAGATTCACTGACCCAGGTAAGGGTTGTTCCTTCCATGGCTACAGCAGAACAGAGGACACCATTCCACGTCTGCTGGGGATTTGCCTCCAGCTAACTGACCCTCAGGGTGAAAATGCAGCTTAAGGCCCCATTTCGATTAAGAACTAGGGCTCATTTTATTCTGTGAACGCAGAACAATTGTGCAGAAGGCACGCAGAGAAGGTGGTGGAGTCTCCTTCTCTGGAGACATTCAAACCCCGCCTGGACACGTTCCTGTGCAACCTGCTCTGGGTGGACCTGCTCTGGCAGGGGGTTGGAGGAGATGATCTCCAGAGGTCCCTTCCAACCCCATAGCATTCTGTGATTCTGTGTAAAAATACACAAGATGCAGTGAAGGAACCGTTCCAGACATTTCTGACACACACTATATAGATGGGGTGTCAGCTTAGTCCAGACTTTACAGTCTGACCCAGACCCACCGAGGACTTTCCGTCCTCAAGGCCAATTTCCACGTTCCCCACGGTCTGCCAGCACAGCCCAGCCCCTCCTGGGCAGCCCCAGTTCCCCCCCAGCTCTCCCACTCCACAGCCCAGCACGGGGATGTCATTTGCTGCTGCTCTGGTGCTCCCTGAATGAGATCACCGCAGTTTTAATCCTTCCTGCCACGTAAGCAAGAAACATAACTCACCAGAGCGGAGTCTGGGCAGACTGAATTTATAGTCTCTTTTAGCTCAGAGTCCAGGAATCAATTTTGATATAACTGTGCTTTCAAAACCACTGCCGAGCTGCAGCACCAGCTCCTCACTGCCTCTGCAGAGACACATTCCACCAGGCCATTCTTCCTCCAGCCGGAATTCCTTCTTATTTCCCTTTCTCATTGAGATTACACTTGTCCTTTAAAAACCCACAACGTACTTCTAAACTGAGAGCTGGGTAAAGGGAGTGCGGAGAACTGCTCTGGAGAAAAAGGAGCTGAGCCACAGAACTCCCTCAAAGTGCTGCTGTCCTGGCACATCCTCTCAAACACCTTTGTTTCTTACTCTTTTCAGCCACGCATTTCTTTGCATCTTTGATTATTTCAATACATGAAGGCTGGAATAGAGACAAGGTTACCAAGGTATAGAAAAGGATGCTACAAAGACGAGCACAAAGAAAAGAGCATAAAGAACCCAAAAAAGGGTATCGATCAACATGGTAGAAACGTACACTGGTGTCAACACTTGTCTCACGCCTCTGCCTTTCGGGCAGAGTCCCCAAAACACTGTCCTTTGCAGTGACATTGGACAAGTCTAATCCCGAGAGAGCAGCTCCCGAGATTTCAACACCCGCTCAGAGGGCATCTTTCATCTCTGTGTCGGGATCTGACCCAGCAGACAACGACAGTCCTAATTTGAAGGAAAAGCAAAGAATCATAACTGATTGTACTAAAATGGCGAGGATAGGTGTCCCTCTCCAGTGCCACTGTGGCTGCGCGAGCCGCTCGCTCGGTGCTGCAACGCCCTGGGCCCCAAAGCAGTAGGTAAGTGTACAAGAAATACACCTATTACTGCTCTGTAACTCATTCAAGGAAGCATTAAAAACACACCAAGCGAACAATATTTGCTCACTTTAAATTCAAGATTTATGCCACAGCTTAGAACTGCTGATTGATTGCACAAGCAGAGTCAATAAAAAGAATCAATATGAGATGCTCTGCTGAAGTACACAAGGAATTGAGGGGAAAAGACTTCAAAGCGGCAGCAACTGTTTTGGTGTAACAACACAGACAGGCGTATATTTACAGACTCTCTAGTCCCTTGTGGCCCTGGAGAATTAGCAAACAGGTCTCTACTGATAGAGGAATCTGAGTTTCCCTACTCCTGCAGGGAAGCTTTATTGTTGGGGTTTTTTTTTCAACCAAAGGCCAAATTTTTCCTCTCAAATAGCAAGTTTGTGGCCCCACTGCCAGCAGCCCCCGGCCCATCAGCGCCCTGCCTGGACTCACATTTCCTCACGGGCAAAGCACCACAATCACCGTGGAACGTGCCACGAGGAACATCGGCCTGACATTGCAGAAAGCAGAAAATCCAGTCTCATTTTCTAGTGTTTGATCTAGAAGACCTGCATGGTCTTGGGTAGGCACCTTATCTTATGGATAATACTCCTGCTTTTCCTCCCCATGCACTTTAGACAAAGAAATTGAAGCTAAAAGTAGCTGTGCAGCATTTTGAATACTTTGAGCACTTCATAACCTTCCTATTATTCACCCAAACCCTGGCAGCTTTAAGGAAACCAATAAAAAGGAACCTCAATATTAGCTACATCACGTTTAGTTTTCAAGTCTTTTAAAAAAAATCAACCCTACAGTCCATGAAGTTTTTCCCAACCCCAGACAGCCCATTAAATCCCGTTTCATCATGGCTTGTTCTGGATGAGGCGAGGGCACTTTACCTCTGCAGAAGGGGAGAGGAAAATCCCAGGAGGCACCGTTCTCCGAATTGGCGTGGCAGGTGAGCAACGCGTGTCCCTCCAGGAAGAAGCCTGGATTGCAGCTGTACCTCACTTTGTCCCCGATACTGAATGTCGTCCCCTGCTGAATCCCATTCTGCAGCCTTCCCGGGTTTCCGCACGTGTGACTTGGTAGAACTGCCAAAGAAAGTTGCTTCTGGTTAGGGCCAGTGCATTGTAGAGAGCTGTGGGGTGAGGAATCCAGAGGGATGGCTCGACCCAAATCCATCACATAAAACGTAGAGAGCAAACCACCGCCCCACGTACCCGACTGGACTGCACCAGAGCCAGTTACCCTTAACGTTCAGGTGCCATTTCCACCGGGACAGATCTATACACACAAAGAAGCAAAACCATTCCCCGAGCAACTGAGTCAGAAACAAGATCCACTCTTTCCTGACCAGTTTTACCAGTTTCTAAACCAAAGAAAGCATCCCTCTTTCTGATGCTCCCTGTAGTTCCGTCTAACAGGACTGCAGTTGATCAGAACCCAGAGATAACATTCCTGTTGGAAATAACATTCCTGTTGGAAATAACATTCCTGTTGGAAATAACATTCCTGTTGGAAATAACATTCCTGTTGGAAATAACATTCCTGTTGGAAATAACATTCCTGTTGGAAATAACATTCCTGTTGGAAATAACATTTTTCCACAGCCCTTTGCCAGGCACCTCAGAGGCCCCTGCAAGGTCAGCAGAGCTGGGTTACACCTTAGAACCCCAGAGGAGACAGAAAACCCCTTAACTAGGACCTAGACAAAGCGAGCGACGTTTCAGCCCACCAGGGTTTCTACTTCACTGCACTCTGTGTTTAATGCAGATTTCACACGCGTGCAGCACATGGACTCTGAACAACGCAGCTGGACCCAGCGTCACTGAAGGCAACGTATAATCCAACAAAAGTTTTCATTAGAAAGAATACAGGATACTTGAATGTAAGATGGAGAATTTGCAGCTGAAATAATAGTCAATCCTTAATCAATGCCTCTGCACAGCAGTTTTTGAGAATTTAAGTAAAACTCCATGGGTTCCCATAAGCCACTCCAAAAAGATCCATTCAAATCATGGTTTTAGAGCCCAATATAAAACCCAATGAAGACAACCAAGACTAAGAATGACAATCAAATTTGAATCAGGCCCTTGTGCAGCATCTTGTATTATAGTTCTTTTTCATTAAAGCTGAAACATCAGAGGAAGGAAAACACGGTCATTCAAAGCTGAGTGATGGTTTATCATTGGAAACAATTTTGTCAGGAGCATGAACAAAACCAGATGAATTTCTAGTAGCAAAGGGAGGTCTAGTCTGCAGCTCTGCCAAGGAAAAGAGGAAGATTAAAAGGAAAATGATATGGTAGCGCACGCGGCACAGAACAGAATAAAATACAACCAAAACTGTGCATAAGCGCAGGAAACGAAACAGAAATCCCAAACACTAACTGATGCAGAGACACTGCTGTTCTCTCCTGCCGCGGGACAGCAATTTAGGGTCAGGATTTGAAAACTCCCGCAGGTTGTCCCCCCAAAGCCACCCCCGGAGCAGAGCCTGGGCACCCCACGAGGGCTCCCGACGGCAGGTAAGGAGGGAGGGTCCCTCGCAGGCAGGGAAACGAGAGACTAATCTGTAATGAATATGGGATTAGGCATCCTGCATCCAGACAGACCACCTTGTTTTCTAGTTAATCCACTTCCAGATTAAACGCAACCTTCGCACCCTAAACTTCATTAATTTTAATGGCACGTACATCTCGACTCCCGCATCGCTTTGGTGTCTGGTTTTTCCCCACCTGCCTGTGGAGGAGCCCCCGAAGAGCCCACCAGCACCCGGGGACACGGCCCTGGGCTCCCCTCAGCCGTGTACAACCCCGCACAGAGAGGATCTCTTCCCTTTGCTCCTTCCCCAAAAATACTATTCACATCCTTCCCCAAAACGCCTGGAGCCGGGAAGTTCAGCAGCAACTTTCACATAGAAATATTAATGACCCTGCAGGATTTTTAAGCGGGGGGACGCTATCAAATACGTCAGATGGGTTGAAAAGCAGTGTAGAACTAATGTTTCATTTTCTGTAATGATACTCAAACCCCCAATTTAATTAAATTACCAATGTCACTTTTTTTTAAAAATGAACCCATTCCTGCTTTTATGCTTCCTTCCTTTAAAATTAATGACTAGAACTTTGCTATAAATAAAAATCTATCATTTTTAAAAGTCAATCTCTAACACTAGCTGCTCTCTACTTAATGAACTGTGAAGAATCAGACAACCCTGACCCGCATCGTATCTTAAAAATCATACTTGAAAAACAGGATCTCATTTAAAAATTCTGCTTCATTTGGCTGCCTTAACTAATATCTTTTTACAGGACAGACAATGCACACATGCTTTTGGGGGGAGGCAACATTAACTCCTTGACTGCTTCGGATTCAGTGGGGTTGCTGCAGGAATCGGTGAGCCTTGATTTTTTTTTTTTTTTTTTTAAAAAAAAACTGCCAGTGCACATCTGCAGAAGACAAACACTTCTTCAGATTGCTGCTTCATGGACCAAAAGAACCGCTTCCAAAGAGGCTGGTGCTGCTGGGCCTGATGAAGTGCACCCTCCTCGAGAGAAGGAGGGAGAAGAGTCAAAGGACAGAACTTAGAATCACAGAATGGTTTGGGTTGGAAGGGACCTTAAAGATCACCGAGTTCCAACCCCCCTGCCCTGGGCAGGGACACCTCCCACCAGACCAGGTTGCTCCAAGCCCTGTCCAACCTGGCCTTGAACCCCTCCAGGGATGGGGCAGCCACAGCTTCTCTGGGCAACCTGGGCCAGGCTCTCACCACCCTCACGGCAAAGAATTTCTTCCTGAGATCTCATCTACATCTCCCCTCTTTCAGTTTAAAACCATGTGTGCCCCCCGAGAGAGCAGAGCTTCCCGCAGCCCGGCAGCAGATGCCCAGGTGGGGTGCAGAGAGCTGGGACACGGAGCCTGGAGATGCCCCCAAAACCCCCTGCCTGCTCCACCACTGAGTGGGACCCCCCGAGCTGGTGGAGAAACCACTCTCACAGCCATGGATTTGTGATTCTACTCAAACATTCCTGAGAAGAGATAATATTATTGCTCATACTTGGCTGCCTCTAACAGCCAGACCCTCTGATTGCTTGAGAGATTAATAGAACTGTATTATTTACATCAGATGTCGCACAGAATAATATTATTAAAGCTTTGTCTTACCCATTTACCAATTCCACTGTAGATTAGTAGCATGGATTTTTTTCCTCCCCATAAAAGCTTTGTTCCCAGCAATCAACATAATATTTTCCAGTGATTGTATGGAAATGAATGCAGCCACAGACCAGATTTGTACAGATGAATAGGAGGTCCCGTTAGTCATTTTGTAGCTAAGTCTGTTTCTCTCCATGATGAATTTAGAGCAGTTTATTTTATTTGTCTTGATTTGAACAGCTGCCAAACCGCTATCTTATTTTATGACAGAGGGAAGGAAATAGGATTATTCTATTGCAGTTGCACCTGGAGAACTCCTCAACGTTACCTCCAACACCAGCGTCCCAAGCGCCGCTCAGATCATACTGCCCTGGAGAGCCCCCTCCCCACGGCCACACAGCGGAGGAACCATAATCACGGTGTTAATTAATTGCCAGCACGGACACAAACAGAACCAGACCAGAACCTCTGGAGAGGAGCTCAGGTGAGAACCACAACTGTCCTGAGAGGTAACAGGAGACGGGATGATCTGAGACCAAGGCAGAAATGGCACCTTTGCAGCAAGAAACTACAAAGTGTCAGGACAGGGAAAACATCAGCCAGGAATAAAACCAACAAAGCCTAGGACTCTCCCACCTTCTGCAGGATTCAATCTATCCTTCAAATCCATTTATTCATCAAAAAGAAATACGTAGGGCACAAGACCAACTTAACTCCCTTCTGCTCCAAACTTTCGCTGCTTTCATCGTTTCCTCTTGCCTTTCGGTTTGGGGTCCTTTTGTCCTATCCTTTGGAACCTGCACATGCTCCACCAATTTCTCTCTCACCCCTGATTTTGCCCTGGGAGCATCATTCAAGACCTTGTGTGCCATGGAGCTTTTATAGAGCAATGAAAATGTTTCCCTCACAGAGCCATTACTTGTAAACTTTATCTCCAAATCTATTAATACAAGACCAGAGGGGTCTCAAAGGTTTCACAGTGTTGCTTGAAAGCGAACTGAACAAACTGGAAATGGAAACCACGCATTTGAGACGTTTCCACCACCCATTTCCTTTGAGCTGCTTCTTCAGTTGCTCTTTGCAACTGAGGAACTACCAGAATTGCTGATTTGCATCAGAAGCTTCATACTATTTTTTACCCCCATTTCTTTCTGCCCTTTTCAACAGGTTCACCAGGCTATTCCAAGCTTTTCTCATCCCCTTGCCCAGGATCCTGACAAGTTTTCCTGGAAGTTTTCAAAATCAGTAGCTTTCAAAACCTAGTACTTGTCAAGCCATGTCTCCTTGTTCCAGTTCATTCGAAATTAATTAGTAGTTTTTAAGTCATTAGATGTGACTCAACGCATCCTTGGACAGCATCCCACCATCAAAACGCATTCAGCCTAATTACATCAGCCTTTCCTAAAACCCCAGAGCTCTTTTTGTCAGGAGAAAAAAAGGCCAAAAAAAAAACCCCACAAAAAACCAAACCAAAACAGAGAGATACTTCTCTTCTTGCTCTTCACACTGAGACACTGGAGCTTCCTTACCAATCCCCGTGCCCTCACACAAAACAAATTCAGATCCAGCCCTGGCTTGCTCACCACTCCAAAGAGAAATCATCCCTCTTTCCTATTCAAATTTATCTCCAGCTCCATTTTCTCTGTTTATATTGTTTGAATATAAAATAACCCCAACGTTTAATACATCTAGATAGAGCATTCCAGTCTATTATCCTATTTACATAGCTAAAAGAAGCATTTTTATTGCTTGAATTATCTATGGTAGTTTACGACAGATATTTCAATGCTATCATTGTTCTAACCTTGAAATCTTATCAAGGAGTGCAACTTTTATGATATGAGGCCATACATTATCTCCTCATTCCCAACTAATTTTCATTCCTAATAAAAAAGAAAAGCAAGCAAGCCATGCCAGAGCAGGCACTTACAGCTCCTGAATACGGCTATTACAGCAAGAATCATTTATAAATCCCAATGAAAGGACGCTACATAGACCAAGGAAAATAACAAAACCATTGACCTAAACTACTCTGCTCAGTCATCACTGCACGCTCATTTCCAAATTAATCTCCAATATGCTTTTTTCACCCGTGTTTCTTTTTTCCTGCACTTCCTGAACCTAGTGGGGGTGGGAAGTCAAGCCACCCAAGGGAACCCACCAGAAAGGTCCCTTCTGCTGGAGATCCAGGCTGGGCCGAGCAGCGCGGTGTCTCACCCAGGGACTGCGCTGTATTTGTTACCCTCCTAGATATCCAAGGAGAGAAACAGACTCTCTAAGGAGAATCTCTCTAAGGTTTCCATGACAGCTTCAAAAATTAACTGAAAACGCCCTGGACCACGTTGGCCAGCACAAATGGGAACTCGGAGGGGAGGGGGAGACCCACACAGCCCCATTTCCTCTCCCTCCTCGGCCATAACTTTTGGGCCAAGCACCACAGGGATACTCCATGGATCCCTAATACCCTTTCACCAGTGTTTCAGTGCAATTTGGTTTAGTTCAGAAGAGTTTTAACCTTCAGAATAAGTGTCCAGTGTGTGCTACAGAAAAGGAAATAAATGGTCTCTTTTTCATTTCATTTTATCCGTTTTTTATGTCATGATTCATTTCCAGTACAGCCAACAGAGATAAAGCTAAATGGAAACTATTTTTTCCCCTCTAATATTTCTTTGTTCACTAAAAAACAGCCAGATAGTTACTTTTGGATAATAACAGACCAGAATGGTTCATCATCCATCTTCTTTGTGGTAGTAGTTCTAGGGCTTTTTTGGAAATTCATTTTCGGTTTTCAATCTACCTTCCTGGAACGTGCTACAGCAACTTCACTTCCAGGAGCACCACACAGGCCGAGATTTGATTTAGTCCTCCCACTACAGAAATAGCAAAAGACTCAAGACATGAAAGCAGTGAGATGGCGGGAGATACAGGAAGAACCAACCCCGCGTGTTTCAGCGACACGGTGAGCAGGGATCCTTAACATTTGGGACTTCGTGCCACTCATTATTTATACTTTCAAACAAACGTCGTTACTCACTGATCACAGCAGAGGAAGCCTGGCTGGAATGAAGACACAGACACTGGAGCTTGGCTACAGAAGCCTTTTGCTGGGCCCTGAAGAGCCACGTCACGCTGGCAGGCGCTCGGATGTCAGCAGATGCTCAGTTCCCAGAGCCGTGGTCCTCACCCCCATCCCAGCCCGGGATGCTCTCCGGCATCAGGAGCCTAATCAGCCCGGCACTCCACAACGTGCTTATCTTTCTGAACGTGCTCTAGTCCTGCTGCTTCTCAGTGCAACGACACTTGAACACAAGCTTAATTTAAAGTATGTGGTTAAGTGTTTTGCTTAGCAGGAATGGATTTAAGTGTATGTTTAAAGGCTTCGTTGAACTGGCATTTAACAGCTGCAGAGTAACCTGAAAAAAACTCCCCTAGGGAGGAGGGTGGGTTTACATTTGTTTTCGCTCTCCCTCCCTGAACTAAGGTTAACCATTCCAAGGGAAACAAAGACCTGCATCTTTTTGTAACATAAAAGACAAGCCAAGAAAGGCAACGCTGCAGTGGTTATCAGCACAAGGCGGCAACTGCAGGAACCAAAGGAAAGCAGAATTAAACCTGCAGCCCCAGAGAGCTCCGCTGCCACATCACATTAAGCACCTCGCTCCGTCGTGCATATCCCGACGGAAAGCCAAGGCACCAGCCTGAGAAAAGGGTGTCAGATTTGGAAACCCAGATTTGAACTGATTCTATCTAGACACTGGGTGCCAGTGTTGATCCGCTCTGCGTTTTGCTGGAGAGTGTCCCTGGACAGGGAACGCTCTTTGTTCTGTTAAAAAAAAAAAAGCCACTTCCAACTTTAGAGACCACATTGTTTCTCAGCTTATTGATCTGCTCTGGCTATTGGCCGATTACCCAGAAACAGAAATTGTAGCCAACTACATCTGTTTTAATAAATATTTCACAGCGGAGGAAGGGCATTCACCACAACACACCATCCCCAGCTTCTTCAGCTGCTTTTCTGGAAGCAGTGGGTACCAAACACAGGGCAGTGGCAGCCCCTGCTCAGGTTCCACCGTGGGACACACACTGACCTCCCGCATCTTTACACCAGCATCACCAGCAGCTCCATCTTCTTTCCTCTAGTGGCTTCCACACATCCTTCCTACACCTCATTCCTGGCTTGCAGAAGCCTTTGGAGGGCAGCTGGGGATCCCGTCCCACCGGTCCCCCCAAGTTGGACAGACCAAGTTCACCCACAGCCATCCTCAGGTTCAACCATAAATAACCCATTAAGTAGGGTCAGAAACTCCCGTAATTCACAGCTTCCACTCACACTACGTAATCTCTGCCTCGCCCCCGCAAATAAGCACAGAAAAACAAATTTCATTTTTCAACTGCCTTCATAATTTATTCCTTATAACTGTCAGAGGGAATAAATTAGATCTTTTCTGTACCTTCTTTGGGAAGGTTGGCTCCTCAACACCACACAATGGCCAACGCTGTAGGATCAACTAACTGGGACATCAGCCTTACAGAGCGGGACATCAACTCATCAGTGACACCGCACAGCCTGTGGGAAAACGCCCTTGAGAACAGGGGAGGTGAAATATTAAACTGCTGAGTGGAGTGGTCAATAGTAAAAGGGAGAGGAACGCTGAGCTCCCCGAGCAGACACCTCCCATCAATAACCCGAAAGCAAACGCCTTCCAAGGATGGTGCCACAGAAGACTCCGCTGAGCTGCCATAGCAATTAGGTGGTCTTCTGCTTCTGGCACTAGAGATTCATTATTAATTTGCGGTCATAACTGATCAAAAAAAAAATCTAGAAGGTAATTTTATCCTCTTCACCGAAAACAAAGCTAAAGTGATCTAATTATGTCATAAAATCATGCCTAGGGCTCAGTCCTGTTTCCTAAATTCACAGGTGCCTATCTTGCAAAATTTGCCCCAAGCGTAATTTTGCAAGCTATGCAATAACACACGCTCATCTCAGAGAACAAGTTTTTAGCCCCACCTGGGATCTCCCCAACGCCTGAATATATTCAGGAGCAAGAGCTTATTCTGATTTCAAGGACCATGCTCACCTCATTCACTCTTCTCTCCCCAGACACGATACTGTGAAGCTTCACTCAAAGGTTAGGCCTGTATGTATCCAGAAATGCTCATTTACAGAATCACAGAATCTTCTTGGTTGGAAGGGGCCTTTGAGATCATCGAGTCTTTAAGTTCTATCTAGAAGAGTGTGATGGTCCAAATACTTCAAGGAGACCTTGAATATACCAGGAACTGATGCAAAGAGATGTTACAAATGAAAAATCCATACATACATGCTACAAGCAAGACATATTGTATAAATATTGTCATGGAAACAGGATACAGATTTGCTTTAAAGGACACTCAAAGCCCATGAATGGGAAGAGAAAGGACTGGGACTGAATCACAGAATCACCTAGGTTGGAAGGGACCTTTAAGATCATCTAGTCCAACCTTAAAAAAAAAAAACAAACCAAAAAAAACCAAAAAAAAAGATCAAAATTCCCAAGCATTTTCCCAAGCGTATTCCCAAGCACCATGTCAACTCCTCTTTTGAATATCTCCAGAGATGGTGCCTCAACCACTTCCCTGGGCATCCCATTCCAAGGCTTGATAACCCTTTCAGTGAAGAAATTTTTCCTAATATCCAATCTGAACCTCCCCTGGTGCAACTTGAGGCCCTTTCCTCTTGTCCCATCACCTATGACTTGGGAGAAGAGATCTACCACCCCGGCTACACCCTCCTTTCAGGGAGCTGTAGAGAGCGAGAAGGTCTCCCCACCTCAGCCTCCTTTTCTCCAGGCTGAACACCCCCAGGTCCCTCAGCCTCTCCTCACAAGACTTGTGCTCCAGACCCCTCAACCTGCTTCGCTGCCCTTCTCTGGACACGCTCCAGCACCTCAACGTCTTTTTTTGTCGTAAGGGGTGAACCTAGAAAAGGAGATACCTCAAGATCTCAGAACTGGCCTGAACCTTGTTCCACCACACAGGGCAAACCTACATGTTGTTTAAATTTCATATCACTGGTAGTAAAGCTGAGTGTTTTGACCCTGATACAGCTCTACAGAGAAAGATCATATTGAAAGAGCTCACGTGTAACCACAAGAATACCACGTTGGGTTCCCACACAGAAGAGGAAGAGAGGTGCACTTCACTGAGCGTTCAACATGAAACGGCTCAAAAATAATTTCTTCCATTTCCATTTTTCCCTGCTACTTTATAATTACACTGCTTATATGCAACACAAGCCTACCCTCTCTAAGGACAAAGACACAAACCCAACTTGAACTTGAGGAGGGGAGCGTGGGAAACAGAAACACTCACCCAACCCAACCTCACGTTCTCAACTGCAGACACTACAGCTGCCAAGACGATGGCAAAGGAACAAAATCTGCTTATTACAGTTCCCTGAACCCATCCACCCCAGAAGAGAGTAATACCCAGCTCCTGTGACTATCAGTTCATGTCTTGAACATTTCCTATTAAGAAAAAACTAAATTGTAATCTAAACAGTCGGCTCTTGAACCCTTCACACCGCCGAGGCCCATCCAGGCGAAGCGTGGAAGTTCAACCCCTTCAAATGTTCGCATCGGGAAGAAGGATTTACACAGCACCTATTTGACATGAAATTCAATCTAAAAAAGTAAAACCCCTTTTCTCTGGAGCTATGCATCAGGCACTCCGAGGGGAAACGCCAGGAAGCTAAAGCAACGCTTGAGTGGAAAAAAATAGGGCCCATTGTAAAAGATAAACTAGAGAAGGCGACACATAAGCCTGATACTCAGCCATAGCTCACCAAAGCCCGTAAGAGATTCACACAGCATTTTCTGTGACTGCTGCCACAGTCTTCACTAAACTAGCTGAACCGAAACAGATATTTTTAGACTAAAAACCCCTTATAAGAGCTGTTCATCTTATTACTGCTTCGTTCCATTCATTATATTTTTAATCATGTCCAAACAACTGAGCTATTAAATAAATTCCAAAGCAGCACAGCAGGCTGTGGCTTACACAAGCTAAAGATCTGAGCAGCAGGAGAGAAAGGCTACTTGGGTTGCAGATTAAACCTTCCCATTCTCATAAAGCAACTGCTGGACTCAACTGCCACATATTCAGGATTATGGCCATTTTTCAGTCCCATCTCCCGCTGACATGGTAAAAGACATTCAGGATATGATGGACTGTATAAAAGTTACAGGCAGCCGACAAAGGAGGGAGAAAGTTGGAGAAGAATCTTTTCAGAACTGACCTCACCACTGCAAACGCCTTCATTAGCCTCCGCTAGAGCATCCATAACACTCTATGCTTCCAGACAGCTCCAGCGTCTTGTGAACTGCCTTGAAATGAGAAACTCCAGGCCGGCCTGAGCACACGAGACACGCTGTACCGCACACCTTCCATCACCTACAGCCGAGCCATTGGAAAAAACCTTTAGTGATGTTTAAAGACATCCACCCACCTGCTTCTGTAAATGCTGAAAGGTTTTACGGGAACAAGGGAAGCTGTTGTGCCACAAGTCAGAAGGAAATCAACATCACACGTTAGAAGACCAGAGAGAAACTGCTGTTCTCCTACAGTTCCCGCAGAGAGAAATTATGAGTCTCCCTACTTATGAAAATTGGGAAAGGCAGGCCCTGGAGCAAGGTTTACAGCAGTGATCATACCTCTGCATCACAGGTCTTGCTGTCACATGTTTTGTTACTGACAGAGCCCTATACATGGGTTAAACAACTAAAGAATATAAGGAAAAAATACATTTCATAAGCAAAGATAAGCATACTTTCCCAGTTACAGGACTACATCTTCCATTCAACCCCATCCCACCTCAATTTCTCCTCTTTCAAAGGCATGGAAATTAATGCTATTAGTTCTTCAGAGTTTTTGCTCCCCAGGCCAGCCAAGCAATGGGGTTATTTCACCCAATCACCCCCCCTCCTTTCCAAACCACTGCCCCCAAACTCTTCCAAAAAGGATCACTTCCACCAGATAAACTATGTTCTACCAGATCTCTGCCTCCAACCAGAAAAATCTGTTGTCTTGATCAAAGGCTTCAAACTTCACTCAACTCACAATTTTTCCTCAGCTCCTTTGCCCCCCCCAGCTCCCCTGCCAACACAGCACATCCCACTGGTCCCACTGTGGAGCTGGAAGGAGAAGGAGGATCCTGGGCTGGGCTTGGCCCAGTGTCCCTCGAGGGGTGAGTAACACAGATGGACACGCAGCCAGGTCTGCTCCAGTGGGATTACAGACTACTGTCTGGGAGAATTCCAGCTGTGACAAAGCTTACCAGCACTGGAAAGCTATCCCAGGTTTGAGTAAAATTGCATATATTTCACAGTACAGAGACACAACAGGAAGCTTAACAACATGTGGCATTTATATAATATTTCATATGTTCAAAGCATCGCTTAGGCATTACCTGCAGCTCAAGGGACTGGTCAGCCAGGCTGGAACTCTATTTAGCATTAGTTGTCATGGGATTTCCGATAATGGATTCTTCACTTGTGCCAGAAATGCCATAAAAATAGATCTGTTTAGGGGGTAGCACAGCCTGTGTGCTTTTATTGCAAACTACAGTCTCTAAAGAATAGTATCCACTTTTTCAAGCTCTAAATGAAGTTTTCCTTTTAATTTGATTTCTAAGCGAAAGATTGTGGCTGTCCTTTTATCCACGACACTCATCTACTTTCAGCACTACAGCCTGAAACAAAAATTCCCAGGGAGAATTAACGGCTGTCATTTCTGTGCACACAAGTTGCACCGGGTTTTGTTGTACTTTGGTCCAATGCACTGTCAGCAACATAGATTTTTCTGTATAATATAAAAATTACAGCTGGTTTGCCCACTGAGATTCTGCTCCCACATCATTACACGTCTGGAACGAGAAACCTGACTTCCATTAAGTTTTTGTTTCCTCTAACTTTCTCACCTACCAGCCACCCGAGGCCACCGGCTCAGGGGGACACAACCCGCACGTGCCACCGTGGACACAACAGAGGAAGATGCTGGAAGACGGTTCAGGATCAACACACACGGACAACCTGGTCGGGTATTCACAGAGCACAGCTGCTAATGAGATTACGGTATGAAATATGCCAGCACAAACTCATTTTCCTCCCACTGTATGTTCCTGCAAGGCTAGTCCAATTTTATAGGATGAGAGGTTGCGTGGGAGGAATAGGATAAAAGCGAGATCAATGATTTTAAGAAATTTTAATTAGTATAAAGGTTCCTCTGTGTTAGTTTACGGAATTAAAAAAAAACCAAACAACATAACACAGTGTCTGGAAGATTAATTTCAGGAGAATCTGGGACCTGGATCTCTGTTCAGGACACACTGAAAAATGTACGTACAACAGTTTCTGCCACAGGACGGAGAACAAACCGCTCTCTTTTGTAGAGAGCTGCGGGAGAATTTTGCAATCACCTTTATGTCACTTCCAGAAACTCTTGTGCTTCAAATACAGTCTGTTTTCTTACCACTGAGTGCGCCTTATGTAATTTTTAATATAAAATAAGAATTCGCTCAATGCCAAACTACAGGATCTATTCTATTAAAATACAGGATCATTCCACATGCCCAAGCTCAGACACCTCTGAGCTCTAGCCAAGACGTACAAAGCACAAGCACTAAAGTGATTAGTCTGCAGGAGGGGAAATTTCACGGAATTTAATGACACAGCCCCGAAAATCAAGCTCCAGCAGCGAGTGCTCAGGCTGAACAGAAAGCGCTAGAGGTCTGGAACGGAGAGAGGGGTCGGGAGAAGGCTGAAGCATGAGATGTTCCCACCTTC